>NW_027069498.1:238139-340087 GCF_002906115.3 Quercus suber | reverse complement strand
GGCTCTAGCATTTTGGAAGCCAGCATTGAGGCTATCCTTTCCTGGGTTACCCTTTAAGCTGCTCGGAGATCTGAGAGACCTCCTCCTTTAAGCTGCCCAAAGCTTTTTCTGCCTCGGACCTAGAGTGGACCTCCGCTTGGGCTTCAACATAGGCTTTTCGGTCCACTCTTCGACCACGAAAACTTGCTGGGTAATCTGCATAGTAAAGTAAAAGGGTTAGCATAAAATACAAAAAATTAGCATGCCAACCGAAGAGCTGGATAAGCACGCTTACCATGGCCAGGTCCCTCTTCAGGACATGAAAAGTTCATATTGGCTGAAACGCCTGTATGACTCCATGTCTCGGGGAAGGAGCAGTGGTTGCTCCAAGGCTTCAGCTATCAGCCCCGCTCTTCCCCCATCGTAGTTTCTAACGGAGGTCTCCCAAGAAAAAGGAACGCCATCTAGTTCTAATCTGGGAGACCACGTGCGTTGCCCTCGGCGCATGTCAGCCACAGGAGCTCCTCTCTACTCTCCACGAATGAGGCCCTCTTGCTCCAGTGGTCCCTCACCACCTTTTGTTGTTTTGTGGTCTTAGGTGGTATCACCACCTCCCGCTCCTTAGGCTCGAGATGCCTCTTTTTCTTTAGGTCCGGTATTGGTTTTAAGCCCGGATCAGGAACCTGAGGTGGGGGTGAAGGTGGAGGTAAATTCACCACTGGTCAGGAAGTCCCCGTCCATTTGGACTCAGCTTTCTTGCCCCTCGTCTTCAGCAGAAGTTTTAAGTCGGACATCTCTTCTTCTTTCGAAGAATCCTCTGGGAGGGTGGTTAGTAGAATTGGTTGGTGGACACTAGATTGCCTGTCGGCCTCCTCCTCGGAATCTGATGGGGGTATTACTTGCACTCCCTCTGAAGCTTCTCCTTCAAATCTGAACTTGTCTATCTATTCCTCTAACGAAGAGGATGAAGAGCCGACCCTCTCTCCTACGACCACCGGCTCGAGGGGACTTGTTGAACTGGTCGGATTAGCAATGGAACACCCTGTGGGTTAGGGTGTGGAACGGGCTCAAGATCGTATGGCGCTAAAAAGTGTCGCCGAGCGACGTCTATTCGCCAAAGCCGATGATCACCTTGTGTAATGGCGTTGCCGACCGGCTGAATATCTGTTTTCTTGGGTGTGTAGCCGAGTATAAGGGGGATGGACCGGAGCTGTCCGTCTTCACTCACAAATATCTCCGAGCGTAGTAGATAATTAAGGGCGGCGGTGTTGGTAAGGCTGAGCCAAGGAGTAGTATGTGCTTTATCTATAAATAATAATAAAAACAAACAAACAAACAAACAAACCTGGTCAGAAGATTGAAATATGACGGCATAAATAAAAAAAAAAAAAAAGGTTATGAAGAATGAAGATCCTAAGACTATTGTTAGAAATCCTAAATCTAGGAAGTCACACCTGGCTCTCATGGCTCGGTCGGACAGTGTATACTGTCATGCCATGTGCCCGAGACGATTAGATAGTCGTCTTTCATCCCTTTATTTGATTTGGGAAGGTAGGAGAACAATCTAACGATGTCAGATCGAGATTTAAGGTAGTATCCCGCCCCTTTTTGGCTATAACACTCATACAAATGTACCAGGTCATGCCAGGTCAACCCTAATCCTAATTGTAGGTTCAAGGCATCGATAGCTCCTAGTATCCTAAAGGTGTTAGGCGCACACTGCTCAAGAGAAAGCCTATGGTTGCAAAGGTAGTTTAGGGTGATGGAACCCATTAGCGATGAAGGCTATCATTGGGATTACGACCTCTCCCTCTTCTCAGTTCGTTAGTATACGCTTCGGAGAGCAGTATCTCAGATTCACCCCCCACGGTATGCCATAATTTCGCTTAAATTCCTCTATCAATGCTGGACTATCGATGAGGTGTTGGAGTTTACCCATTTTTAGAGAGTGATTGAGGTAGTGACCTGGAAACTGGGGTTTCAAAGGTTGAAAATACTAGCCGAGAAGAAAATAAGGGGCCAAAAGATGCCGAAACTTACACAGGCGAGATTGGAGAACGATATCTGAACTCAAAATGGACTCTTGGTAGATCCTGGAAAGAAAGAAGACAGAAAATTGAAGAAGTTTGAAGGATTTTGAGTGAATGAGTTCACTGGGTATTCTGAGGATGCGTAAAGTAAAGAAAAATAACCTCCTCTGAGGGTTTATATACGGGGACAAGTGAAAGGGTGTAATTCATCCCGTCCAAATCCCGAAGAAGAACCCTGTCCGTTGGATCAACAATCCACCGTTGGATGCAAAAGGCAAAACGCCGCCTGGAGTAATTAACACAACGCTTTGGGAATACGAAACTGACAGCGGCAATAATGAAGCACTTGTCCCTATGCCCACGCACGTGTAAACTGGGGTATTTACGAGTTCTCTCTTTTAAACTTTTTTATTTCTCTTTCCTTACGTGGCGGGTCAAAATCTTATTCTTTCTCCTCGAATGCGAGGGAAAAATTAAAATTTTGAAGGGCTATTATGGGGGGAAAAGGCCCAATCTAACATAGTGGGCCTAGAGCCCCATAGGAGGATTACTGTGCGTCCGAAAAGAAGGAGATAGTAAGGGCAAGGCCCATCTGGAAGAAGGATCCCCAGAAAGAAGGATGGTTGCCGTCCGAGGAGACCACCTTCCGTCCGAGGAGATTTTATTTCTCGGACGCGAATAGTATTGATTGATCAAACGTGTGGAAGGTCCGAATGATTTTCCTAGCAACCCCAATGATCAAGATAAACTCTGGGTATATCTGGAGAAGATAAGAATGAGGAAATATCTAAAGGAAAAGCTGCTACCATCGCATTTAAGGTACTGCAGCAACTTCTCTGGCCGCATTTATGTGGAGAAGACCTCTGAACAGTGTAACCTCACCTACCGCCACTCACAGAGAGTCAGAGAAAATACTTGACGTGACATATACTCAAGTAGAGTCACAGATAAGGAACAAGTGGACGATGGGGATGATGGGGAAAGAGGTTATATAAAGGAAAGAAGCTCCTGAGAAAAAGGGGTAGAACGAGGGAGAAGAGAAAAAAGACTTTATTGTAACCCTAAGATCTGTATTCACCACATAATCAATAATATGCCTCTTCGAACACCAATTCTTTACATGTAAATTCATGTTAGTTTATGCTTGAGGGTTGTGATTAATTGTTGCCGATTCCATAATCAACCTAGCTCTTTCACCCATTCTCTACAAATTCATTGTTTTGGGCTTGGGCCGCAAATCCTAACCCTACACCCATTAATAATTACCATAATTATAAATTTAATAATTCCATATAGAGTTATAATCATAATAGATACCTATTAATAACTACCATAATTGTCAAATTTCATATTTGATATTCCATATGAGTAATGCTAGAGATACAAACTTTTTTACAAAAAAATTTACAAACTGTTGATGTAGTGAGTGGTTATTAGTAAATGAAAATGTTATATTTAATAATGGGCTTAGATAAAAACTAATAAGAAGTTGGCTATATTAATAGTTTGTAAAAATATTATAAAATAGTTTGTGACTGTAGCATTACTTATTTCATATATAGGCACAATAAATGTAAGTGTCAATTGAGAACTATAATAATTATCAGCTTTGAAATTTATATACATTTTTTTTTTTTTTGGGAATGAAAAGCAATTTTTAGATAAAATAATATTTATCGAACTAAAATTGCTAACTAGTTGTTATTCTCAATAACTGAAAAAAGTCTATAAAGGGTCCATATCATATACATATGACTGTGTTTTTCAAGTTTTACTGAGTATAAGGTAAAATCTTATAAAAAGGCCTGATTCTCAACAAACAAACAAAAAAAAAAATCTCTATAAAAAGGCTTAACTCGCCACATGTTTAGTCAACCATAAGGAATTAAAGTTTGTCCAAATCAAAGGTTAGCTCTCTCCATAAAGATTTTAATTTCTTTCCTTTTTAGTTATATTGCATATTCTTCTCTTCTCAAAAAAGAAAAAAAAAGTTAAATTAAATATTTTAGAACCCCTTTTCCTCTCCCTTATGTGTGTTTATTTCTCAAAAAAAATATTTACATATTTGGTCCTTCAATTTTAACATGTGTTTCAAGATTATTCTTTTACTTTAAAATGTTTCACTTTTGGATTCATTTTAAAGCATAAAAGAATTTCCTCAAGAAAAAAACATAAAAGAAGATTTCGAAATAATGATAAAAGGATAAGACTAAACAAACATACAACTTCAAAGTTTTTAGGGAAAATCAAGAATTAACATTAGGTGTATGTATTTATACTCAAAGAAACTCACGGTAAGAGAATGTTTAATATAATTTAATCTTAATTTTATTTTTCTAAGATCATCTTTCTCAATTGATACAAGTTTATTTTATTTTCTTTTGTTGTGCTGGATTTGTAACTACATCATAAAATATGGCATCGTTTCAAAGAATTTCAATGTTGCTTTCCATTTACATTTTTGCTTTAGCAACAAGGCAGAACATATATAGTTAATGGAATTACAAAAGACAGTTTCAGTGATGTATGTGGTAGGAGTGCAGTGCCTTTCTATTGCAATTTTTCCGGTAGGACTATTCTACAGCCTCTTGACACTTTGGGTTATGGTAGTTCTTTCATGATGTCTAGAAATATAGATGCAAATGATATTGGACAAGCTGGGAGATTAATGTAGTGCTATGCTGCATGTCAAGCCAGTGCTTTGACTCATATTTTTGAAATCTCAAGTGCTTCAGACCCAAATGAGAATGCTAGAGAAGCATATGGATATTGTGCTAGTAAGTACCATTACATTCTATATCAAAAGTTAGGACAGGCCTATGTACATTTTCGATTGCAAAGATACGGATGCTAAACTTGATTTGCAAACAGCCTTATATTTTCACAAATAGTGTCTTATAGAATTGAAGTCAAAGAATGTAAATTACTTGCTCATAGTTAAGTTTGATTTATTAATTTTTTGAGACCTATGTTGAACATGCTGAAAGTATTATCGATCAACCTCCTAAATATTTGAATTGAATAGGGATGTAAAATCTGTCATTTTGGCCAATAATATATCTTCTCAGTGAAAGTAGTTTTCTATAGAAGATAGTCAAATTGATTCAGAGTTGTATTTATCTATGTTATTAGAAAGGATTTTTGTTTTTTATAATATCATCACTCAATTTTCAACCCATGTTATCTTTATTTTATTTTATTTATATATAGGTAATAAAGTAATGATAAAGTATCTTTCTCAAAAAAAAAAAAAAAAAAAAAAAAAATAAAAATAAAAAAAGGGCAAAAAAAAAAAAAAAAAAAAACAAGCATCGACATTTCCTTATGAAGAGTGCAAAACATAGCACATGATAGAGAAGAAATGGATTCTTTCCAACAAGACATAAATCGTATCGTGAATCGATTTTTAATTTTTTATGAATTCTCTCTCATTTATTTTCCTCCATTAAACAAGTGAGAGTAAGATCAGATAGTGTCACTAAACCACAAGACTTTTGGCCTCTCTTATTAAGTCTTAGGGAAAAATTAACAGATGTCTTAATAGGTTTAGAAACTTTTTAGAAGAAAAGAAAAAGAGTAACTTTTTTTTTTTAAAGTATTTATATTTCTCTTAAAAGTGGTATCAAATTTTACATATAGGTCTCCCATAATTCCTTCTCTATATATGGTTTCTTTTCTTTTCTTTTCTTTTTCTTTTTAATTAAATTTTATATTTTTCTTCCTTAAATTTTAACATGTGTTTTAAAATCGTTCTTATATTTTAAAATGTTACTTTAACCCCTATACTTTCAAACTTATTTTAAAAAATCATTATCATTATCTAATAAACGGAAAATGTTGATGTAGCAAGTAAAATTCATGCCACATCGTAGGTTCTATGACATCAAAGTGACCTTGGTTCCATGAATTTCACTTGTTAGTTCTGTATTTTTCATCCCCTAAATGATATTAATTAAGGACCTTCTTGACACATATTTAAAATCTAAAGACAATTTTGAAATAATGGTCAAAGGTTGAGGACTAAATATGCAATTTAACCTTTTTTTTAAAGGACAAATTAACTACTAACATGTCAAAGAAACCAATCTAAAAAAACACATGTTTAGTTTTATTTAATCTGAATTTTAATTATATTAGTTCATCTTTCTCCATTGATACAATTTCATTTTTATTTTCCTTTGTGCAGTCATTTGTATCCACATCATATATGACAGTGTTTCAAAGAATTTCGGTGCTAGTTTCCTTCATCATTTTTGCGTTAGCAACAAAGCAAATCATAGTTAATGGAGTTACAAATGACAATTCACTGATATATGTGGTAAAACCATAGTGCCTTTATATTAGATATTACTCGAGTGATGTGTTTCATGTCATACTAAAACTTTGAATCGAACGCTTGAAGTCTTAACTCTTAAGTACTAATGACCAAATGAAAGTGCTAGAGAAACATATTGTGCTAAAAGTTATACAATTATACTCATTTTGTCCCAAATTTTTGATTGTCTATTCCATTTTGGAATATTTCAAACGTAATCTTTTTTGAAAAATCAATAAAAAAAATTTCTATCTCACCCATAACTTCATTTAAAAAGTCAATACCACTTACCACATTCATTCCTAGGAGTCTAAAGTTTAAATTAATGCGGGGTAGTTGTGAAATATTCCAAAATCTAATCTTTTTTTTTTTTTTTGGAATCATTAAATAAAATTTCTTTTCCTAAAATAAATAAATAAATAAAATTTCCACTTATCCATAACTTTATTTAAAAAGTTAATACCATTCTTTCCTTGAAGTCTAAAGTTTAAATTAATGCAGGTAGTTTAGAAATTTTGTAACTTTTTAGCGGACAACACAATAAATGATATTCCTTTAAAAAGTTAGATTTTTTTAAAGCTAATTAAACTAACAATTTGAGATGAAGGTAGTAATAAATAACTAATCAATATTTTGGTAACTTAATGAAGGGAAAAGTTAATGGATGCCCTAAGAATTTTTCCTAATAATATTGGTTTATGAAATATTTTTAGAAAAATTTTATGAGAAAAGAAAAAAAACAATTAATTTTTTAACAATTTTTTATATTTATCATGAAAATGACTACACAATTAGTAATTACATAATTATTGCAATGTTATAATTACATAATTATTACAATTAGTAAATACTTCTTAATAATCTCCATAATTATATATTAGTAATTGAGTAATGTTACAGGTATAAACTATTTTACAACATTTTTACAAACTACTGATATAACAAATTCTTACTAGTTTTAAAATGGGCTCATCACTAACATTACATTTTTACTTACAATAATTATTTGGAAAATACTAAAGCCACATCAGCAATTTGTAAAAATGTTGTAAAATAGTTTGCATTTGTAGTATTACTCTTCGTAATTATATATAAAACCATAATCATAATAAATACCTATTAAAAACATCATAATGATCAAATTTCGTATTAAATATTTTATATGAAAACACAATCAAAATAAATCTTTATTAATATTTATTGCTCTTAAAGATAATATATTTCTATTAAAGGCCTAACGTCCTGCATCAATTTGTCAACCAAAACTAAAGTTTGTCCAAACCAAATCCAAGGTTATAGCTCTCCTTTTCAATTTTATTTTATTTTTGGTTAAATCTTGTATTTGGCTTTTAAAATTTAACATGTGTTTTAAGATCATTCTTATATTTAAACATGTTTCACTTTAGTCTCTATGCTTTTAATCTTATTTCAAAAAGACCATTATCATCATTTGATGAATGAAAAATGTTGATAAGACAAATAAAATTCATGTCTTACCATATGATCCAAGTTTCATGAATTCTACTTGTTACATCAATATTTTTCATCCATCAAATACTGCTTAAGACCTTTTTGACACACTTTAAAATATAAAAAGAATTTTGAAATAAAGGTCAAACTGTCAAAGGTTGATGCTATGCCATTTAAACTTAAATCTACTAACATTTAGCCATGTTTAATTTAATTTAACCTTAATTTTAATTATTTTTCAATTCATCTTTCTCTATTGATACAAATTTATTTTATTTTACCCTTGTGCAGGGTTTTTGTAATTACGTCACATGGCATTGTTTCATAGAATTTCAATGTTGCTTTCCTTCATCATTGTTGCGTTAGCAACAAAGCAGAACCTAGTTATTAATGGCATTACAAATGACGATTTTATTGATATATGTGGTAACACCACAGTGCCTCTCTATTGCAATGTAAAAGTTTCCAGTTACACTGCTGAACTTGGCAGTACCCAACAGCCTACCTATTGGAATGAAATTACAAATAACAGTAACACTTACGGTACTGAGGGATGTGGTAGGAGTATTCCACAGCTTAAACATTGCAAACTGTGTCTTTGCACGCTTTCTAGAAGAAACGTAAATTCTGCAGATGCAAAGGAAGTCGTAGGGATGATACTCGAGTGCTGTGCTTCATGTCAAGCAAGAATTTTGCAACAAAAGTTTGATGAATTAAGTGCTAAAGACCCAAATGAGAGTGCTAGAGCAACATATAAATACCGTGCTAGTAAATACAATGATATTCTATATCAAAATTTGGCACAAGCTTATGTACATTTGCGATTGGGTAGATATGCAGACTCTACAGGTGATCTGAACAAGGCTTTATTGTTTCAAAATCAGTGTTTTAACCTGTTAAAGAATATGAAATACCCATATTATCTTGGGATTTATTTAAAAAGATTTTATGGCTATCTTCAAGATGCAGAAGATATCCTCTCTCAACTTCATAAATAGTCATATAGAGATTATATGAATAGCAATGTTGAAGAGGATGTAAAATCGATCATTTTGGTCAATCTATCTTATCAATAAAAGCAGTGTTCAATAGAAGAGAGTCAAATTGACTCTTTATAAGAAAGGAGATTTCCCTTTGGTGTTATCTTTTGAATACCCAATTAAGAATACTTGAGAATGTGGTCTTTCAAGTTTCAACCAATGTTATCCTTTTTTTATATATATAATTTTAATGAACGAGAATATTTTATTAAGACACCAGAGGGATAAAAATCTAAGGAAAAAGAGAAAATAGAAATATGATCATCCCAATTACAAATGACAGTCCATCGGGCAATATTATTATCTATCAATATTATTTTTGCTAACGTATAATAATAACTTCCTACATAATCTTTATAGTGAGGATTGTTGTAGTCCTTTCTTGATCTCTAGAAATGTAGATGCAAATGATAAGGGACAAGCAGGGAGATTAATCGAGTGTTGTGCTTCATGTCAAGCTAGAACTTAGATTCATATTTTTTAAATCTCAAGTGCTAACGACCCAAATGACAGTGCTATGGATATTGTACTAGTAAGTACCATGACATTCTATATCAAAAGTTAGAACAAGCGTATGTACATTTATGATTGGGAAGATATGGAGATGCTACAAGTGATTTGAAAACAACCTAATTATGTTGTTTCACAATCAGCTTCTTGAAGCTCTAAAATAAATAAAATTCAGTGTCTTGAAAGGTTAAAGAATATAAAATACTTTGTTATTGTTGGGGTTGATTTATTGAACATTCGGTTCATTGTTGAACATGCTAAAAGTATTATTGATCAACCTCCAAAATAGTTAAATTGAGTACTTTTCCATTTATGAGTTTATAAAGGAATCAATGTTGAAGAGGGGATGTAAAATTGGTCATTTTGGCCATCTATCTTATCAATAAAAGTAGTGTTCTATAGAAGATCGTCATTAAAAGTAGTTTTTATCTATACCATTAGAAAGGGGATTTCCCTTACTTTGGTGTTTTCTTTTGAATACCCAATTAAGAATACTTAAGAATGTGGACTTCCAACTTTACCTTCGCTCTCTCTTATAATTAAATAACTTCCTACATCTTATATATGCTTGCAATTCTACAACATGTTCATCATGAGTAAAAAGAGAGTGCAATGTTGTAGCTCGTGCCATGACTAAGGTTGCAACTCTCAATATATATCTCTTTCTTTTGTTGTAATAAACTCCTCTTCCTCCTATCATACGAGGATACTTGGAAGAGCAATGTTGTTACTAGTTACCTCTGTTTTTTTAATGAAAGTTATTGTTTAAAAAATAAAATTAAATTAAAAAAAAAAAAAAAAGTGTGGCCTATGCTATGTGTTTCCAACTGAATATAGTCTCTCTTTTTTGAGCTTTTCCCAACTGAATATAGTCCCTTTCCCTTCTTTCAATACTCCCAAGTTTGCAAAAAGTTGAGCATGAATTCGACCTTAGGAGTTGTTTCACTTTGCTAGAAATTATAGTTAATTTTAATGTATTTGTCCTACTTTTCGCCTCGGTTGCTTTCAGTGGATGAGTTGCATACCAAGGTTACTTTATTGTCTCTAGAAAAGGATTAAGCCATTTATTTTATTTTATTTTATTTTATGATTGCTGTACCTTAAGAGTACTAACATATGGCATTATCAAACAGAGTACTAACTTATGGCCAATTGCCCAAACACTCGTTTGATTAGAATTTCGTTGTAATCAGCACTTGGTACAAGTATACAGTGCTTTTTATTTGGAAAGGTTACTCATTATATATTCTCAGTAGGCCCCTTACTCATTATTACATCTACACGATATATATCAAGCAGTGAATCCAATGACTGTTTCTGACTACCAATTCCCTTGAGGGAAAGAGGCTGAGAACAAGAAGACAAGGAGATGCTTGGGAAGTAAAATGTGTTGATTGATTTGATTCCCTTATCTCACACTTTTGTCTCGTAAAAGGCCAAATGCTGCAAGTGATATCAACTTGCTGTAAAAGGGAGGATGAATGTATCCAATACATGAAATACCTACCTTCTCCTTTCTCTACAGACCAAATAACAAGCAGTAATCACCTTCGCATAGCCTCAAAATCACCCTGCTTATTAGAGAAAATAAAATAAAAATTTTACCGCAAGAAATTAGAAAAAGAATGGTCCACCTGTTATAACTCGACATACTTTCAACTAAGCATCTATATTAATTTTCAGAAAAACAAAACCACACATGCAAGAGTATAGTATTGTTCTTGGACCTTGATTAACACATTTTGTTGGAGAAGTAGGGAACAAAAAGTATACCCCCATTAGATTAGAATTTATTATCTTAATCAAATATTTCCCATCATCTTCATAATTTGCCCCCACTTGTCACACTACAAAGCAACCAACATTTTGCACATCATCCACCCAAGAAGAAAAACAATATAAAATCCACAATTAACAAATACATATCTAACCAAAAGAGGTATCTGAGGCACACTAGCCATATAAAGGTTTGTTGATAAGGTTTTGTACGGTTACTAGAAAACTAGGAGTATTTGTCAAAGGGGAGACATAACTATCTCAAAGATCTGCCTAGTCACAAATACTGTTCTTGTATCCTTGCCCGGTTCTCTTCCCACCACAATCTTGCGTGCATTTCTCCAAATTTCTCTCGGCTGCAGAAAAAAGAACATAAAAAATAAAGGTTTTATAATTCATTCAACTTGCATGTGACATGGATTAAGAATATAAGATAGAGAATCTTGAATTATGTACTACAGTACTACTTGTTAAAAGTTCAAAATCCAGATCAGAGTTCATAGTCAGAAATATGACAAGAATCCTGTTATACAAAATGGCATGTTTGCTGACCGGTTTTACAAGTGTAACCTAAAGCCACAGGAACATAGGTTTTGTAACATTCACAAGGTATCCGAATGTGGCACCTGGTGCAGACAATTTGTTTTCATTGGACACTAGTAATGTTAAAGGAAATACAGGTGCTAAATAAAGTACGTATAGGACTGTCTCATTCCTTGACTGAAAGTGTTATCCCTAAATTATATATTGGGGACATTAATCGCCTCTGAAATTAAACTATCACCCAGTCACCAAATGATAAGTTCAGAAAAGGAAAAAAAGGAGAAAGAAAAATAATATCAATAATTTCTTGATATATCTAGACAATCAAACCTCCACATTAAGATTAAATTCAGGAAAAGCAGATACTATATCAAATGTTATTAGAATACAGGATAATGTATTTCAAACATTCATATAATAAATTAATAATACTGCATTCCAGAGACGAAAAGAACACATGTGAATTCAATTTGTTATCTTATATCATGAAAAAATTCAATGTATTATCTACAACTTAAAGTGGGCTTAAATGCCAGAACAGGGTTATCATCCTCTTAACTAGAACTTCTTAAACTGTAACCTTTTCACTTGACTGAAGGAATATAGTAAAACTACAATAAAGGCTACCAGTAAGTTTCAGGAGGACCACATCACCAGAAGGTAATGAAAAATAATACCAAAAAAGGAAATTCTATTTATTCTCCACACTAACAAAACCTGCTTACCTGAACCGGACGCGTCTAAGTTCCCGACCACCGCTTGGCAATGCTCTGATTGTGATGTAGACTCCTGGTTCATCCTGTTCAACCCATTCGCCTTCCATATCACTGGCATTGCTCACAGAAAGCTCTCCGGAGCGATCTCCCTCTCTTGATGAACTAGTCCTTGCAGAACCATCTATGGATGATGTCTCTGTCTTTGCCCCACTAATGCTGGAAAGTTTAGGTGTTGAAGCTAAACCAGATGTGTCATAGCAATGATGGGACTGCATGGGGTGGTGGTCAAGTGAATCTGAAGAAGAGTAACCCATTCCCCCTGGGCGTTGGAAGTGGCGAGGCAGGCGTTCTTTGCTCAGAGGTGGAGTCATAGGGCTTGCTCTGGCAGATTCAATCCTTGAGTTCTGAAAGAGAAAGAAAAGCACTATAAGTACCAAGTAATACAGATCATCCTAGCTCTTTCACTGAGATGAAACAATTCCACTAAATGATGGTTCTCTCTGATATGTTATATGATTTGAAGGCAACAATCCATCTTTGAATGGAATCATCACCACAGTTGACGGTATGATAATTAAACAACGTAATTGCATAAAATCCTAAAATGTTTAGAACAGAGAGAGAGAGTGACCTCAAAACATAATATAAAATAGATTGATTATAAAAGAAAAGGCAAAGGAGAAGAAAATCAATTCATTCCAAACATGGGATATACACAGGTCAAGTTAGTTCGGATACGTCTATACCATGTCATAAATATATAGTTTTTGTAATGAAAATTTTGATAACAACAGAAAAAAGCATTAATAGAAAGAAAAGGAAAAATAATCATTATTTCCCTTCTGTTGCCAACATCATAATTTTTTGCATATTACATCAGGTGAGAGCTCACCTCATCTTCAGATCTAGGTGGTGTTGGAAGTGGGACTGCCTGTTGATTGAACCTCTGAACATTGTACAATTCCATGACCTTGTCATAGTTCTCCGCCCACCACCTTTGAGCTTGCCATTTATTAAACAATTCACGGCTGATCAAATTAACAAAAAATTTATAATTAGCAACCCAACCATCTACTAAAAATCTCTCTTGGAAGAATGCTTGAAATGAAAATGAGCAGATTTTAACCATAATAAAATTTGAAGTTCTTTGAGATTGCTACTTCAACAGGAGGAAAAAAAGTACACATGATTGCTACTTCAACTGGCTTGGACATGATTCAAGAAAAGCAAGCTTAAAGTCAAAACCTACTGACAAGATCAACAGCTATTTTCCAAACTGATACAGGCACTGATAAATGAATCATGCCAATTTCTGGCCCACCCTCCCCAAATTTAGGGACCTGTGGAGTGACACACAAAAATTTAGTTGATTTGATTTTTTGGGTATATGTGGCTCAGCTAAACCTGCTCAAGACCAGATAGTGCACTTATTGGGGGCATTATTTTCAGAAACTATTATCTGCATATACACTAAGATGGCATATAATGAAAAATATTTAGGTTACACCATTACAGTCATTTTAATAAACAAACACACGAAGTAACTATATTGATTGCAAAACTTCAACAAAATTAATCCAAAGCTAGTGAATAGATTTTAAAGATGAAACAGCCTATAATTGCACTCCTTCAGTAACAGCAAACATTGCTGGACCAGGCACTTTACCATTAAAATAAGAATAACAGGTTTGATGGTTTGTTTGAATGCAGAACTGAACTTCCAGGATATTAAGAAACAGCCTATAATTGCATTCCTTCAGTAACAGCAAACATTGCTGGACCAGGCACTTTACCATTAAAATAAGAATAACAAGTTTGATGGTTTGTTTGAATGCAGAACTGAACTTCCAGGATATTAAGAATGGTAATGAGCACTTGAGCCAACCAATAGAAGAAAATAATACATATTCCTTTCTGTTATAATATAATAGCACTGTCATAATAAAATAGTAATGATATTACAATGCTTTAAGTTTGTTAGACTACGATTCAGGGTACAGGGATTCATATTAAACTGGGTAAGGCACAATATCTTAATGCTCTTAACCAATATTTATAAAAGCTACTGTTATTGTATCATGATGATTCATATTATATTTTCCAATAACCTACTCCTACTCACCAGTTATACATGGAGCTAACCAAATGGAGCAGATGGAAAACACACGTAGAAATACTAGAACCTTCACGCTAAGATATGAACTTCCAATTACCTATTTCCTACTGGATCATGCCATTAGTTATAGTTATCAGCTAAAAAGCTATAAAGCCAAAATCATTACGGGGTGCCCATGGCTGCATTAAATCAAGAGCCTCTTGGTTGATTCCAGTTCTCAATCAGTATCCTATTTGAGCTTTATATTTCTGTAGCAGACAAATGAGTAAAAGCTTCTCACAAAAGACCGAAGACAAGGCCAGTTGTCTTTCAAGGAAACTACAAATAAAATTATTATTATTATTTTAAATCATACCATTGTAATTTACATTACTTGGCCATCTGGATTCTGGTCCAACTATCCAAGGTTCAAAAGTTGTTAAAATACTACCAAAGTAGTTATCCCCATTCCTAATGCCTTTTTACAACAAATATGTGTGTGCACGCGCGCGCGAGTGGGTGCATGGGTGTTGGGGGGCTCTTGGAAATTATCCATGCCACTGTACATTTGTAAATCTATTATTACCACCCCCCAAAAAAAAAAGTCCCAAACAAACAAATGAACCAAAAAAAAAAAAAGAGACAAACTTTCAGTGATAAATAACTAATTTTTTATATTTGGCAATCACTGGTTATCACCAACTGAACCCTCACAACATCACTTTATAGCCCAAAAAAATTGCAGAAAATTTAAGCTTGTTTTGGGTTTTCCTCCTTATATTTCAAAAGTGGGGGCTGGGGGACAATATAGTGTAGCATAGTGCACACAATTTTCAGTCCAAAGAAGAACAAACACTAGTTGACAAGCAAAGTCGAATTACTTGTAGAATGGAAAAAAATTATTTCTTCTTTTGAGAATGTAACCAATAGTGCAGAAGGTCACTTTCAACAGCTATCCAATGTTTGCTTGTGAATTTTATATGATATACACAGAACAGTAGGTATCAGCCAACATGTGAAACAGAAACTTCTTTGCTCTTTATCCCATGCTTAATACACTGATTAATCTTTCTTTATTCAGAAAGGTAACAAATTTCTTTTGAGAATTCAACCAATAGTGCAGAAGGTCACTTTCAACAGGTCATCCAATTTTTGCTTATGAATTTTATATGATACACAAAGAACGGTAGGTATCAGCTCATATGTGCAACAAAAACTTCTTTGCTCTTTATTCCATGCTTAATTCACTGATAAATCATTCTGTAATTTATTCAGAAAGTTACCAAACAGTCCATTCCTGAACAGCATCCTATCTAATTATACTATACCAAAACAAAAGTTAATATTTTAAGCAATGGTTACAAATATATATCACTAATTAAAAGATCCAAGTTTCAACTAATTTCGGTCAATACTCTAGCGGTCAACATTTATATAGTTAAACTATTTTTCCTTAGTTTAATAAAGGTATGGGAAATCAAGAACTTTTTTTTCTTTTAATAGTTCGATAGTTACAACAATGGGGGAGGTGGGATTTGAACCCTGAATGTCTCACATAATTCATAAAGGAGGGGAGGCAATGTAAACAAGCTACAAGGCTCTTTGAAAAACATTATTGAAATTGCAACAAAGTTGTAAGCCCCATCACATGACTTATATTACAAAAGAATGTGACAAATGAACAAGTCACATGCAATACACAGCAAAAGTTTCTCAAAGATGCTAAAATCCAACTACAAAAGACAATGTCACAGTGACTTAACCGTAAGCATTACTACCATGCCACAACATTTGAACATACTCAAATTAAATCAGAATCTTAAATATCATATCAACACCAAACAATTGCAAGTACCTGAACCGAATCCGCTTTAGATCATTCCCTCCCTGAGGCAATGAAACAAAGGTAATGAGCACACCGGGCTCCACTTGTGCCACCCATTCCTTGGGTTCATCTTCCTCCATGAACACAACAGACTCAGTACGCCCACTCACCGAAGCAGGTGTCCCTTCTCCACTTGACAGCCCTTTTAGCCTTGCCTCCATTTCTTTCCCCCACACCCTGGGAGTGGAGTTTGAACTCCCTGTCCTGCGATACGCATAATGAAACCTTGCCGACTCTGAGGCAGCATCGGACTCAGCATAGTTCTGGTTCTTATTACAAACTGATGATCCCGAACATGGCTTGCAATTTTTATAAGCTCCTGAAGCCTTCAATGCTATGTCCTTGATCTGAAAAAAACACAACTAATCCTTTTGACACCAAAGCCTCCTCTTTTTCCCATACAATGAATCAAAAAAATTGGGTCTTGATTTTCCCATTGTATGGTTTCCAAAGCTTCAAAATTCAACCAAAACATACACTGTCACAGCTTTAGCATAATTCTATTCCATTTCCGCTGTTACCATCCTAAAAGTCTCTCTCTTTTTTTCACTAAGAAATCTAGAGGAAACAAAAAGAAACCAAATTTTAATTCTGGGTCTGTGAATTTCTGTTTGTTTGCCTACAAATAAAAGTAAACCATAAGAAAAACCAACTGGGTCTGCTTACTTCTATTCATTTTCCATATTTTACCAAATACTGACAAAACCCACATAAGTGATAAGTCAAACAGTGAAAAACACTCTGTTAAGAAACAGTAAAATTCAAACCAATTTTCCCACATTTTCTCAGAATCCAAACAAGTACTTTGTACTACTAATATTACTCTAATAGTACCTGAGCAGTGAGAGCTTTAACAGCTTGCTTGGTACTGGGGGTCCCAACAGCGTTGTCTTCGTCATTTTGTTGCAGAGATCCATTGCCATTGAGCTGCTTGGAGCAAGCTATACACGTCAGCATCGTGGGAATTCTCAATTCCCACCCCAAGTTTCAGATCAGAAACGCCCTTTTTTGTCAACTCTGAAAACGATCTCGCTTCGTTCCAAAGCTGTTTGAATAAATGCCTCAGAGAGTTTCAGCTCGAGATTTCGCATCAAAACCTGGAAAAACAAGAAGATTAACACAAAATATCTAGTGGGTCATTGAAAAAATGAACGAAAATTTTGATTATAATAATAAAAACAGAAACTTTAGCTCTGGCGCTATTTACATTGAGAGAAAATAGCTTGGCTTGGGCAGTGAGTTGGCTCTGTTTCTTACACTTACATTAAGAGAGAGAGAGAGAGAGAGAGAGATAAGGAGGTGTAGAAGTGACCGTTAATGGAGGAATTAATATGGGGGCATGGTTTCAGGCGATTTGTGAGGGTCTTTTGGATCGAATAGTTTCAAATACTATTCAATTTTTTTTGCTTTTAAATATAGTAAATGCCAATAATTAATAGATCAGATTCACTGTGACATTGCCAGTTAGAATTGAGTAAGACACACTCTCTCTCTCACTCGCTTCCTATCTTTTTCTCTCACTTTTTTTTTTTCTTTTTCTTTATAGGGCTATGACATTGAGATTTGGGCTTCTTTTTATTTTGGCCAAGTTGGCTGTGACGTGTTTAGGCTAACAAAATTTGGGTGTGACACACAGTGAGCTTTGTGTGTGTGCGTGCGTGTCTGTGCTTTTGGTTTTTGAAAGCATGCGCCACCACAAGCGCCACCCTATGTATCAATCCAATGCACAAAGCAGAGAGGGAGAGAGAGAGAGAGAACATGAAAAAAAAAAAAAAAAAAACAAAGTTGAAAAAGGTTGAAATGAGAGGCTAGTGAATGCACAAAGCAGAGAGGGAGAGAGAGAGAGAGAACATGAAAAAAAAAAAAAAAAAAACAAAGTTGAAAAAGGTTGAAATGAGAGGCTAGTGTCTATGTTAGAGTGTGAGTGTGTGACTCTACTCGCTTTATTATAGAATTTCTTAATTGTTGTGTCTGTCAACAAGTTGCTGTCAAATTTCACTTTTGATCACGAAAACAATTGTTTGGATGCTTGTTTCTGACTTTTGGCCTAATATATTATATGGTATTATCCTTAAAGAGTGACAAAAGTTGGGCCAATTTGAGTACTTGTTACTGTTCACTTGGCACAGATTTTGATAAAACATTTGAGAATTTTTCGATTTGGTATGCTCCTCCTCTTTATGAAGACAACTTTATATTTACATACTTACCCAAAAAAAAAAAAAAAATTGCAATTTTTAAAAAGGGTTAATGGGATGAGAATGAGATAAGTTTTACCTTTTATTATTTGATAAAAGGAGTAAAACATTTAAGAATTTGAACAAAGTTTCTCTCCAAACTAGTTGGGAGAGAAATTTTTTAAACTTCTCATATATCTCTTTTTTTAGTGTGAATTTTAAAAATCTAACCGTTAAATTTTATATTTCTTATGTTGTTAACATGCATATCAAATTTTATTCAAATTGGATATTATTTACTATTTGATCAATAAACTTATTTTTTATACACAATTTTAAATCATAAAAATTTGAAATTTTAACATTTGTTTGATGAGATAGCAATTGATCTTTAATCTTCTTGAAATTTTACATGCATGAAGAATATAATAAGAACATACAATCTAATTGTTAGATTTTCAAAATTCACCCTCAATCTAATTGTTGATCTTTGGACGTGGAAATGTGTGTATTTAACATTATTCCTTAAGATGTGATTAACACTACTATTAGGTGTGGCCAAATTTTTAGGGTTCTTATTTAAGCCCATTAAAACATCATTTTTTTTTTAATTTATCAATAATCACTCACCGCATTAGCAGTTTGTAAAAAAATTTGTAAAAATTTTTGTATCTCTAGCATTTTTCATTTAAAAAAAAAAAAAAACTCCAAGTGCCTTTTACCGTCTTTTAACATAATTAAACATATTTGATAATTTCATTAAAAAATTTTATAGAATCCATAAAGTCGAAGGTTAATATTGAAATTTGGACTTGTTAGCAAAAAACTCTATAATTAATTGTTCATATTTTATTAATATAAAACTTCAAAACATCATTTACTCTAATTTGTCAAATACTTTGAATAAATAAACACTCCTTATGTCCCAAATTGTTTGACTTCTATTCTATTTTGAGATGTCGCAAAATGATATCCTATTTCTTATTTGAAAAGATCCAAGATAAATAATTTCCTAACATACCATTTATTTTATTTTAAAAAGTCGATATCTCTTTTTTTTTTTTTATTAAAGTTTAAGTTAAGGAGGGTAGTTTTGAAATTTTGTACATTTTTATCTAAAAAACAATGTATTAAATGATGTTTCCTTTATAGATTCTAATTAGTTCAACTGGTAAAGTCTTTGATTATTGAATAAAAAATCTAAGATTCAATTACTACCTACACCAAAAACCGATCAATGTATTTGCTTAATACTAAAGAGCTATCATCAATAACAAACATCATAGGTTGACACTCTCTAAAAAAAATGATAAAAATGATATTTTTATCTAAAAAACAATGTATTAAATGATGTTTCCTTTATAGATTCTAGTTAGTTCAACTGGTAAAGTCTTTGATTATTAAATAAAAAATCTAAGATTCAATTACTACCTACACCAAAAACCGATCAATGTATTTGCCTAATACTAAAGAGCTATCATCAATAACAAACATCATAAGTTGACACTCTCTAGAAAAAATGATATTTTCTTTAAAAAGTTCAATTTTTTAAATTGACCAAACAAAATAGGACAGAAGAACTGAGCGAGTATTAATTAAAATCTTATATCACATAAACTTTACAACAATCTAAAACTCTAAAAAATTCACATCTATCATCAAAAACTCTACAACTAATCTAAAACTCTAAAAGAACGTGGGCACCTAATTTTCTTAAAATTTTTTTTTTTAATCCAAAGCTATAAAATTCTGATAACATGTACAATGGCAGTAGGCAGTAGTACAAAACCAACAATTATTGCATTTCTTTTTGTTATGATTTTCAGCTCAGCTTGCGGATTTATGGTATGTTATTGAATAGCTTTTATGTTTCACAGTTTGTAGCAAAAAAAGCACTGTTGTTCCATTGCTGATTGACAGAACAGCACATGCTTTACATAATCATAATGCCACCTTTAAGAATGATTACTAAAATCTTTACTTAGTGGCAAAGTTGGAGCTACCTTGTTTTTAGCATTAAAAAAAGCTAGAAGGCTCCACTAAAAAGTTTCTAAATCCTGCAATAACGATGTTTGTTCGAAGAAACCTTTTTCTGAACTAGTATAATGAAACCATTTCTCAGGCCAATCTGTCGGTGGTGACCTTTTATGACTTATAATCCCACCAATTATCTGCTTAAACCTAAGCCTAAAGCTATACAAAAAATGATTTCACAGGTTTGCTTAACAACTTAGTTTTCTTAAAAGGTAAAAGATGGTTTGGTGGGCAAGCCAGCAAGAATCTGAAACCAATCCACATGTCCACAAAAAGGCCTTAGAAGAGTTTAAATAAACACACAACAATAGGACTAAGGGTACTTACAATTTTTTTTCATACATGTTAAGTTGGCAAACTTTTATCTAGATCCATCATTAACATTATTTTTTTATCTATTGCTATTAATAATATGTCACATATATCAAATTTTTATATCTATAGAGAGTCTGTTTAGGATCTACTTATTTTGCTGAAATTGAAAAAAAAAATTGCTGAAAGTACTGTAGATAAAGATAAAAGTTAATTGAAATAGTACAATGGAATCTATAAATAGTACCAACAAATGCAGTGAAGCCCATAAATAGAAGAAAAAATAAGTTAAATAGTAAAATAAGTTAACAAAAATAATTTTTGCCAAACATACATAGAGGTTGTGTTTGGATAGCTTATTTTTTGTTAACTTATTTTACTATTTAGCTTATTTTTGCTACTATTTATAGGTCCTACGGCACTTTTTGATACTATTTATGAGTCTCACTATACTGTTTTAGCTAACTTTTACTTTTATTTACAGTACCTATTAACAAAAAAATTTCAATTTCAACAAAATAAGCAGATTTCAAAACCATCCAAAATATCTCTAACAATAAATGTAAAGTTTTACAAAAAGTAAAGAGAATCATGCATATTGTTCAGCAAGACTCCTGTCACTGTGAAGAGGATAGTGTCACGTGAACTCCTTAAAGAAATGGACTTTGGGGTTACATGGCTCATTCAAAATATTTTCACAATATTAAAAAATAATAATAATAATAATTCTTTGAGAGCCTTCTGAATATTTAATTAATCCATAGGTTTTGCCACCCACTTCATTCAAATTTTCCTTTCCTCTCAAAAGCTGCTTCCCCGTAGGGTGTGACTTGCACTGCTTCTCAGGATTGTACTTTGTACTACTTAACAATTTCATTTTAAAAGTTGCAATCACAAGTAAACAACCCATGTGATCAAAGAAGGGGCATGCTCATTGAATTGGACCGACCAAAACAAATAGAATGACATTTGATTCGCTGCAATGTAATCTTGATGTGATACATATTATCTTAATCTAAGATTAGAGTCATTTAAGTCATCTAAGATTACAAATATTTCACGACACCTTCTTAAATTGAGGTAAGCTTACATTACTTATTAATGGGATATAATAATTCATGGAATTGATAAAATTGCCCACAGTAAAAAAATTTATTTTACTCATAAAAATGAATAAAATACCAATAAACCTCTAAAATACCTCAAACCCTCAAAATAACCAAAATACTTTTGAAACCACCAAAATTACTAAAATGTACTACGAATGTCCAAAATACTCTCAAAACCTCTAAAATTACCAAAATACATTCACATTCGCAAAAAACTAGAGTGCAAACAAATCTTCTTCCTCTACGATTCCCACCTTTTCCACAACGTTGACTTCCATGCAAGTTATATCCTGGCCAAGGAGCTTCTAGAATTAACTTCCCCTCTAATGGTGTACTCATTATTGAGTCCCATAAATCCTTCAGGCTTAGGAGGAAATCTCCTATAGTCTTGAAAGACTCCATATCAAGAGTTCTCACGAATTCTCTTTTATCCTCTTTGCCTTCAAACCTATAGATTGTCACATAGGATGTATTGTCTCTTAAGTTGCTATATTATCATCTAAAATTGCAATTAAGGTTGTCAAAGTCAGGATCCTACATAGGATTGTGGAAGGTTGGAGGGATCATGGATCATGGATCGTAAGATCCTAATTTTTTAGGAAAAAAAAATAGTAAAAAACACATTAGTAATGGTTTTGTATGTTGAATAATCTCATAAAGTACAAATTCATCTATTACACAAAAAAAAAAAAAAAAAAAAAATATTTGCATCAATATGATGCCATATTTATATCATGAATTGTCATGCGATCTTCATGGCTACAACCATACCTATACTTTATACTAATGAAACAAAAATATTTAAATTTTAATACCATGTATCCAAAAAGTTCACCAAATGGTCAATTAGCCATCAAGTGCCAAAATAATTATCATCAACATAATTAGAAAATATTTTTCAAGTTCTAAGTTCTGTAGTTACAACTATACTTGTACTTTATACTAATGAAACAAATATATTTAAATTTTAACACAATGTATCCAAAAAGTTCACCAAATGTTTAGTTAGCCACAAAGTGCCAAAATAACTATCATGAACACAGTTGGAAAATATTTTCCAAGTTCTAAATTACAAGTTCAAAATCTAAAATAAGTTTGTCAATACTTCTACAATGACCAAAATACATTCACATTCGCTGAAAACCAGAGTGCAAACAAATCTTCTTCCTCTACTATTCCCACCTTTTCCACAAGGTTGACTTCCTTGAAAGTTATATCCTAGCCAAAGAGCTTCTAGAGTTAACTCCCCATCTAAAGCTGTATTCATTAGTGAGCTCAAATGATTTAATTTATTATCATCTAATAGCAAATTTTAGTTCGAATCCCACTTACACTAAAAATAATTTCATTAGTGTCTTAGTTTATTTTTAAAAGAATAATTATAATATAAAGCAAATATCATAAATTTCAAATTCTAATGCTTATATGTGTGTGTATATTAAAGATAGCAACCTGACCTGTCCCACTCCTCACTCCAACTCAATTTGTCATGTGCAGGTTTTCCTGCCCGAAGAGAGAATGGAATGAGGATAGGGTGAAGTATTTGCTCCAACCTATGGGGTAGGACATGTACGGGCTTTTTGTCTATCTCACCACAATTGTATTATTTTTATAGAAAACTCTCATTGATTTTTATTAGTTATAAAAATATTCTTATATAGAAAAAGTTTGTGAAAATTTGATAAAAGCTTTGGTTTATTTTATTGAATAGTATGTTCTGTTTATCTTAATATGTGGGGTGATGAGTGATGACGTGATGTCTTCTTGTGAGGAGAGAACACAACAACTGACGGGACAAAGTACCCACCATATATCTGGTCCCATCTCGTGGCATTGCTATCCTTGTTAATCATGTTGGAATTGAATTCTTTGCAATTTATTTGGAATTGCATGAACCTTACAACTAAAAACAATAAAAATACAATAAAAAGTACGAATCTACTCTTACACTTACGAAGACCCAAATTGATACATTATTAGGTCATATAATATGACTTCTCGTTGAAGAAGTGTGACGCTATGTAGTTGTATAAGGAAATTCATTCAAGTAATGCTGTATCCACAAAAATTTGGACAACTTTTTTAAATTGATAAAATTAGTAAATTTTTACAGATTTTTATTTGGGTTTAATATTGACGTTATTTATTTACTTTTCATTAACAATTTACCACATCAACAACTACCAAATTTTTTTTTTTTTTTTTTAATATTTAGACTTTCTCGATGCATTCTCAGCCAAGAAAAACGCAATTCTTGACCTTGATTAGAAGGTAGGCCACATGGAGAATGCAGCAGTGTTGGAAGTTATGATGTAGTTGGACCCTGCCACAAAGTGCATGTTTCCCTGCATCCCAACTATGCTAGTGATTATTGTACTTATGTTCACCAAAAAGGAAGAAAATATATTTCAGATTGGGCCCATTATAGTTTATAGTACCTCCAACTCAGAATCCATATCCAAATATTTTATAGTTAAAAATAAATAAATAAATAAAAACTGAAAAAGGTCTTGGTCTTTATTTCTTCTTTAACCAAAGAAAAAACTAAGTTTTACTGTAATCAACAGTAAAAAAATGACATGTGTCCCTGTCATATACGTTGCGTATGACTTACTAAACCACACTTAAAATAATTATAATTGTACATAATTTTAAGTTAATTATATGTAATACACATGATAGAAACACATGTCATCTTTTTATTACTAGTTGTAACCTTAGGTTACAAGAAGGTTTGTAGTCAAACTTTGTTAATCAAAAAAACAAATAGTGGTGATTGCCAAAAAAAAAAAAACCCCTAGAAGCCAACCTTTTTTATTTATAAATAAATGATTCGATAGAATTTAACAACTTATGGTATAATGATTGTTTTTATCATTAAACTAGCTAATACATTAAAATATTTTTCCTTTATTGTGAAACTTCAATTCAAATATCTTATTTGTTAATAATAACTTTGTTAATTAAGTTTTTTTGATAATCTATTTAATATTCAATTGTTTGTAATTACTACCCGCCCATGTAGTACGAGGTTAGTCCATTAAACCCATAGACCAGGGACCTTCAACATATGGCTATCTTGGAAAGCCACACATAAATTCAACCACTTTAATGTCACATTTGATGACAAGCCTACGTTACCAAGTCGACAACTTTATTAATTAAATTAATAACTAGAATCCCCTCTAAACTTCATTGGTTAACTAGTCACTTTGTCAAGTAATTGCCAAATTTTAGTTTTGACCCATTTTTTGTAAAGCCTCAAAAACAGTCCCCAAACCCAAAGCAACAAAACTTTGTTTTTTTTTTCTACATGCGAAATTTGTCTTTGACTTATATAGGCAATAGAAAACCATTCTCTATGAGCTTATTGCACCAAAATGAATCAGAATTTCGTGCATAAAAACTACTATAAACGTGCATTAACGAAGAGGTGAAAAGCCTGCAAGGTGATGATACCATACCATACCAGTGGACCACAAGGTCATTTATTGGTAACACGCGCCAAGAGATTAGTGTTACTTATCAAAGCCCCTCGGTACTAGAATTTAGCAGCACAGTCTTGCTGTTAAGAGATGGGGGAACAATTGCCTCCAATTATTCTACATAGGACATATGGATTCAGTAAGTAGTAGACAGTGCATGGGGCTGTGCGGAAAAGCTAAAAGAGAAACAGAGGATTATGTGTTCTCAATTGTGAATTGAATGTTATTTTTATGCCTAACCACAATTATACCCATATGACCATCATATTGATGCAATTCCGTATTGCATTCACGTGGATTTTAATGCTTTAAGAAGGGTAAATTGCAAACTACACCTTTAAAATATGAGAATGTTTAGATTTTATACCTTAAAATTTTAAAATCCCTTGAAGTTTGGGAGTGTTTAGATTTACATTCTAACATTTCAAAATTTTGATTTTACCTTTTAAATTTTGGAGTGTTTGGGTTTTACACTTCCAAATTATGAAACTTTAAGGTGTAAAATCTAAGTATCCTCAAACTTTAGGAAATAAAATCTAAACACTCTTAAAATTTAGAGAATAAAATCCAAATTTTGAAACATTAAAGTGTAAATTCCAAACTTTAGAAGGTAAAATTCAAATTCTAAAATTTCAGAATGTAAAATCTAAACATTCCCAAACTTTAGAAATATAATTTGCAATTTATCCTCTTAAGAACTATTAAACATTTTTTATTATTTTATTTTATAAATATGGTAGAATTTGAAGTGACTTGTTATAGTCTAACTATTAGTTGTAACAAGTAAAAGTATTGTGCAAGTATTTTCACGGCTTGGATCGTATGTCCAAACAATAAAGAATATTATCACTGACTAGAATTTTTTACCCAAAAAAAAAAAAAAAAATCATCTGAGTAGGTGCCTTATGATAATTCCCGAATCATGTCGTTTTGCTGGTACGTGGTCCAAAGGTGGGCATAAGTTCCCCTTTGTCTTTCGGCTAATTTTGGCCCAATTTCCATGTTCCTTGTGAGGCTTCATGGGCCTATGTTCCAGGTTACTAATATTTATCACCCAATATATGCTTTTGTGTTTCCACGTAGGCCACATATGAATTTAGCTCCCAGCCATTGTTAGCTTATGATCACCCAATGACACCCCTACCTTAGATAAGCTTGCTTTCCACCAATTCAGCTAAGTCTTTTGCATGGATATTAAGAGCACAATCAATCTCACTAATTATCTATCTTTAATCAAAATAGAAAACTAAAAGGGATGCTAGAGTAGTTTATAAATAAATAAAGCCACTAGCAGAAACTCATACTAAGATAGAGTTGATGGGTTAGGGTTCCCAAGATATATAAAAAGGAGCCTAATGATAAAGTTTATGGGTCAAACCATTAAGAGATTTGGGACAAAAGAGAAAACAACATTCTCAAATAAAGAGGCGTTAGATAGAGCATTGGTGATAATAGATTGGCAATCCCACCCCAAGGGAGTAACTAGATTATTGAGAGCTTCAATCACTATATTTGCATCCCCTTCAAAAATGGAAGGCCTACAATTATGAGAGGCAGTAGTAGAGATGGCTAGAAAAGCAGCTTGATCTTCAACTTTAGCTTAAGCTTCTCAATGCTTTTGGCATGTTGCGCTAAGCAATGCAATGATTTATATATAATTAATTAATTAATATATTTTTATTACATAAATGGTTAAATATTCATTATTCTAAATAGATTAAATTTTGTTACATAAATTTCTAATAGATTCATTATTCTTACAATTGGGTGAACTACCATACAATGACCTATAAACAAAACTCCCAAAAAAACGAAACTTATAAAAGTATTAGCAGCAGTTGATTTTGAAGTAGATTTGTGATAGACCACAAATAACATGGAGGCATGCCCAATTAGATTTTTGTATTAGTTGGTTTACTTTTACTGATTTTGATTTTGAAGTATGACAACATATATACTCCAAGAATACCAAATTATTTTCTAAAAAAATGATTAATATTTCTACTTCACATCTCACGAAAATTATCTTTTTGACTCTTCTCTAATAATAGACCATAGTTCATAATATTGTTCCAACCAACAAATTAAATTATTAACTTTTTTTTTTTTTTTTTTTTTTGACTAATGTGACATAGTTACCTCGTGACTCAACCAAAAATTTTATAAAAAAAAATATTTTCCATTGTACCTTTTTTTTTTTTTTGCTGAGTGATTTTCCATTGTACCTAGGAAACTAATTAGACGTGATAGTATATTCTCTCTTTTAGAAAAGTCTTGTTGCACATCTTTCATGTGACGATACCACTTTCTCATCTCATGTCAGGATAAGAATATGTAAGCTAGTTCCCAATTAGACTTTTCTTTTTCCTAAATTTTTTTAATTTACTTATTGCTAAATTTTTAATTGATTTTTTTATTATTATTATATAAAGGCAAAAACAAAACTTTAGCTTAAGCTTCTCAATGCTCTTCGGATGTTGCGCTAAGCAATGCACTGGGTTATGTATAAGTAAATGATTAATTAATTAAACGGTTAAATGATTAAATATTCATTATTCTTAATAAATTAAATTTTATTACATAAATTTTTAAAGATTCATTATTCTTACAATTGGGTGCAGTGAACGACTCTGCAATGACCTACAAACAGAACTCCCAAAAACAAAACTTATAAGAGCATTAGCAATCGTTGATTTTGAAGAAGAGTTGTCACGGGCCACTAACAACATGGAGTCATGCCCAATTAGATTTTTGTATTAATTTGTTTACTTTTATTGATTTTGATTTTGAAGTATCACATTATCTATACTCCTAGAATACCAAATTATTTTCTAGAAAATGGTTTAATATTTCTACCACATTTATCACAATTATTGAAAGGGATATTTTTCGACATAAAGAATTGTCTAACTCTTCAACCCGACTGGTGAAAATGCCTCAACTGATGACTCGTCTATGAATGCCTCATTCCACCAAAACCTAACGGTGCGGACTTCCTAGCAATTGTCCACCTAATAAGAAACTTGCCGGGCACCTCCCATTTGGACCGACGGTTGGCTCATGTGTGGGGGCGTGACATACACAACATGGGAGTCGGGGGTTCTCAACAAATGAAGCTTGTGCTTGAAGAAGGACTACGTGTGCTAATGGTCGAACATGTTGGGCCCCACAAAGCTCTTACGTAATATCCACTCATAAACCCCTACATGGAAATAATTTGCGCACCATTCCCAAAAACCCTAGAATCTCGAAGCCTTAACTTCACAATCTCCTATACAAGGAAAGTCCCTATTTTCAAGGGATCTCAATCAGCTCTACACCACTATAAAAAGACCAAAACCCATACTTCCTCGAGGTACGTGAAAATTCTCATAGTTCTAGTATCCTTGAGTTATTGGAGATTCTTTAGCCACTAACTTAACCATCGGGAAGGTTTTTGGTCAGCACCCTACCGATGCTCTCTATTGATTCTTTGTTCTCTTGTTCTTCATAGACTCGATTGGTGCATGTGAGGACTACCGACTCACTGACGATTTTTGTGCATCATCAATTATCTTTTTGACTCTTCTCTTATAATAGTCCATAGATCATAATATAGTTCCAACCAACAAATTAAATTACTAACATAAAACAAGACTAATGTGACATAGTTAGCTCATAGCTCAACCAATTTTCCTTTTTAAGCTTCTCCATTGTATTTAGGAAACTAAGATGAGATAGTTCGTTCTCTCTTTTAGACTTCACATTGATAAATTGTGACCAGTGGAAAAGTCTTGTTGCACGTCTTTCATGCCACAATACCACTCTTTCATATCATGTCATGATAGGAATATTTAAGCTTCTTCCTAGTTACACTTTTCTTTTTCCTAAATTTTTAATTGATCTTTCATTTACTAAAAGGAAAAAAAGAAATTCTTAATTTCCATTCCTATTTGATTTCATTCAAAATAAGTTTACAACTTCCACATTGTGTTGGATATTTTAATAAAAAATATTATATTTATTTTGATACTCATTTATGTGTATCAATTATCCCTTAATGTCAAATACGTTGAATGCTAAATTTTGAAATTCAAATTTAATTCAAAATTTGAATAGTTTTTGTCAATGGTTTTAATCAGGAAATTTATAAATATTAATGTGATATTAATGTCATAATTGCCAGCATATTTGGCTATTACAAATATACACTTTCCATTCTAAACGTTTTGTATTCAAACGTTCTTATTTAAATATGACATAATAACGTCATATATGGAAGATATTTCAGCACTTAAATGTACATCTATTGCTGAATTATTTTATGTTATAATAAGTTACCATATATATATACAAATATTTACTATTTGGATTAATGAAAAGTGGTCAAATAGCTAGCAATTTATTGTAATATATATATTCAGAAACTTTCAAAATGATATTATAATAATGTACAACAACGTAATTTTGGGGCATTAATTTTCAAGCTTTATGACTTTTTCTTTGTTTTCCAACGTACAGATTGAAAGCCATTGATTATATATATTTATCTCATTACTTTATGACTATTTAATTGATATCAAATCCTCTTGATTTTTTGGCTAAGGACAAGCAACGTGTCTAGCTTTATATATAAGGAAAGAAATAAAAGTTTTATACATACATTTTGATTTTTGAATTAGAAAGCTGTAGACTTTTCAAAAAGCAATTTTTTTTATTGTCCTAAACACTTACCATCTTTTACTTTTTACAACTCACAAAAAATATTCTATCTTTTACAAACTTTTCTGGGAAAAGAAAGTACTATAGAGAGCTTATATCCTACGAGCAGTGTAGGCTCGCAAGGATAATCAGCAAAAGGTGGCTGGGCTGTTGTATCCTGGGGCAACGTGCAGAAACTATTTGTCTAATTACATCGGATATACCGTAGACGGCACGATTTGTCTCAAGACAGTGACTTGGTCCACGCCTCATCTCTGCCACCTCTTTTTGGTAATATCAAATTGTATAATTTCCAAGGAAAATTCAGGTATTATCTCTCCTTTATTTCCAACACATTGTAAACAAAATTCATGATATGGTAAATCTTATATTTTTATATCTTACAAACAAAACAAATAATTAAAATGGTATAGTATTAAGATTTATTGTAATTTAATTTTATAATTTGGGTACCTTAAAGTTTTTTTTTTTTTTTTTTTTTTAAAAAAGAAAAAAGAAGAGGAAATGATAGTAAACTTTATTCAATAAAATCACGTTGTACAATGGGGAAGAGGAAAGAGGGGCATTCTTCTAACCAAACAATGGCATCCTCATCCTCTTTTGCAGCACCAGCCAAAGCTAAGATAGCGTGATTATATCGTAAAGGTATACTATCAAAAGAAAAGCTATCTCTAATTAAACTAATGTCCTTATTGATCTAGGCAACTTCTAAATAGCAAGCTCTATCTGATTTCAAGAGATCCACAAAGCTCAGCAAAGTTACATTCCACCATCACCTTTAAGAAGCTAGTTTTTTGGCAAAACAAAAGTGCCAATCTCACACTAAAGCTACTATGTAGAGGGGATTTAAATTTTTATTGAAACAATGACATGATGCCACTGGAACTTCACCTTTATTGTTCCTTATAAGAAAACTTATAAAGTTGTGATTTTCAACTATGCTTTGTTGGCTTTAATTTCGTGTCAAATTTGATTGTATTCTGTCAATCTTTTTCCTATATATTTGTGGGATTTAATGTAAGGGTTGAATGTGAGAGTTTGGTGAAGATTTGCGAAGAAATTTGAAGTTTGCGACTAACTCACGACTAGCCCATGAGTGGACAACTTGAGAAAGGCCACGTGAGAAGCACATGTTGGAATCTAAACAATCTTTTGCCATACTGTATTTTGCAAGTCACTTCGCGACTTTGCCAACCCGCGAGTGACTCATGAAACTCTCTGCCTGGATGATTTTAAAGAATGTTTTTCTCATTTCTTTACACACACTATATAAGCCCACATTATCCACGAAATTGTAAGGAGACTTTCAGAGAGAAAATCCTATACACTTGAGAGTTAGAGATTTTAAACCCACAATCATCTACACAATTTCTCTTAGTGTTCCTCCACTCCTAGCTCTCTAATTACAAATCTTTGAGAGGTCATAGCCCAACACTTATCTCACCCAATCTGAGTGTTGAGAGAAGTTTTGGTGCATGTGGGAAGCATTAGAAGAAGCCACTGATAAGCGGATGCAATTTGGAGCTAATTACGGGATCCAAATAACTAGTGAAGACAGGACTCGGTGAAGTCTATTGGGAGCTAGAACTCAGAGGGTTCAAGTATAGTGGGTAGATTACGCTAGAGGGTCTTTTTGATATCCTTGTACTCCAACTTTATTCACTTGCAGATCATTTTGGCTTGGAGGGCCACAAAGAGGTTTTTCACTGTGTACTTCAGTTTCCTATTTGATAACACGTCTCAGTGTTATCTTGCGTTTGCATCTCTCATTCCTTTCTCTTTATGCTTGACATTTATTATTTAATGCTTGTGTTTATGCACTAGAGTAGTTCCAGTTTATTGCATTTCATTTACTCTTGTTCTGCACTCAAATAAGGTGAGTAAAAGCAATTTAGCCATAAGTTTAAAATTAGGGGTCTAAACAAGCAATAATACTTTTACGTACCATTGAGCTTTCAAAACCAAAACCCATAGAGTTGCTCTTCTTAGATTGAGAGATTGCCAGGTTGAGTTTATGGATGAATCAGAAACTAAGGGCTGCCACTTTGTTGTATGAAGCTCAGCTACTTGAATTTGCCTATGCTACACTTCCAAAAATTCAAGTCAATAAGTATTAGCCTGAGCCCACAAATCCTTGGATGAAGGAATTTTATTCTCAAAGATCAGCTTGTTCTGCAATTCCAAATCATCCAACATGTAATACAAAGAGTGTCAAAATCTGAAGAAGTCAGATTTTTTAAGGCAACCTCCATTGCATCAATAAAACTGATTTGATATGGTTGCCTAAGAACATTCCAAAAATGAGTTTGCGTCCAAACGGACTGTGCAAAAGAACATTCCCAAAACAAGTGGCTATTCGTCTCAAATTCATCATTACAGAGGGCATATGAGAAAGAATTGGAAATCTTTCTATTAAAGTTAAGATTTATTGACACATTTTTTTTAATAGAAAATATGTCGAAATTCATAAAGTAAAATATCTTTGGATTATAATGTCTAAACTTAAATTCCCAAAAACTTCCTAAGAGATTCCAAAGAAAAATATTTACAAACAATTTGGTTGTCTATAATTACAGAAAATATCATTGTGATTAGTGGTCTATAAATACGGAAAATCTCGTTGTATTTTGTACAAAAGTTAGATTTAAAGAAATATGTAAATTTTTATTTCCTTTTACTTTCTTTTTCATCTTTATACACAAGCACATATGTACTATGTAGACACTCGATTTTGCACCCATAATTTAATCTTGGAAGATAACTAGAATGACCATTCATATATCCGAAAATCATAGTTGCATTACATGCACTAATTCATAGTTTCATAACTAGAACCTTCCGATTAAGATAAAACCTATCTTTTTCAAATTTTTAGAGATAAGGACACGTTCCAATTCGAATCTGATCTTATTTAGCTTATTTTTCAAGCATCCCAACCTCTATAAATGGGAGGCCTCCCACATTCTAGCACCTTTTTCTGACCCCTCTTTCTGGCCCTTCTTTTTTGACTTCTCTGCTCTCCTTACGTTAAAGACGTTCCGGAAGCCTTGGCTTTAAGAACTTCTTTTGTAAGTAAAGTATTTTAGACCTCAAAAAGTGAAAATTTCTTTGATTTCTAAAATATTCTTCTATTGAAGGGTACGCTACAAAGAGGTATTTAGTTTCATTCTTATGTTTATGTTTATTTTTCTTTTTATTAATTAATATGTTGTGATTGTTCATTGCATGAATTTTGTTAATATATGTTTGATTTAATCATGATTTGTTCATAATTCTATTTGCCATGTTTATATGTTAGTTGGAATTTTCTTTGACATGTTCTTTAGTTGATTAACAAGTTTTAATCACCAAAACTCTTTTTTTTTTTTTAAAATTAAAGATTGTATTTTCACTAAATACAGATCTAAAATTTTTTCAGTCAAAAACAGATCTTTATTTTCACTAAATACGATCTGAAATTTTTCTATAAAAAACAGGTCTGTATTTTCATTAAATACGATCTGAAATTTTTTCTGTCACAAAACATTTCATTTTCATTAAATACAGATCTAAAAATTTTCTAAAAAATTTTCTTCTTAAATAGAATTGCAGAATTTGAATTTTAAAAGAACGAATTGATATTTAGGTTAAGGCTTTTTTTGTTGTGCATTCCATAAATATGTGATCATGCTAATAGATTTGAATTATGAATATGAATCATCTAAAATCCCATTTTTTTATCCTTTACAAAACATATCTGATTTTTATTAACCAAATCTCTTTTTTTTTTTTATCCTTTACAAAATAGATCTGATTTTTACTGACCAAATCCCTTTTTTTAATCCTTACAAAAAAAAAAAAAAAAAAAAAAAAGGAATCCAATTTTTTTGTTAACAAATTTTTTTTCTCGTCAACCTTACAAACAAATCTGTATTTTTCTTTAGAATAAGGCATATTCATAAGACGAATTTTTTTAAATTAATTTTTCAAGTAAAGTTTTGTTACATTATTACAACATATCATTCAATATCATACAAAAGGTTATATAATGGTCATTAGAATCTAGAAGATCAGACTTGTCTTGGCAGAATGTGTCTAACACTTCCATTTCATAACCTAGCCCCCGAAATTAGGTTTTTTTGATAAATAGACTAGTGTTTTGTCTTTTGTTTTTGGTAGATTGTAACTAGGATCAAACTTTGTAATTTTTACATAGATTGTATTAGAACCAAAGCCTTGTAAAGTTATTCTACCATGGATGTAATTGTATTTCTATAATCAATTAATAACATTTGAGGTATTTTTGGACATGAATTGTATTTTATTTTTTTTCTTATTTTTTTGTATAAAAAATAAGTGGCAACTCCACACAATTACCCCAAAGAGAGGTCCCTAACCACCCGAATCTCTTTTTTGAGAACACCCATGCGTCTCTAACATACTGAATTTTTAAAGTTCTATTTTCTTTCATATGTTTAAAATTCAAGTTTATGTTTAGGCACAAATTTTGTTTAAAATGTTTGATAAAATCATTCGGGAAAAGGCATTTTATCCTTTTATGTTCGTGATCATTCGCAACTCTACTCCTTATCTTCAAAATCAATAAATTCCTCGTTCTATGTTTCCAAAATGAGCAAATACCTAGGTTTTGTTACTCCCTCAGTTAAATCCAATAAAATCTTTTGATTAATGAATTTTTTTTTTTTTTGTGAAAAAAATCTAATAGACCTTTAATTAAAAATAAAATGCCAAATTACCCAAATAACCTAATTTGATAAAGTAAACAAACTTCACTCAACCAATAAATAAACATAACATATTTAATTTACTAATGAAACAAATATATTTAAATTTTAACACAATGTATCCAAAAAGTTCACCAAATGTTTAGTTAGCCACAAAGAAATTGTGGAATTAAGTCTTTTTAGAATATTTATCTTCAGATAATTATTATTTAAAGACCTAATATCAAGAAAAAGGATTAATTTTTAGAATATGAATTAAAAACGTCTAAGTGCAATTTCCCGCTAAAAAATCCTAAAAAGGAGCTCAAATCGAACCAAAATTGAAAAGGGTGCTACCACCAAGAAGGCCTGTCAGCACTCTGATGCCGAGGCCATGCAGCATGCACATGAAGTGCCAATCGGCACTTTCAAGTATCATTGGCCCAAATGCTCGGCCGGCCTGGGAATCTCTTGATTTAGATTAAACTTATCTTTTTCGAATTTTTAGAGATAAAGGACACGTTCCAATTCGTATGATCTTATTCAACTTATTTTTCAAGCATCCAACCTCTATAAATAGGGGAGGCCTCCCAACATTCAGCACCTTTTTCTGACCCCTCTTTTGGCCCTTCTTTTTTGACTTCTCTGCTCCCTTTACGTTAAAGACGTTCCTGAAGCCTTGGCTTTAAGAGTGTTTTAGACCTCAAAAAGTGAAAATTTCTTTGATTTCTAAAATATTCTTCTATTGAGGGTACCTCATACAAGAGGTATTTAGTTTCATTCTTATGTTTATGTTTATTTTTTTTTATTAATTAATATGTTGTGATTGTTCATTGCATGAATTTTGTTAATATAATGTTTGATTTAATCATGATCTTGTTCATAATTTATTTGCCATGTTTATATGTTTAGTTGGAATTTTCTTTGACTGTTCTTTAGTTGATTAACAAGTTTTAATCACCAAAATTTTTTTTTTTTTTAATATTAATAGATTTGTATTTTCACTAAATATAGATCTGAAATTTTTTGAGTCAAAAACAATCTTATTTTCACTAAATACAATTGAAATTTTTCTATTAAAAAACAGGTTGTATTTTCATTAAATAGATCTGAAATTTTTTCTAGTCACAAAACAGATTTGCATTTTCATTAAATACAGATCTAAAAATTTTCTAAAAAAGTTTTCTTCTTAAATAGAATTGCAGAATTTGAATTTTAAAAGAACGAATTGATATTTAGGTTAAGGCTTTTTTTGTGTGTCATTCCATAAAGTATGTGATGCATGCATAATAGATTTGAATTATGAATATGAATCATCCATCTAAAATCCCATTTTTTTATCCTTTGTCAAAACATATCTGTATTTTTATTAACCAAATCTTTTTTTTTTCTTTTTTTTTTCTTTTTTTTTGTTTTTATCCTTTAACAAAACTAGATCTGTATTTTTACTAGACCAAATCCTTTTTTTTTTTTTTTTTTATCCTTTACCAAAAAAAAAAAAAATCCAATTTTTTGTTAATCAAATTTCTTTTTCCTCTCAACCTTACAAAACATATCTGATTTTTTTTGTAGAATAAGGGCATATTCATAAGACAATTTGTTTAAATTAATTTTACTCAAGTAAAAAGTTTGTTACATGTATTACAACATATCATTCAATGTCATACAAAAGGTTATATAATGGTCATTAGAATCTAGAAACTCAGACTCTGTCTGGGCGAGAATGGGTGTCTAATGCCTTCCATTTCATAACTTAGCCCTCAATTTAGGTTTTTGGATAAGCTAGACTAGTGTTTTGTTTTTGTTTTTGGAGATTGTAACTAGGATCAAAACTTTGTAATTTTTACATAGATTGTATTAGGACCAAAGCCTTGTAAAGTTATTCTACCATGATGTAATTGTATTTCTATAATCAATTAATAACATTTGAGGTATTTTTGACATGTAATTGTATTTTATTTTTTCTTATTTTTTTGTATAAAAAATAAGTGGACTCCACACAATTACCCCAAAAGAGAGGTGCCCTAACACCCGAATCTCTTTTTTGAGAACACCCTGTGGTCTCTACATACTGAATTTTTAAAGTGTCTATTTTCTTTCATATGTTTAAAATTCAAGTTTATGTTTAGGTACAAATTTATGTTTAAAATGATCATTAGGGGAAAAGCATTTTTATCCTTTCTATGTTCAGTGGTCATTCAACTCTCTCCTTATCTTCAAAATCAATAAATTCCTTGTTCTATGTTTCCAAAATGAGCAAATACCTAGGTTTTGTTACTCCCTCAGTTCAATCCAATAAAATCTTTTGATTAATGAATTTTTTTTTTTTTTGGTGAAAAAAAATCTAATAGACCTTTAATTAAAAATAAAATGCCAAATTACCCCAAATAACCTAATTTGAGTAAAGTAAACAAACTTCACTCAACCAATAAATTAAACATAACATATTTAATTTACTAATGAAACAAATATATTTAAATTTTAACACAATGTATCCAAAAAGTTCACCAAATGTTTAGTTAGCCACAAAGAAATTGTGCAATTAAGTCTTTTTAGAATATTTATTTATCAGATAATTAGTATTTAAAGACCTAAATATCAAGAAAAAGGGATTAATTTTTAGAATATGAATTAAAAACGCGTCTAAGTGCAATTCCCGGCTAAAAAATCCTCAAAAAAGGAGTCCAAATCGAACCAAAATTGAAAAGGGTGCTTACCACCCAAGAAGGCCTGTCAGCACTCTTGGAGTGCCAATCGGCACATGACAAGTGCCGATCGGCACATGACAAGTGCCGATCGGCACTTCCTAAGTATCAGCTGGCCCAAATGCTCGGCCCGGCCTGGGAATCTCTTGATTTAGATAAAACTTATCTTTTTCGAATTTTTAGAGATAAGGACACGTTCCAATTCATATCTGATCTTATTCATCTTATTTTTCAAGCATCCCAACCTCTATAAATAGGGGAGGCCTCCAAACATTCAGCACCTTTTTCTGACCCCTCTTTTTGGCCCTTCTTTTTTGACTTCTCTGCTCCCTTTACGTTAAAGACGTTCCGGAAGCCTTGGCTTTAAGAACTTCTTTTTTGTAAGTAAAGTGTTTTAGACCTCAAATAAGTGAAAATTTCTTTGATTTCTAAAATATTCTTCCATTGAAGGGTACGCTCATACAAGAGGTATTTAGTTTCATTCTTATGTTTATGTTTATTTTTCTTTTTATTAATTAATATGTTGTGATTGTTCATTGCATGAATTTTGTTAATATAAGTTTGATTTAATCATGATCTTGTTCATAATTTGTATTTGCCATGTTTATATGTTTAGTTGGAATTTTCTTTGACATGTTCTTTAGTTGATTAACAAGTTTTAATCACCAAAACTCTTTTTTTTTTTTTTTTAAATATTAATAGATTTGTATTTTTACTAAATATAGATCTGAAAATTTTTTCGAGTAAAAAACTGATCTGTATTTTCACTAAATACAGATTTGAAAATTTTCTACTAAAAAACAAGTCTGTATTTTTATTAAATACAGATCTGAAATTTTTTCTAGTCACAAAACAGATTTGCATTTTCATTAAATATAAATCTAAAAATTTTCTAAAAAAGTTTTCTTCTTAAATAAAATTGCAGAATTTGAATTTTAAAAGAACGAATTGACATATAGGTTAAGGCTTTTTTTGTGTGTCATTCCATAAATATGTGATGCATGCATAATAGATTTGAATTATGAATATGAATCATCTTCTAAAATCCCATTTTTTTATCCTTCACAAAACATGTCTGATTTTTATTAACCAAATCTCATTTTTTTTTCCTTAATCCTTTACAAAACAGATCTGATTTTTAATGACCAAATCCCTTTTTTTAATCCTTTTCAAAAAAAAAAAAAAATGATTAACAAGTTTTAATCACCAAAATTCTTTTTTTTTTTTTTTTTTAATATTAATAGATTTGTATTTCCACTAAATATAGATCTGAAAATTTTTTGAGTCAAAAACAGATCTGTATTTTCACTAAATACAAATATGAAATTTTTCTATTAAAAAACAGGTTTGTATTTTCATTAAATATAGATCTGAAATTTTTTCTAGTCACAAAACAGATTTGCATTTTCATTAAATACAGATCTAAAAATTTTCTAAAAAAGTTTTCTTCTTAAATAGAATTGCAGAATTTGAATTTTAAAAGAACGAATTGATATTTAGGTTAAGGCTTTTTTTGTGTGTCATTCCATAAGTATGTGATGCATGCATAATAGATTTGAATTATGAATATGAATCATCTTCTAAAATCCCATTTTTTTATCCTTTACAAAACATATCTTATTTTTATTAACCAAATCTCTTTTTTTTTTTCTTTTTTTCTTTTTTTATCCTTAACAAAATAGATATTATTTTTATTGACCAAATCCTTTTTTTTTTTTTTTTATCCTTTACAAAAAAAATCCGATATTTTTGTTAATCAAATTTCTTTTTCTCTCAACCTTACAAAATAGATCTGATTTTTGTTTTAGAATAGGGCATATTCATAAGACAAATTTGTTTAAATTAATTTTGTCAAGTAAAGAGTTTGTTACATGTATTTCAGCATATCATTTGAGGCCATACAAAAGGTTATATAATGGTCATTAGAATCTAGAAGTTCAGACTCTGTCTGGGAAGAATGGGTGTTTAGCACCTTTCCATTTCATAACCTAGCCCTCGAATTTAAGTTTTTTGGATAAATAGACTAGTGTTTTGTCTTTTTTTTTTTGGTAGATTGTAACTAGGATCAAAGCTTTGTAATTTTTACGTAGATTGTATTAGGACCAAAGCCTTGTAAAGTTATTCTACCATGATGTAATTGTATTTCTATAATCAATTAATAACATTTGAGGTATTTTTGGACATGTAATTGTATTTTATTTTTTCTTATTTTTTTGTATAAAAAATAAGTGGTGACTCCACACATTTACCCCAAAAGAGAGGTGTCCTAATCACCCGAATCTCTTTTTTGAGAGTACCCTTGCGGTCTCTGACATACTCAATTTTAAAAGTGTCTATTTTCTTTCATATGTTTAAAATTCAAGTTTATGTTTAGGTGCAAATTTATGTTAAAAATGATCATTAGGGGAAAAGGCATTTTTATCCTTTCTATGTTTGTGGTCATTCACAATTCTCCTCCTTATCTTCGAAATCAATAAATTCCTTGTTCTATGTTTCCAAAATGTGCAAATACCCAGGTTATGTTATTCCCTCGGTTAAATCCAATAGAATCTTTTGATTCATGATTTTTTTTTTTGGTGAAAATAATCTGATAGACCTTTAATTAAAAATAAAATGCCAAATTACCCCAAATAACCTAATTTGAGAAAATTAAACAAACTTCACTCAACCAACAAATTAAACATAACATATTACAACATATCATTCAATGTCGTACAAAAGGTTATATAATGGTCATTAGAATCTAGAAGACCAGACTCTGTCTGGGCGGAATGGGTGTCTACCACCATCTCATTCCATAACTTAGCCCACGAATTTAGGTTTTTTGGATAAGCAGACTAATGTTTTGTTTTTGGTAGATTGTAACTAGGATCAAAACTTTGTAATTTTTACATAGATTGTATTAGGACCAAAGCCTTGTAAAGTTATTCTACCATGATGTAATTGTATTTCTATAATCAATTAATAACATTTGAGGTATTTTTGGACATGTAATTGTATTTTATTTTTTCTTATTTTTTTGTATAAAAAATAAGTGGTGACTCCACACAATTACCCCAAAAGAGAGGTGCCCTAATCACCCGAATCTCTTTTTTGAGAACACCCTTGCGGTCTCTCACATACTGAATTTTAAAAGTGTCTATTTTCTTTCATATGTTTAAAATTCAAGTTTATGTTTAGGTACAAGTTTATGTTAAAAATGATCATTAGGGGAAAAGGCATTTTTATCCCTTCTATGTCATTCACAATTCTCCTCCTTATCTTCAAAATCAATAAATTCCTTGTTCTATGTTTCCAAAATGAGCAAATACCCAGGTTATGTTACTCCCTCAGTTAAATCCAATAGAATCTTTTGATTCATGATTTTTTTTTTTTTGGTGAAAATAATCTAATAGACCTTTAATTAAAAATAAATGCCAAATTACCCCAAATAACCTAATTTGAGAAAATTAAACAAACTTCACTAAACCAATAAATTAAACATAACATATTTAATTTACTACTGCATCTTTTTTCTTCAAATATATGTAAATATAAATGAATTCCAAGTAATGGAAATTGGTGGAAATCGATTGTAAGATGTGTCTCTTACAGCTTCAAAATAATTATGTTGTTGCACTTAGTGCCCTCTTTGTAGGGTCTTGACACTTGTTAGTTCAGAGACTTCAGTTCATCAGTTTTGTGAATGCGATTGATTCTAGTAGCTTGACTTAATTCAAGTATATCTGTTTTATATTTTTCGGATGGTGTCAGCAGCTTTACTATAAATGAAAAGAAATAGAAAAATTCAATTTTGATTACTAAACTTATATTATAGTATTCATTTATTGGTTTGGTTAAGTTTGCCTATATTAGGTTATTTGGGTTAATTTTACTGTTTTATTTTTTAGTCATGAGTTGGGTTAAGTTTACCCAGGTTAGGTTATTTGAAGTAATTTTAGTATTTTAATATGAGTATTTTAGACTTTAAACAAAATAATATTCTAGAAATCGAAAGATTTCATTAGACTTAACTGAGGGGGTAAGGGATTGAGTTTATTTGCTCATTTTGGAAAAATTAATATAGGGGGAAATTGATTCTTTCCACAAATAATTGGGGGAATTGTGAACTACTAAACATAGAGGAGGAAGCTTTCTTCTTTTTTTTTCCCCTAATGAATTTAACAAACGTTTTTTAATGTAAATTTGTACTTAAACATAAATTTGAATTTTAAATATATGAAAAAATTAGATAACTTTTAGAATTTTTTCTATATGTGCTTGTGTTTTTTGTATGATTCTATACACATAAAAGAGAATAAGGAAACTTTTTATGCTAAAACAAAAATATTAGCATGAATTTCAACAACAACAACAACAACAACAAAAAAAAAAAAAAAAAAAAAAAAAAAAAAAAAAAAAAAAAAGAAAAAAAAAAAGGTAGTCAATGATTTTTCTTTTAGTTGAATTTTTTTTTTTTCTACTAAGGGGAGATATTTAGTGAGTGTTAGGGATAAAAGTCTCTAATGGGTAGAGCATTTTGTATACCAATAAATAAATAAATAAATAAGCTTCAAAAAAAAAAAAAAAACACAAACATGTACATAAACTTAAACGTAAATGTGTTTTTCAAACAAATGAAAGAAATTAATAATTCTTTACATTCACCTCATACGTGCATATTATTGCTACTAGGAAATTAGGTACTTATATAGTTTGAGTTACTTGTAATAGTTGAAATATGGAGTATAAGTTGTAGAAAACTATTTGCTGTACTTGTAATAATTGTATCAATTTCTAAAAATAGCAGCCAATCATTTTTTATTTCGTTTAATCTGTTTTTTTTATAAGGGACACATTTAATGAGTGTTAAGGATTAAGGTAAGTTTGATGTGATCCTAGTTAGTTAATATACGTACGTTATGCGTACAATACATGTCCATCCGTCAAATTTAAAAAAACTCACGTCTCCCTTTTCATTCTCAATTATACAGATATATAGCATTTATATTAGATGGAAAGTAACATTCAAGTTAGATTCACAATAATATTCAAAAAAAAAAAAGTTAGATTCACAATACATAATGTTCAATATCAATTGATAAAATAGGGTATAGATCAATGTTAAAAGAGATAAAAATAGTATAGATAAATGTTTAAAAAAAGTCCAAACATACACGAAAACTAATGACACTCAACTCTATTGTTCGTTAAAAACTGGAATGGATGTATATATATTAATAGATGAGAAATGTTAACCAGTGCCCTAAAAGTACTGATTTATGAACTATTTTTAGAAATATTCTATTGGGAGAATGATAAAACAATGAGAAAATGGGCAAATGCCCCTTTAAAAAAAGAAAAATCCAGCATTTTGCCCAATTTTCTAAACTAATTAGGGAAATGTTCCTCTTTTGAAACTCGATTTTCCTAAACTCGATTTTCTTAAAATCGAGTTATAAAAAAAAAAAAAAAAAATTCTGAAGCCTTATAGTAGTGTTTTTAAGGAGTCTATAGTGATGTTTTAAGAACCTATAGTGGCATTTTGTAACTCAATTTATATAAAGTCAAGTTACATGCAAATTTTTTTTTTTTTTTTTTTTTTTTTACCTATAACTCGACTTCATAGAGAGAGTTACAAAATTTTTTTTTTTTTTTTTTTTTTTTACCTATAACTCGACTTCATAGAGAGAGTTACAAAACGCCACTATAGGTCCGTAAAACATCACTATAGGCTCCTTAAAAACGCTGCTATAAGGCTTAACTCGATTTTGAGAAAATCGATTTTCAAAAGGTGGGCATTTTTCTAATTAGTTTAAGAAAGATGGCAAAATGCTGGATTTTTTTTTTTTAAAAAGGGCAAAGGCCAATTTTTTTCCAATAAAAAAATTGACATCTTTTTATATTTCCCATAAAAGTTGTGTCATAACTTTCTTATTGTAATTTATTAACAATTACTTTAAGAACATCCGTTAATATAACCCTTAATAGATTTGTGTCTACTACCTACACTTCGTTTATTATCATAGTTATTTATCAATAATAATTCAATCTTACAGGCTTTTTAGCACGTACCCGGCAGTACTATGGACTGATTGGAATGGTAAAAAATTACAAAATTGTTATACAATATAAAAAATATTTCAAAAACAAAGTAGACAAGTTTATATAATATTATGTCATTTATTTATTATAAATTAATAAATTTTTGCTTGTTTATGATTTAATTATAATATGAATATGTTTAATAGAAATAAAATAAAATAATATGAAATTAGTTTAAAATATACTATAAAAAGAGTTTATTATATTATGCTATTTGCCAATGAATCCATATTTTTAGTGGCGATTTTTTTAATAATAAATGTATTATACACTCACCATACATGTACCGTTATTTTTCCATTTTCATAATTTTTTGCTGAATTTTTGAAACGTACTACACACGCACCGTATTTTACTATGGTGTGATTAAGGCAGTGCATTAATTCTTCACACTCGGTAAGTTTCCCTCTTTTTAACTTCCACATTCTATCTAGTTCCTTTTCTTTCCTGCATTTCTCTGTCTACCTTTCCGTTTTTTTAATTAGGATTTCTTCTTATTTAAGTCATCGATCAATATGAATAATTAGGCTTTTTGCCTCAGAGTGCATATAAATCATAAAGAAATGAGTATGCAACTTGAGACCCTACACATGCAATTGCCAAACAATGAATAAAAACCCTAGTTGTTCTTTGCTTTCTTTCAATAAATGTGCTCATATAATGGTGCAGATCCAAGGTATGTTTCCTCTTTTCTTTTAACTACGCGTGTTTGCTTCCTATATTTTGGTAATCTACTATTTTAAATGATTGACTCCTTAGCTTTGTCTAAATTGAACAGTCTTAATAAAATCTTGCATGCTTAAAATGTCTAGGTAGTACAAATGGAGTCTAATCCATCGAATCAATCCGGATTCGGTGTCTAATACCTTCTTAAACTTGTATCCTAAGTTTAGACTTAAAGTATGATTGAATTAGACCTTTGTATATGGGTCAAAAGAGCAGTTTTTGGACCAAAACCAAATGACGACAACCATCTCCACCCTACCCACGAGTTAGTTGTGTGCTCCCAAATCTGTGTCAATGACGGATCCACGTTGGACTACTATTAAGATAGTCATTTGCATGGTAACCAGAGTGGCATTCAAGAACCATGCCTTGGGGTGCTCATAGATGATATAATGTAATATAGGTGTTGGAATGAATTAATGACTGTTTTTGTTTAAGGATTTCTCAGGAGTTGATAAGTGTTCTTAAATTTGGATTTTTCAATATAATGATGTAGATCAAATGGTTAAGAGATACAAAGTCCCTTTTATAGTTATCACTTGTTTGATTATCGTTTTCCAATGTTCATAGAGATGAGATTGACTGCAAAAAATGTGGAGCAATTGAGCAATTCCTTTTGACATGTAAATATGTATTCACAAGGGCACAGAAATAATTCGGTGTCTAATACCTTCTTAAACTTGTATCCTAAGTTTAGACTTAAAGTATGATTGAATTAGACCTTTGTATATGGGTCAAAAGAGCAGTTTTTGGACCAAAACCAAATGACGACAACCATCTCCACCCTACCCACGAGTTAGTTGTGTGCTCCCAAATCTGTGTCAATGACGGATCCACGTTGGACTACTATTAAGATAGTCATTTGCATGGTAACCAGAGTGGCATTCAAGAACCATGCCTTGGGGTGCTCATAGATGATATAATGTAATATAGGTGTTGGAATGAATTAATGACTGTTTTTGTTTAAGGATTTCTCAGGAGTTGATAAGTGTTCTTAAATTTGGATTTTTCAATATAATGATGTAGATCAAATGGTTAAGAGATACAAAGTCCCTTTTATAGTTATCACTTGTTTGATTATCGTTTTCCAATGTTCATAGAGATGAGATTGACTGCAAAAAATGTGGAGCAATTGAGCAATTCCTTTTGACATGTAAATATGTATTCACAAGGGCACAGAAATAGTCTAGTTAGGGGGTAGAAAAAAATATAGAAGAGGGAAACATACGCATCTTGGAGCTACCATATTAAAGTAAAAATGTGGTCCTAAGAAGGTGTTACACAAAACATGTATAACACAAGTATTGTTTAAAGCTTGAAGTGCGAGTACTCTCTCCACTTGTTTTACTTTTACTGGTTTGCGAGTCTCTAGTCAAAATTAAGGATTACTGATAATTATGAAATGTTTGTGGGAAATAAGGAGTAGTGAAACCGCGGTAGTATATTATGTAAGCTTGGGACCTACGTATGTTTGTTTTAGCTTAAAATGTCATTTTATTTTATTGTTAGACTATGCATAATATTTCTTTATAGATACAATTATATTTTTATATTATTTATTTTTTTAAACCAAATAAATTATCAAAACTAGGCTAATCCGAATAAGTTAGAGATTTTATTTCACCACAAGAAACTCCACAGCATAGGATATTCATGAGTATAAAAACAAGAGATTGTTTGTATGAAGTCTAAAGATTCAATCTATATATGTGTCATACTTACTTTTTTTTATTTTTTATTTTTTTATAACTAGTGGCCCAAAAAAGTCTTTTTTGGGTGTGTGAATAATTGATTTCATTTATAATGTTGATCGATGCAAGTTTAGTCAATACATATTTCAAATCATCTACTCAACTTGGTAAAATCAAGATGAGCTAAGCCTACTCTCAGAACAATCTAGCATCTCAGCTTGGTCTGCCCAAAAACTTGTCAACATAACTAGTGAACTCACAAATTAATCAGATTCTGAGAATCACGCCAAAAAGTTACAAACCGCTATTTGCCTTTAAAACACGATAGCAAAAATGCATGGACCGGTTCTTCATTATTAACCACTAGTACGACTTTAAAAGGAAACAAAGAAAGAAACAAATCTTTTGATAGAAGCATGTTTTACTTTCTTTTCAAAAATACAATCAGTTTGGTTGGAGGATAGAAAAGTGAGAAAATATAATATTTAAGAATGATAAAAAAATGTTTTAGTTTTCTCCTTATATGTGTTTGGTAGGGATAATGGAAAAGTTATTTGAACAAATTTAAAATTAAATCCTTTCTACATTAAGACCAAAAATAAAGAAGCTTTTGAAGAACTTTCAGTACACATCTTTCCCTTTTTCCACTGAACCAAACCAACCAAAGTAATAATTTTCTGAAAGAGGTTTAATATTTCTACCAAGTCTTACTATTTTCTCTGACTCTTCTTTAATAACAGTCCATAGTTTATAATATCATTCAAGCCAACAAATTAAAATATACTAACATAAAACAAGACTAACGTGACATAATGTTGGGGACATTTTGCAACAATGGCTGAAATACTAGAATGAGTCCAAAACTCCCCTTGGGTTTATTGAAATTGTGATTAATTTGAGAAAGTCAAGCCCTAAATTCTAATATTTAGTGAATAAAGACTAATGGTGCATCACAAGAATGGAATCAAAGTGCAAAATAACAAAGAAATGGAAAATATGCATAATTCGTTAAATTTAGAATTGTTTTGCACATATAGCAGGAAGAGGAATTTGAGAAGTGGTGAGGGAGAGAGAAGACTCCTTGATACCACTGTTTTCACCTCTAAATTTCATACTGCTATAATTCTTAATTGGCTGAGATGGTTTTTGCTTTGAAGTTGTGGTTTGAGAGGAAAAATGTGAATTCATAGGTTTAGATCTGATTGTGAGGCAATATAGCAAGCTTTGTACGTCCTACAGGACTGGTCCATGCATAATGGATGACGCCATGGACCTCTTTGGTGCTAATTTGATGTTTGTGCTCGGTTTACCTTCGTTTTGGCAAAGGGTTGGCTTGCTTTTTACATCAAAAGGGAACGGATTGACCAAATGGGATTGGGTGCTCTTCCCCAACCAATTCAGCCCCTTGAGAAGCTGCCCTAAGCATTAGCATGTAGTCGAAGTTGGCCTAAGAAGTCAGCTTATTCTTAAGGGCTAAAAATGGATCATTTGAATGTTTTAGCCACATACAGTAGGAGTTAGAAGCCACTATTTGGGTAAAACATTTTGGTGCCAAACCTTTTCCATGAGCTTTAGATGCTGCAAGTGTCTCTAGCCCACTTTGCAACACACATGGCTCATGATCGTGCAAAAGATAACAAAAATGACAACTATATCGCACACAATTTTTTTTTCTTTATTACTTTAATTAGGTGAATTTTATAAGCTATATTTTAGAAAACTGGTACAATTAAAGAACCAATTTGTGCCTTGATTCAACCCAGTTTTTAACTGATTTTTACTGGTTCTGACCAATTTTTACTGGTTTGGGGCATTTTACCAAACCGAACTGGTGCCCAATTTCTAATTAAATTGGCTAGTCTGGTATGGTTTTTAAAACAGTGTGTGAAGCTCAATGTATGTTGGAATTAATACATTGGCATATTACCACAATTATGTAGGTCATAACTTTATAGAATATCATAAATTACTATCATTTTTTAATGAAAATTGTTATATTCATAACATTTTTCATAACATTTTTCATAGCAAATTATAAGTAGTAAATTGTTATTGGATCTAATTTGAATTCACAGTTTAAGTTACTTTTTTGCCCTCTCATCAGAACCAATAACAACTTACCATTTAAAATTTATTATAAAAGTATTGTAAAAAATATTGTGAACATAACATTTCTCTATTTTTATACTGTAAGTTATTGTATTTGTAGGATTTTCAATTTATCCTGCAATAAATTTTATTAGATTTATTATAACATTAAATACAAAAATATAAAGATGCAGCCAAAAGCTTTCGTTGTGGATGTAAGCCACATTAAAACTCTTGTTACTGCTTTCTATAGCTTTCTTTCTCTCTACATAATTTATTTGCTTTCATTTATTCTATTTTAACATGGAGAAGTGCAGGGGTGGAGCCACGTTGTCCCTTGGGGGGGGGGGGGGGCGTGGCCCTGCAAAAAAAAAAAAAAAAAACATTAGAGTATGTAAGAAAATTGATTAGGCCCCCAATGTTTGACATCCGGCCCCCCATATCTCCTCTATTATCCTAGCTAAAAGCCTTTAGTTTTAGGCTTCTATTCTCACAGTTTTAGTTTTAGGCCTCTATTCTCCCAGCTAATAGCCTTTAGTTTTAGGCATCTATTCTCCCAGCTTTAGTTTTAGCTAAAAGCCTTTAGTTTTAGGCCTCTATTCTCCTAACTTTAGTTTTAGGCCTCTTATACTCCAAATAAAACAAAAAGCTGGCCCACTTACATTTAAATACTCAAAATCCAAACACAAAAATAATAAAATTTCATTTTCTCCATCTCAAAAACCCACCCACGGAATCCTTTTTTTTTTTTTTTTCCTTTTGTGATACACTTTCACTTCCCATTGGTACCATCTACCAACCCCCAAAACTCAACATCAGTCCTCCAGTCTGAAAAAAAAAAAAAAAAAAAAAAAAAAAAAAAAAAAAAAAAAAATCCTAACCAATTTTTTCTTTCTTCTTGCTTTCTAAAACAAATCACTCAGCTTATTTTATTATCAAATTTCAGGATTTGGAACTTGGTGACTGCCTTGTGAGTTTTCTTCTCTTATTTAAACACTAGACCTTCATCTCTTTAGACTCTTTTTACTGCTCAGCTCAGTCCTCCTCTCAAACTCAGTCATCACAATCCCAAAAACAAAAACAAAAAAAACAAAAAAAAACTAACCATTATTTTCTTTCTTCTTGCTTTCTTAAAATAAATCATCAAGAGCAGGGGCCTAGCCAGAGGGTGAGTTTTCAGTTTCCACTTCATCTCTTTTTAATGTTTTTTTTTTCCTCAATTATCTACACTTAAATATTCACATGCTCTTTAATTTTTCATAGATTTTTAGAGAAATATATGGTTGAAGGCATGGGCATGGGGAGGTTGTTTGTGATGAGTCTTGAAGGGAAGATAAAGTTTGCACTTTGTGAAGATAAAGTTTCTTAGGTAAATTTTTTTTGATTTATTAACCATTTTTGATTAGTTAGATATCATGTGGTAGTGGGTGTTGTTAAATTGTTTGGTTTATGTTGTGCACTTGTGTGTTTAATTTTTGCTTTTGTTTGAGGGGGTTATTCTTAATTTTAAAAAAATTTAAAATATAGGAAAATTTGAATAATAGGAATGATGATGGGTTGATTGTTTAAATTATAGTGGAAATTTTATTTTTTTTCTTGAGTATGTATAACATCCATATAATTAAGTAAAAATTTCTAATTAAGATTTTATTTTTTAAGTTCTTTCCAGGTTAATTTTTGAGTCATATTCTTAAAACTTAAAGAATTATGAGCAAACGAAAAACAATTGATGCATTTTTAAAGGAAAAAGATGATAGCAATTCAAAATTTAGGACACCTGTGACTATAGAAATAAATGTTGATATTTCAATGCCTGATGAACACCCCTCCAAATATTCAAGAATTCAATCTGAAGAGATAGATCATGATCTAAGATCACGTAAACAGATATATGAATTTTCTATCAACAAATAAGATGAAATCCAACGAGCTTATTTCAAATAAGGTCTATATCAACCTAAATATATAGACTATCTATATAACGATAATAATCATCGACAACGAAAATCGGCCCCCCATATAAAAAATCCTGACTACACCCCTGGAGAAGTGTATGAACTCTATGAAGCTGCACACATTATATGGAATACGATAAATCTACGTGTGGGTCGTATAATATTTTAGGCAGTAATAATTATCCACAAAGTTCAGGGGTGCATGTTTACCAAAAAAAAAAAGTTCAAGGGTGCACAACAAAAAAATTGGCCACACCATAACATAATGGGAATAACGGCCAAAACATAGAAAGGAACACATGTTTTTCTGTCTTCTTCCTTCTTCTTTTTTTTTTTTTTTAAAAAAAAAAGGGAAAAGAAAGAGAATCGGTAGGGACCTATATATCAAATTTCACATACCAAAGCTTAAATAACATATAAAGGTTGAAACGAAAAATGGAGGTTTTGCTAATAAAGATGCTGCTCTTTGTTTCGTGGAGTGTGGTCGACGAGCAATACTTGCACCACCGTCAGAACCTCCCTTGCCTCCACTTAACTTTCCCGACTCAAATATTTCTTGCTTTCGAATGCAACCTTTGTCATCACAGTCTCCATGCAAACCAACTGTCGTTACTGTCCCATTTACACCATCAAGTCTTGCTGTAGAAAATCGGATATATATATATATATATATAGAATGTTAAAATTAAAAGGATAAAAGTAAGTCATTTATTTATAGTTCTATTATGGACCATGCAGCAAGTTTCTTACTATGAACAATTGGGTCTTGCTTGAGGCGCTTTGAGAGATTGGAACCTTCATGTTCTAACGTAGAAAAGCTTTCCAAAGCCCAGCTTGACAGGACTAACTGAATGCATGAGATGAACAATAAGCATCCAATAAAAATTTTTGACTTCTCTTTGCTTGGGGGCATTTTGTTCTTCTGATTAAAGGCAATTGATTTTTCTTTGTTGGGGTTGGAGGGGCAAACCTATTGTCAAAGGTAAGAGGATAAGAGGGAAGTATATACAAACTTTTGGATTTCTTGTGAAGGTGTTTCTGGTGATCAGAGAACAAACAAGAATGGTCCATGTAATTCATGGCTATATTACTATATATTTTGTATCTAGCAAAGTGAAAAAGGAACTAAACGATACCGCCAGACCAATATCGAATCACTGAAAGTGAAGTGACTTTTTTTCATATCCTTCAACGTATGCGTTAGGTTTGGGTCCATTTTTTTTGAGAAAGAGAACTGTGACTTAGGTTTGGGTCCATTTGATTGAATTGAATTATTTATAAGTCTAGCTCATAGCCAATAAGCTCAATAACCAAGTTCGTCCATAGTCATCGGGCCTAGTCTTTAAAGTTTGGCAGAGCTCATTCCTATTAAGAACGCAAAAGTAAGAGTGGGAGAATGAAACATTCCATTTTAAGAAAGCATAACTAAAACGTGGGGGAGGAATTGACAATGATAAATGATTCCATCACTTTTTCATGGAAAAAACCAAAAAATAAAAACAAAGATGAATTATGGGAGGCCAGACTACTGCTAGCTAGTCTTTTATCCACACAGTTAATTAATAGTCCCGCTTAGATTTTCATTTTCATTTTTTAATTTATTTGTGCTATGGTTCAAAAAGTACAATCTATGAATTGTTATTAGAACTAAAGTTGATTTGGTGATCTATAAAAAAAAAACATCTACCTATGCTATATCAATAAGAAATTATTTTGTTTCTAAAAAAAATATAAGAAATTATTTTTTTACTATACAAGTTTTATTACAATAATATATTGTACTAACAAATGAATGTTAGGATGATGTTCAAAAGTTTATGTGCTAACAATAAATTAAATAGTTTAATAAAAATTAGGCTTGTAGAATAAAAATATTCAAAGAAATTTAAATAGTTTGATCGTACGTGTTTAACGGCTTATTACACAAATGTTATTCGTGTGATAGCCTATTAATTACCTCCACTAGGGAGTTTGAAAATAATTTCAAATTCTTTTTAGAATCTTAAATTTATTAATACTTGCAATGCAATATGTTTGTTTAAAATTTTCAAATCATGAATCATTAAAAATCAAGCACCACCTCTCACTCTCTCTCTCTCTCTCTCTCTCTAGAATTTTAAATTTTCCTCACATCATTGCCTACATTTGCTAATAATTTTTTTTTTGATAACTCAATTTTTTTTTTATACAAAATAGAAATTTTACTCTAACCTAATTTAAATATATATGTATATGAAACTGCTTCCTGAAGACTTGAATCCTGGTCCCTACCCCCACATCTTATAAGTACTTATATTTGTAGAATGATTACCACATCAAGGGTGTGCAATGGTTGATAATCCAACTTAAATTATATATAAATAGAAAGATAGTACTCCCATTTCATGTGAGACAGAAGAGCTATTTACTTTTTTCCTTTTTTTTTTTTTTTTTTTTTTTGAGAATCAAGAGCTATTTAATGTATTTTTTTAATATATATATATATATATTATTTTATTATTTTATTGGCTTATATGTACAAATTAATGGTAATATTGTATTTTTTAAAAATATTTTTGTATAATTAAGATTTTATTTTTATAAAAATCTATAAAAATATTTTTCGTAAAGTATTAAATGTGCATTAATACCTGCTGTTTAGAAAGTGTAAAAGGCATTCGTTAACAAGGGCTTTAGAGTTTAGAGAGTGAGCTATGAGATTGATTGTAACGCAACGTTTTGGACCGACGTGGACATACAATTGCCGCGTGAAAGTGCCACTGCTTGCTGTGCAGTTATTTTGGTTTTTTGTTTCCTATATGAGTGTTTGGCTCTTCTTGCATTCAACAGTTGTACACAATTCATATTTCATATATTAGTTTATGAATTGGATTAGTTGTTTCTTCTCAATTATTTTTAACTTTTCATTAGTTTGTGTACCGTTTATTTGTCGGGGAGAGATATTTCCCTCCAGAGACTGTTAATATAGCACAACATGTGAGACCCTATCAAAAATTTAAACTTATTAGTTTGAACTTAATTATGTTATATTATACGCTCATTATTGTCATTATTATTTAATATAAGGCTTTACTCACATGTATACCCAACAATTTTTCTTAAAGTGAGTATTATATTTTTGCCAACTTTACACTTTGTTGATGCTATCTAAACATGCGAGGAGGAGTGGGTTCCAGTTAACTCAACTAGTAAAGTTTTAATTATGGTTGTATAAGAGATCTGAGATTCAATCTCCGCCTACACCAAAAACTGATTGGTGTCTTGGTCTGATGATAAAGAGTTATCATCAGGAGATCATCAGGAGCGGACGCTATACGTTGAAAATCTCTCAAAAAAAAAAAAAAACATGCAAGGAGGATGCTCATATCACTAAGAATTAAACGGTTCATAGCCAGTCAATTTCAAACTAAGAACCAATTTATAAATTTCACATTTTAGATATAGTAATTGTTTGGTATGTCAACTTTTTCATTATAAAGAATTTTTAGAGAGCAGGAAACAATAATATTTCTCAATCCAAGAATAGATACTCAAATAAATGAAGAATATTATTATTATTATTATTATTATTATTATTATTTTGAGAAAGAAATAAATGAAGAATCTAGTGAGAATCTGTTTGAACCAAAGCAAATTAAATATAAAAAATGACCATGTGAATGTTGAGGAAGCTTACAAAGAGTCGCATTGGCCATGCAATAGACAAAATGAGAAAAAGAAGTAGCGGCGCTAATGATTTAAAACCCCAGGGGATGCAAATGTTACAATCTACAATAATTGAAGATGAGAACCATATTAAGTATCCTATCTCCATTTCCTATATCAATTGCTTAGTCCAATTTGAATTTTAAGATCTAGTCCTAAAATATTCAAGCTTCACTTTATTTTTCGGGATAAAGTGAGTGCAATATTAGTGTACTGTATATGCATTATAAAAGCTAGGTCCAACTCCTTTAATTGAGTGCCTTTAGGAAATATATTAAAAATAATAATAAATATTTAATTATGAGCTTCAAACCTTTTTTTTTTTTTTTAGAAACTTAATTATGAGCTACAAACTTGAAACCACACAAGTAATGCTGCATGACATCCAGCAAAACTTTCACTTTTTTATGCTCAACTTATTTAAAAAAGGATTGCAGGTTGTTTAAAATAACCTCAGTTTGATATGATTCTTTTGCATCTATGCCTTAAAAGTGAAGATATTATAAAGAAATAGCATCTGATTGATAAAAGGGGAGAACCTTTCCTACCAAAATTAAGAATCATTACGACAAGGAAGGTAAAAAGAATTAAAATAATAAAAATAATAGGGAGAAAAAGAATATAAAATTACTTCATAGATCCCTTCTTAATTTACAAACATTGAATAATTTGTAACGCCAGCAAGATGTTTGTTGCACTTCTACTTAAATAATTAAGCACTTTCTCAAAAAAAAAAAAAATAATAATAATAATAATTAAGCAAAGAGCAATGCCTAAGATTATGCAGGTGCTACTTTCTAACAAGATGGTAAACAGTCTAAATTTTGAAGAATCGCGTATTTCTATAAAGTAAATAAGGGCCTTCTCACTCCCTGTTATATATATATATATATATATATATCACCCCACTCCACCCTTAAAAAAGAATATGAGAACATTCAAATTGTTAAATTACCAATTGTTCAAAAAACTTAAATTGATTGTCCCAAAAAATTAAATTATTAGCAAATGGAGAGTTTAATCACTTATAATTTTAACACTCCTCCTCATTTGTAGGTCTAAACTTCTCCTTAATAAGTAGGAGTCAGGAAGTGGGAATTTAACATTTTAAATGGAAGGTAGAGTGAAAGCAAGGATTGAACTTAGGATCTTCTGCTCTAATACTATGTTTAAAGTTTAAACTATTAGAAAATGGTGAGTTTAATCACTTTACCATAATTCTAACAAAGATAGACATTATTGCAAAAGAGCAAGAAATTTTTAGATTGCAATATACAAAATAAAGTCCTATATTATATGAATTAGATGATTTTGGCATGATTATTTTGGTAGTGTTTGGGGTTTTTTTGTGGACATGACATTCATCGTGATTCAATAGGTTAAAGGCTAGACCTAGGTTCTTTGAGATAGCTGAGTCTAGTACTCATGCCAATAGATTGTATGTTGGTCACTAAGAATGGCAACGGGTTAGGTTTGGTGCGGGTTATTTTATGCCCGAACCCGACCCACGGGCTCGCCCCCTTGACTCAAACTTGGCCTATTTAATAAATGGGGGTCTTTTTCTTTTTCTTTTTTTCACCCAAACCTGCCCCATTGAGCCCCTACACGCCCCATCCCATCATGCCCGACCCAAAATTAGAAATACAAATTACAAACATACAAATTTCAGATTTATCATTTTTCGGCCCAAAATCACAGACACAAACACAAACACAAACACAAATCCTAACACAAACACAAACATAAACACAAATCACAGACACAAACACAAATTTCAAATTTATGATTTATGATTTTCCCTTTCAAAATCACAAACCAAACACAAATTTCAAATTTTTTATTTTCCATTTCAAAATCACAAACACAAACACAAATCCTAACACAAACACAAAAATCATAAACACAAACACAAACTCACATGATTGAGATGAACTAAACCCAGAAAAAAAAAATGGAGAACAAGGTGGAGCCTTGAGAGGGAAGTTGAGCAAGGCTATGAGGGGGGTGGCTGAGTGAGGCCTTGAAAGGGTGGCTAACTAGCAAGGTATCAGTGCAAGATAGGTGAGGGACATGGTAGATAGGCAAGGGAGATGAGAGGACTATACAAGATCGACGAAGACAAAACAAAGATGAGAAAGTCAAAGAGCTACGCTTGACTACTTGTGGCCGTGTGGGTGAGAGAGCTGAGAGATAAAAAGGGAGAGGCGGTGTGTGAGTGAGAGAGTTGAGAGATGAATAGAGAGTGTAGAAGATATTTATATCAAGGGTTAGGGGTTTTTAATTTTTTTTTTAATATTATATATGTATACGGGTTAAGTTCGGGCTGGGTTTGCATATTACTCGGACAGACCCAAATCCGTTTTGGGTTTTTTATTAAAACCCAAATCAGCCCCATTTGCTTCACAGATCGGGTAAAATCCGCCTATTAGGGTCGGGTCGGACATATTTTGCCATCCCTATTGGCCACTACCATTACATTTCCTCCTAGGCAAAAGGATAATGTAATGAGTGATCAAAACAATGAATTGGTATGGATCAAAGTTTTCTAGAGTATGAGTAATTAATTTAAGATATGAAGCACCACCGCACACCCTTCATATGATGGTCACTTTACAAGTATAAATGTTTGTAGAGTGTGAAGAATAAGGGTTGGGATTTAAGTCTCTAAAAATGAGTTTTACACATATATACACTTAGATTAGGCTAAAGTAAAATTTCTATCTTGTAAAAAAAAATATATATATATATATATATATAAATGAAGCATAAATACATGATAGGAAATATATTAGGTTACGTGGCATTTGAAATTAAGGTAATTAGATACATTTAGTAAGGCTAAACAAATATATTTAGCGAGATTTAATAAATTTCGTCAATGCCCAAGTTTCTATATTCAAAGTTAAAGTACGTCAATATATGAATTAAGCAATAATTATATAAGATGTGAAGCAATATGTAGAGTAAGAAATATAGAAACTTATCGTGGTTGCAAGCAACTTGCATCTTTCCCATAGTCTAAATAAACATGAGGCACATGCAAGAAGGTCAAGTCCGAAAACTCGCACTAGCGGGTGTGAAAGGACAGCAACTATAAAAGCTTACAAAAATATCTACCACAACTTCAAGAAAACAAGAGAAATAATGAGGAATGAATTGGAGAAAAGGGTAACTCCTATTTTGGTATTTTAGAACTCATATGTGCATACTAAACACATGCTGAATCTAACCGAGTGTTCTAGGGTGCATGTATGGTAACCAAGAGGTTTCAAGTGGGTTGAGTACTTAAGCCTGTGTGTGTTTTGAAGTTTCTCTTTTGGAGTTGATGGTAATCCGTCCCCTACCTTTTAGCCACCCTCCTCTTTTTTAGTGGTGTTTGCTTTAAAACCTGCTAAATGAAAGGGGAAGTTGTAGGAGCCATTGAACAATGACCTGGTTTTTTTTGAGCTGTTTTCTTCCTAAAAAAACAGGGGCTGTTTCGCTATCTGTTTTGGAGACAACAGCTATAATTGGGATCCTGGGATCTTGGGATCTTGCATTTAACTTTGATGCATCTACTGCTATAATTGGGTCAACACAAGATATTGCCAATGCCTACTTCATTTGTGATTTAATCAAAGTTCTTGAAGAAGCAACCCAGCCTGCTGCCATAAATATGATAGAGCAAGTATCTCTATATAACTCAAAACATTCACAATTCTCGGGTATATAGGACACAATCAAACTGGAAACAAGGTCCTGTGGTCCAAATGTAGCAGCCAATAAAAATATAAGATTTTAAATATATACCGGGGAAGCACAAGAACAACACAACGAGATTTATCTCTGGCCTACTTATTAAAAAAAAAAAAAAAAAAAAAGGTGCACTAAGCCCATTAATTTGAAATGAAGAACCTCTTTATTTTAGTAAGGGAAGTCCGCTCATAACTAAGTCAACTTAAATGACCTTTATAACAGCTCCAACAAACGGCTTGATAATAATATGTATATGTGCTTTTAACAACTCAAACTTAAATGACCTTTATAATAGCTCCAACTTAAATGACATGTATTGGGCCACTTTTAGGTTTGTCTCCTCATTAGACTTCACACACAATGCTGATTATTTTGGTAGAAATTGATTTTCTTGTCATTGGGATCGAGGGGTTCAGGTATAAGTCGGAACGAAATGGGGTGTCCAAGGGTTTTAAGGTTATTTTGTAATTTTTAATAAATTTTTGGTACAAAATGTAATTCTCGAAAATTTTATGTGCATATGAACTTTTTATTAAGAATGGCAACGAAACAGGTATGTGAGAGGCTTCAAAAAACCCGCCCCATTTTATCGGATACTAATGGGTATCCATCCTGCTACACTCAAGTTTTCTATTCATATAATTTATTAAAAGTTTATTTATAATACATTAAATTAAAACTCATAAAAAATTTTAAAAAATAATTTCTAGCATTACAAAACACTTTCAAAGCATAACAATACAACAATTCAAGTATTAAGAAACACAAAAACAATTCAAACATAGCAATGCAACAATTAAAAAAATATAAACAATTTAAATCTTAAAACATAAAAAATATAAATTCAATAATACAACATTAAAAAAATCATAAATTTAAAGTTTGAAAGCTAAAAGCACCTATATATGCCTAATAAAAAAAATTAAAAAAAACCTCTAATTTTTTTTTATTTGTTTAAATATAGACAGAGCAGGTATGGGAGTTTCTGATTGGGCCAAGACTTTGAATGATGTGGATTCAAGTGTATTCTTGGTTGGAGTAATTGGACTTGAGGGTTTATATTTGAATGGATTTGGGCCCTTTTAATCCTTAAGTGGATGTGCTTTGGATTGAGTTTTGGAGTAATGGGCCGAGTGTTTCTGGTCTAAAATTATATGGGCTTGAGCTGTGTGTATTTCCGATTAGGCTGGTGGAAGTGAAGGTCCGAGTCTGATTTTTAGACGGCTAGTTAATGAATTTAGATTGGGCCTCACTTGTGTTGGTTATGTGATTGAGGGTTTTGATTCAGATTGGGCTTAGGCTATAAAATCTAATGGCTTTTGAGTTTGGACTAGGATTTAAATGAGGGCTAGTGTAATATATTAAGCCTAAGGGATTTTGAGTTGGACCTCAAGGTCTAAAGAACCGGGTTTCCTCATTGGGTCGAGCAAACTCGACCCATACTCCTATTTCTCTAACCAATCTCACCCATGTACCCACCCTATTCTAAAACATCTCTCCCTCTCTATCTGAAAAATGAAAACTCTCTCTCTAAGCCAAGCCCAAATGATGTTCTCTCTACTCTTTTCGACGTGGGTGTGTGTATTTGGCAGATGGGTTTGTATTTTTCGTGCATGCCCATCTACAAACAAAACTTCATCGAAATGATTGTTTGACGTAAAAATACTAATTGCTGAAAATTATGTTCAAATCCAATCCTTGATCTTAGCTTGTTTTGTTTTGTTTTGTTTTTATTTTTTTTATTTAGTTATTTTTTCTCTGTCTGAAATGTGCTAAATATATATATATTTTGAAGAAGAAGAAGAAGAAGAAGAAGAAGAAGAAGAAAAAAAAAGATTTTAAAAAACTGTATATGAAAAATAAAAATAAAAGCTAAGCTAATAAATTGAAGGCAGGCGGATTGCCAAAAAAAATACGGAATAATAAGATATAAAACTCAAACAGAACATAAACACATACATAGATTTGAATAAATCCATCCTACGGACACATTCTCAACCCCCACCCCCGAGGTAAGTATGTGATTTTCTCTCTTTTTCTAAATTAAAAATCTCACTTCAACCTACAAAATATAAGATTTGACCCTTATTGAAAGTGCAGCAGCTACTGATATGAGATGCACCAGCCAAGCCACAAGGATAGTAGGCAGAGCAGCAGTTGTTAATGACAAGTGTGTTGATCAAGCCACGAAGGCAGTAGTTGCTGATGAGAAGTGCACTGCTCAGAGCACAAGGATTACATCAAGTGGATTGATAAGCACAGAAGAATTGGAAATGCTTGAAGCCATGCCAGAGCACGTGTTCTTCATCCAGTAGCATTGAAGAAGTTAGTTAGAAGTTAGTTCCATAAATTCAGGAGTCAGTTACTCTTGGATTGCCACGTGTACAGATTCTAGAGGGCACCAAATAACAGATTTTGGCGCCAATTGTAGGGCGGTTACATCCTCCTGTGTATATATAAACAGAGCATAGTAATGTATTTTCAATTAATTCAATTTCTTGTAACTTTCTTTCTCCATCAATGAAATCCTCTCAATTCTATTTAGATTTCCAATCCTTTACACAACTAGCGAGCTTCTCTGTAGTTGTGTCAGTTCTAAGACCAAGACCACTTTCAATTTGCATTCAGATCTTTCTGCTGTTGAGCAGGAGATGAAAAGCCTTGCGGATCGTATAAAAGATGTCAAACGTGAAACGGAAGCAGCGGAGAAAGAAGGAAACGAAATCAGAGCTCAAGTCGTAACTTGGCTTAAGGATGTGGAAACGCTTCAGCCTAGAGTCAATGCAATTGAAGGCCAAATGTTCACCAACAAAAAGCCTTCTCGATGTTTCTTAAATTGCAGAAAGCGGTATAGAGCGAGCAGGGAAGTGGAAGAAATTCTGAAAGAGATCAGAAGGCTTCTTCTTGTAGCTGGAAATTTTGACTCTGGTGTGGCTTGTCTTACTAGAGTTCCCAGAGCAGTGGAGCATATTCCTGGGCCTTCAATTGAAGGTCAAGACACTGCATCAAAAAAATTAGACGAGACTATGAAGGTATTGGATGTTGAAGGAGTCCAAAGGATTGGTATTTGGGGACTCGGAGGAGTTGGCAAGACTACTCTGGTGAAGAACTTGAACAATAAGCTCGAGAAGGATTCTACGCAGCCTTTTGGCATCGTCATTTGGGCCACCATTTCTAAGAATTTCGTTATTAAAAATGTCCAGACACGGATAGCGGAGAGATTGGGGTTGGAGGTAAAAATGGAAGAAAGCGAGGGGGGAACAGCTAGTCGGCTTTATCAAAGGTTTCAGAAGGAGAAAAAATTTCTTCTCATTCTAGATGATGTTTGGGAGAAAATTGATTTGGACTCTTTGGGTGTTCCGGGGCCTGAAGTTCATAAAGGTTGTAAGATAATATTGACTTCTCGACTTAAGGAAGTCTGTAGGGCTATGACAACCGATCTCGAAATCAAAATAGAAGTTTTAAATGATGTTGAAGCTTGGCAATTGTTTTGTCAAAAGGTAGGGGATGTGGCTTATCTAGAAGAAATTAAACCATTAGCAGAAGCAATTGTAAAAGAATGTTGCAGATTACCACTAGCCATCATCACCGTGGGAGCTGCCATGAGAAAAAAGACAAAGGTCGAGTTGTGGAAGCATGCGTTAAAGGAGTTGCAAAGATCAGTGCCTTCTATAGAAGGAATTGAGGCTGAGGTCTATAGGCCGTTGAAGTTGAGTTACGACTCATTACAAGGTAACAACATAAAATCTTGTTTCTTATATTGCTGTTTATTTCCCGAGGACTATACAATTTATATAAGGGAATTAGTGCAATACTGGCGGGCAGAAGGTTTGATAGGTGAAGGACAGAATTGGGCGGATATGGACGAAGGCATTTCTTTGATTGAAAATCTGAAGGACTCTTGTTTGTTGGAAGATGGTCCCTCCGACATAACTGTGAAGATGCATGACGTTGTTCGGGATGTTGCTATATGGATTTCATCATCGTCTGAGGATGGGTGTAAATCCCTTGTTCGTTCGGGGATTGGGTTGAGTGAGATTTTCGTTGGAGAGTTTTCAAATTCAAATTCTCTTGATAGAGTTTCTTTCATGGGTAACAACATAACAAGGCTACCTGATTGCATGATACAATGTTCGAAGGCCTCGGTTCTGCTACTCCAAGACAATGATGCCCTTGACACAGTTCCTGAGAAATTCCTGCAAGGATTTGAAGCACTCAAGGTATTGAATCTCAGTGGAACCAGCATCCGGTCATTGCCTCATTCTGTACTTCAACTTAGAGATCTCCGTGTTCTTCTTCTTCGCAATTGCAGTAATCTTAAAGAACTACCCTCACTGGGAACGCTTACTAAACTTCGAGAACTTGATCTTCGTGGCTCGTATAAGGCAAATTTGCCAAGAGGGATTGAACACCTAAGTTGCACTCATTTATTTCGTTTATAACCTTATATTTCTTCAAACCTCCGTGATGAAAAAAAAAAAAAAAAAAAAGTTTTTATGATGTAAGCCACAATTTTCTTATATATGTTGGATTAATGATCTTAGCCAAATGCATTCACTACTTGCTTCATGGATTGCAATAATTTCTGAGTGATTTGAAAAGGTAGCGGATAATGTTTGTTTGATTGATCTCCATGATATAGAAGTGTTGCACAAGTGAATAAATATGCTCTTTGTGATCAGCCTTTATGTGGATCAGAAAGATATCTTGCATTTGCATACCTAATCAACTATGGATTTGATCCCTTGGGGTAAAATAATCTCAAGTTAGTAGTTCCACATAGGTAGCGTAAGATATGCTTAATTCCATTCCAATGTCTTCGAGTAGGTGCAGAACTATATCTTGCCAGTAAATTGACTAAAAATGCTATGCAGGTTGTGTGCAATTTAAAAGATACATCAAGGCACCAATTGCACTAAGGTATGATACTTGAGGCCCTAGAATTTCTTCATGATCTTCTTGAGGACGAAAAGGGTCCTTTTTGACATCAAGTGACCTATTCACCATTGGAGTGCTTAAAGGATGAGCATTATCCATGAGAAATTGCTTTAGGACCTTTTGTTGGGGGTAAAATTTTGATGTTCCCAAATAGAATATTGGGTAGCCAAGCCAAAACTTGACGATGGGCCCTTGAAATAAAGCCCAAAAGCTTTCGATGCCGTGTAAGCCGGCCCAAGCAAGAGATAGAGGTTGCACCTTGACAAGAAGACAACAATAAAGCCCAATAAACACGTTATTATTGTTAGTTTGTTACATTATTAGTCATCTTACAACATCATAGTTCAAATCAGTTCTCCAGAGGTACGGTAATTTATATTCTATTATTAAATAAATTTAATAAAGTATTAACTTTAGGAAGCTCTTGTGTATTTTGTTCCATAGGGTCATAGTACTCTCAGCCATCATTACATCAATATGAAGAAAAAATTCCAAAAGTCTCAAATACATTATAGCCTCCTATAGTAAAACAATAAGTAAATATTAGTGGCTGCATAGTGATGAAAAAGGAGTTATTTGGCATGGTATGAAGGGAGAGAGAGATCTTAGCTCAGTACAGCAAGTATTAAACTAAGATTTTGGTGAGTATGTGTGCATAAGGCATGAATGAGGTAATATGGGCTGTTTTGAGCATGCGAATGGAATTAATACTAAGGTTAAGGCTTTAGTGAGTAGTATGCTGTTTGTGACTAATTGGGAGGCATTTATAGGCTGTGATTATGCAAAAAAGGAAAGGAATGTCTGAGGCTAGGTGAGTGTGGATTAAGGGGAATGAGTTATGGGCTTGAGGAGAGCTAAATTACAAGCAAAATGGCAAACAAATCAGAAAGTTTCAGAGGGAGTAGCTGTGTATTTGTGGGCTGAGATGCTTATACTTTTATAATGGAGTTTAGAGAAGCATTAATTAACAAGAATCCAAAAAACGTAGGTCTGATTTAGGGGGGGCAGGATAGCTTAATTAATAACTTGGATTTGGCCAAAAAATGAGAGATTTGCTTTTGGGGTTGTTTTGCTTCTTTGGGCAATGTCACACATGGGTAGTATTTGGGGTAATCTTGCATTAAATGCTAAGCTTGTTGAGATTGTGTTTAGCCAATGGGATTAAGACAAGTATTAAGGAAGAATTCTAGTGCTACAACTGAGATTTGGACCCTAAGAAGTAGGATTCAACACCCCAAGCCAGGTGTCAAAGTTTAAGGCCACTTCAGAAGGTTCCACTGGAGATCTCTTTATGCCCTCCAAACCACATTTTCCCAAATTTTTCCCTTTAGGATTCATAAACTTGGTTCATAAACCAATTACATACATTTTTAGTAATAAAAAGAAGTATTTGGTTGAAGATTTCATGAACTTAGAGGACTTGGTTGTGCCTTCCTTGAGTGGTGACCAAAACTTGGGGAAAAAGGGTATTTATTGCCCATTAGCCTTTAGGTGTCAGCCTCTGGTACTGTTCACATCAGAGTTGGTAGTGGGACAGGTGGCCCGCTTCTAATTTGGTTTAGGAGTTTGGTTGCTTCTTAAGGTGACCTCTAGCAGAAGGCAGAACTGAATGGAGTTCTCCAATGGGGTCAATTTGCACACATGGGCTATTTTGGCTGTGATTTCATGTTGGGCTTGGCCATAAAGGCTGAGTATTTTGATGGGCCTCTGACTTGGTGATTCTCTCCACATAAGCCTATCCTTTTGCTTTCTCATTGTGAGCCTTACAAAATGGACAAAGCTACCATATATTGCCATGGCTTTTAATTCCACATGGGCTTTAGTTGTTAGTAGAAATAAAATGAATCCATGAGTTTTAATAAATATTTATGATAGATTTTGAGTATTAATTTTCATGGGCTTTAAATAACAACTTATATAGTTTCTCATAATTTTTGCTATGGATTACCTTGTAAATGATATTTTCTTTGGGGCTTTTTAAACAATGACCTCCAATATTTTCTTGAGAATAATATTTACCATGGGTTTTAAATAGAGGCAATATCCATGGGTTTTAAATATGGTAACAACCACTATAATAGAATAATGTGATATTCTCATGAATTTTTCTATAGATAATCATAATGGACATGTAAGATGAATAATTACCATGAGTTTTGGAAATAAATATTATGAATGTTGTGATGTAAGATAGATAGTGAACATGAGTTTATAATATGATATGAAATAAATAAATGTCATGAGTCTAAGATAAATAATCATAACTTTCCATAGGCTTTTATAAGATGATTGCCATGAGTTTTGAGAATAGATAATTCATAAATTCCATGAGCTTGTAATATTATAGTAATAGGTTTAAGAATTTAAAGTATTGTTCATTATTGGACTTTTAAGTGAAATAATTATGATATAGTATTTTGCCAAGTATTAATAACCTTGAGCTTTTGATAAAATAGTGCCAAGTAGTTAGCCTGGGAATTGAGTTTTCATATTGCTAATGAGAATTCGGCTTCAATGTTGCCAATGAGAATTGAGCTTTAAATATTGCCAAAGAAAACTGGGTTTTGATATTGCCAATGAGAATTAGGCTTTGATGTTGCCAATGAAAATTGGGCTTTGATATTGCTAATGTGAATTAGGTTTTGGATAAATAAATTGCCATGGGTTTAAACCATGGGCTTTGATTATGGATTTGAATTCCATTGATAAAATTGTTTTGCCATAGACTTGAATCATGGGCTTTTCAAATATTACCAAATATAAGTATTTATGGGCTTTAAATAGAATAAGATATGTGTATTGGGTTTATAGGGCCGGTTCTGGGCTTAGTTTATATCACGACCCAATTTAGATAGTGAGATATAAAACATTTGTGATTAACATAATATTAGAGCAAAAAATATTTGGAAAAACCCAATAACTTATTAGTGGTATTTGAAAATAAATAGGTGGTACTCAAATAAAATTAGGTATTAAAAAAAAAAAAAAGTATCCTAACACCTTTTTTGTGTATGTTGTCTAGTGAACAAGAATTTTATTTGGAAGATGTTCAATTTGTAGTCCAAGACAAAATTTTGTCTTTCCGAGTTCTTTCCTATCAAACTCATTCTTTAAATAATTTGCGGTTTTTGTGAGCTCTTCTAGAGTCCCCACAAGATTTAAATCATCAACATAAACCACAAAAATAGCAAATCCAGATTTTGATCTTTTAATTAAAACGCATGGACAAATTGGATTATTCTTAAACCCTTCTTTCAATAAATATTCACTGAGGCAATTGTATCACATGCATCTGGATTACTTTAAACCATATAGAGACCTCTGTAGCTTGATAGAATATACATTTTGAGATGTGGAATTATATGCTTTAGGCACTTCAGAGATTTTCATGTATATATCATTATCTAATGATCCATATAGATATGCTATAACCACATCCATTAAATGCATATCTAAATTTTCTGCTACTACCAAGCTAATCAGAAATCTAAATGTGATTGCATCCATTACAAGAGCATATGTTTCATCATAATCAATGTCGGGTCTCTGTGAGAAACCTTATGCTACAAGTCCTATTTGTACCTTGTAATTTCATGTTTGTCATTACGTTTTTGTACAAATACCCATTTATATCCTACAGGCATTACATCCATAGGTGTTTGGACTACAAGCCCAAATACGTCACATTTTAAAAGTGAATTTATTTGTACCTGAATTACCTCTAACCACTTTGACCAATCATTTCTATGTCGATATTTTTCTATAGATTGTGGTTCTATTTCATGATCATTACTTCCAATAATGTCAAGGGAAATTTTAAATGAAAATATGTTGTCAACAACTATTTTATTTCTATCTCATATATCTCCTGTAATCACATATTATATTAAGATCTCTTTATTTTCAGGTACTTCATTTTCTTTAGAGGATAATCCTTCAGGGGACTCCTCTTTAAGAGGATCCTTTTTAGAATGTTCATTTTCATTAGATTTTTGTTCAAGAATTTCAGATAGATCAATTCCTTTTGTTGCTTGCTTCATAGGTATAACCTCTTTAGGGGTTGCAACTTGATTTTCCTATATTTTCCTTTTTTGAGGAATTTTATCTTTAGTGCCAATAGGTCTCCCACACTTCAAGTGTGATTTAGATTCATTTGCTGTTATTTTAATTGATTGTTCTTTTGGGATTTCAATCCTTGTTGGAGTATTAGCAGTTGGAATATGACATTTCACAATTTTCTTATTGCCAGTGAATACATCCTATAATTGACTTGCAATACCTTGCAAATGAATGATCCTCTAAACTTCATATTCGCATTGATTTGTACGAGAATCAAGATAGCATAATGCCAAATCATTCCAAGTTATCTATCATCGTGCTTCAGGCAACGCCTTTTCTCCCCTTAATGGTGGGAAAATAATTTCATCAAAATGACAATCATTAAAATATGCTGCAAAAACATCACCAGTTAAAGATTCAAGATATTGAATAATTGATAGAGAATCAAAACCAACATAAATTCCAAGCCTACATTGAGGACCCATTTTAGTGCATTGTAGGGGTGCAATAGAAACATATATAGCACAACCAAAAATACAAAGGTGAAGAATATTTAGTTGTTGACCACAAACAAGTTGTATTGGTGAGTGTTTATGATTAGTTGCTGGTCTAATGTGAACTAATAATGCAGCATGTAATATGGCATGTCCCCAAGCATAAACAGGTAATTTAGTTTTCATTAGTAAAGGGCGAGCAATTATTTGAAGTCTTTAATAAGTGCTTTAGATAAACCATTTTGAGTGTGTGTGTGTGTGTGCACGCGCGCGCAACAGGGTGTTCAACATCAATTCCAATTAACATACAATAATCATTAAATGCTTGAGATTTCAATTCACCTGCATTATTTAGATTCACTTGCATTATTTAGACAGATTTTCTTAATTTCATAATCAGGAAATTGTGCTCTCAACCTAATGATTTAAGCAAGAAGTCCAGCAAATGCTACATTTCTAATAGAAAGTAGAGAAACATTTGACCATCTAGTTAATGCATCTATTAAAATCATAAAATATCTAAATGGGCCAGAAGGTGGATGTTTAGGTCCACAAATATCATCTTGAATTATTTCTAAGAAAGATAGAGATTCAAAAACAATTTTTGATAGCAATGGTCTGACAATTAATTTTCCTTGGGAATAGGCACTGCATGTATAGTCACTTGGTTCATTAAGGGGTGTCCATGAGAGTTTTCAATAATTCTGGATATCATAATTGATCCTAAATGTGCAAAACAATCATGCTAAAGTATAAAGATCTTTGGATCAGAGCACTTCTAGTGCATTGCAACATTTGCTTCAATTGTTCTTATTGTGATGTAATACAAACCAGAAGAGAAAATAAGCAGTTTTTCTAATATGAGCTTCTAGCTCAAAACCATTAAAGTAATATAAATATATTCTTTACTACCTTCATTATTGCTGAGCAAATTTCTTCTAACTTTAAAAGAATACAAAGCATTGTCAATACAAAATCTTGTACCATTTAATATTTGTTCTTCCAGAGCCCTCAATTATGTTTGATGAATCAGATATGGTATTGACCTTTGCTTTGATCAATGTTAAGCTTTGAAAGTATTTCTTATCTTAAAGGATTGTATGTGTTGTTGCACTGTCTGCTAGACAAAAATTTTCCCCAGTCATCTTGGAATTATACTCATGAGTAGGATCCATGCTTCTTCGAAATATACAAAATGTATACATTGAATTTTATAGCTTAGAAATGAAATAAACACGTAATGAAGTATACTTAAAGCTATCATAGATAATAGTCAGAATACAATGCAGAGTAATATTTTTGCACTGCTAACATGTAAACAATCAAAAAGATCATAAGAAGAATACAAAGGAAAAATAGTAGAACCATATTGCTAATATGAAATATGTATATTTTCTTTGTTTATGGTGTGTTTTGCAATGGTGATAAACACACATATATATAGAAGGATTGGGGGGGAGGGGGGGGGGGTTTAGAAGCTGAAAAGTTTGCTTCTTTTGGAACAAAATCCCTTAAATCCAGAGCAAAGGATACTTTAGGATATTTCTCTTGGATTTCTGCCCCCCCTAGTGCGCTGTGTGTGTGGCTGATAAGCCATTGGCGTGAACAATGAACAGGTTTTTGGATGTATTCATGAGATTTCCTGAATCACAGGGTCTTCCTAGACTACTTTGATTAATCAGTGAGATTATATATATAGAATGTACACTGAACTTTATTAATTTAAGCACACACATAATTTACATAGCATAATCTTATGATACAATGAGAGGAAATATTTAATTGGTACCAACATTTTGATCACCAATTAAATTCTCAACTTCTCTATCCATATCCTCAAAAAAGTCAAAAGCTTCAAGNAGGTTTGAGTCGAGGACCATACAATACCTTGGTTCTGTCTATCACTTCTATTGTTCCTGTATAGAGGTTTGAGTCCGAGGCAGTCAATACCTTGGTCTGTCTAGTACCCAGGTATAATGGTGTGACTAGTTTTCCACAGGCTTGGGTCCGAGGACCATACAATGCCTTGCCTGTCTATCACTTCTATTTTTCTGTAAGTGTCTTCCTCATATGTTTGAGTCCGAGAGGTGCAATACCTTGGTTCTGTCTAGTACCCAGGTATAATGGCATGATTAGTTTGGCCTAGTGGCCGAGGACCATACAATGCCTTGGGTCTGTCTACACTTCTATTTTTCTGTAAGTATCTAGTTTTCCCATAGGTTTGAGTCCGAGGCACCATGCATACTGGTTCTGTTTGTACCCAGGGATAATGGTGTGATTAGTTTTCCCATAGGCTTGGGTCCGAGGACCATGCAATGCCTTGGTTCTGTCTATCACTTCTATTTTTCTATAAGTATCTAGTTTCCCCATAGGTTTGAGTCCGAGGACCATGCAATACCTTGGTTCTGTCTAGTACCCAAGTATAATGGTGTGATTAGTTTTCCTATAGCCTTGGTCCGAGGACCATACAATGTCTTGGTTCTGTCTATCACTTCTATTTTTCTGTAAGTATCTAGTTTCCCCATAGGTTTGAGTCCGAGGACCATGCAATACCTTGATTCTGTCTAGTACCCAGGTATAATGGTGTAATTAGTTTTCCCATAGGCTTGGGTCCGAGGACCATACAATGCCTTGGTTCTGTCTATCACTTCTATTTTTCTGTAAGTATCTAGTTTCCCAAAGGTTTGAGTCCGAGGACCATGCAATACCTTGGTTCTGTCTAGTACCCAGGTATAATGGTGTGATTAGTTTTCCCATAGGCTTGGGTCCGAGGACTATGCAATGCCTTGGTTCTGTCTATCACTTCTATTTTTCTGTAAGTATCTAGTTTCCCCATAGGTTTGAGTCCGAGGACCATGCAATACCTTGATTCTGTCTAGTACCCAGGTATAATGGTGTAATTAGTTTTCCCATAGGCTTGGGTCCGAGGACCATACAATGCCTTGGTTCTGTCTATCACTTCTATTTTTCTGTAAGTATCTAGTTTCCCCATAGGTTTGAGTCCGAGGACCATGCAATACCTTGGTTCTGTCTAGTACCCAGGTATAATGGTGTGATTAGTTTTCCCATAGGCTTGGGTCCGAGGACTATGCAATGCCTTGGTTCTGTCTATCACTTCTATTTTTCTGTAAGTATCTAGTTTCCCCATAGGTTTGAGTCCGAGGACCACGCAATACCTTGGTTCTGTCTAGTACCTAGGTATAATGGTGTGATTAGTTTTCCCATAGGTTTGGGTCCGAGGACCATACAATGCCTTGGTTCTGTCTATCACTTCTATTTTTCTGTAAGTAGGGGTTTGTCCTCGGACCGCTTTACTAGAGACGATTCCTCCTTGGTCAGATTATGATTTTTACACGTGGCGTTGATTTCGCCTCCAGCTCGAGCCCCCATCTTTTTCATTTATGAAGCGTCCTTTGGCCGCTCGTGTTCTGCGCTTGACGCTTCAGTGCGCGAGACACGCCTTTATTAATGTCCTCGTGAATTAACACGAGTCCAACGATCTACGACCCCCTTGGAATTTGGTAGCTTCATTATTAGCCCTGCTAATATCTCTCTTTACGAATTCTGCGTGAATTAATTCTCACCAACCCTCATCCTCTATATAAGGCTTTCCAGGGGGATGGTTTCTCCATACTTCATGAACCTCCCAACACAAATAGAAAGAACACACCCTTTCAGCTCCCCAAGCTCCTTTAATAACCCAGCCGGAATTGTGACCGGAGTTGGCAGATATGGGGCGGCTTTGGGCGGGTGTGAGGACATTCGTGCCAAGAGCCGTTGTAGTCGCAGCCCCCATTGGGCTTCTGGTGCGGCAGAATCTAGGCATAACCCCGATGGCGCCATACAAGGTGGCCCAGAAGGATGTCGTTGAAGTAACTAATGTCTCTCCTCAGAGCACACCCCAACGAAGGAGACGTGCGAATTCATGTCATGGGCGGTGCTCGAGTGTTACCGTCTCCAACGGCCAACGCTCGTGAGGATTGGAGAGAATCAAGGGAACATCATGGGGGAGGGCGTCCCGGAGCCCCTACATCTGCTTCTCGCTTTGTTCAAGCCTGCCGCTCCGAGAAAGGAGTTGTTGGTGGCTTTGAAGCGAGCCAGTCTCAGCCCCTTCCGCCCTCTTATTGTCAAGTTCTCCCATTCTCTTAGTGCCAATAAGGGGAACGGGTTGACACTTCGCTCTAGCTAGTTCTAGGACGGGTCCACCTGGGCCTCTGATTGTAGAATTAGCTTGTAAATTTTTTTGTAAAGCACGCCTGCCTGAGCCTCTGATTGTATTTTGTACTTTTTCTATTTATGAAATAATATCAAGATTTCTCTTTTCGCTGTCAAATCTTCCATTTTCTTGCGATTTTTTTTATACGTCTCCAACCTACTGTAAAATGACCACTTAGAATAATTGCCTGGTGCACCGGCCAGGGCACTAATCCTTCCCACAGACGGTGCCAATTGTAGGGACTCAATTTGGATTGGACCCAGAGTATGAATGGGTTTTCAGCCCAACAAGCCCAAACAATAAATTTTTAGAGAGTGGATCGAAGGTTTAGGCGCTGGCCGGCGTTCCGGGAGCATGAACTCTCTTCTTTTATTAGAAAATACTTAGAACTATTTACAACTGGGGGATGCTCCTCGGCCCATGGCCGAGGAGCCCTTTTTCTTCTTTCTTTTTTTTTCCCCGCTTCTTACTTTACTCGCTCCTCTTTATATAGTCTTCATTGTCCTATCTCGTTCTTCCATCTGTTGATCATCCATTCGCCTTTCTTCTGACCGTCCGTCATATCAGAGGCCTTATCAACACTCAAGTGGTTCACACTGATCAACGTCGCCCTGCTAAGGGGTTGCATCCCCATTAATGCGGCCAGAGGGGTTAGGTGAATGCATTAAGTGTGGATGTGACAACTTGCTCTGGGCTTGTCCCTTCCCAAAATTATCCTTAGTATGCTGAGGATGAAGAAGTCCTCGGCGTGGATCCAAAAAAGAGTCTCTCCCTAATTTAGCCTTGGATGGTCATCCTTCCTCAGCGTGGGCCTTGGGCCTACTACACGATGGGCTGAGACTATCAGGCCCACGGGCCCCACAAAAAATATAATAAAAATTAATTAATCTGATTTCACATAATTATGAATTTAATTTATGTGCAAATTCCTTGCAAATATGCAACTATTTTCGTGAACATTTGAAATTTTTAGAGCATTCTTACCAGTTCTCTTACAAAAAATGTCATTTTGACATATCAAAACTTTACTTTATCATTTAAACACATTATTTTACAATAGACATTTATCAGATGTTCTATTCTTCTGTTATAAACATTAAAATAATATATACAATACATTAAAATAATATATTTGTAACACAAACTCTGCCAATATACCAAACACAAACAGTGGCAGTGGCCACCACCCAACAACCAACAACCACTGCCATAACCGGTAGCTACCAATCAACAACCATCGCATCCTCCACGACCCAAAACACAACTCAAAACAAACTAAATAAATTCCAACCAAATATTCACAACAAATCCACAGCCACAACCGCCACAAATCAGATTAAAAACAAAAACAAACAGGTAAGAAAGGTAGAGAGATCCGGCAGTGGTGGCTTTCTTTGTCGGTGTGATGGCTTTAGATCGGTGGTAGTGGCTAAGATCGGCTTCGCGCCGTGGCTGAGATGTGCATCAAACGAGCGGTGCTGCAACTTCAAGCTGTGGCTAAGATGGGTTTAGATCGAGGCGGCATGGCAGCTTCAGACCGAGGTGGCAATGGCGGCTTCAAACCGGCGACGATGGCATCTTTAGATCGGCGGCAATGGAGTCTTCAAACAAGAAGTGATGGCGGTGGCTTGATCGGTGAGGGCGGCAGCTTGATCGGTGATTGGCGGCTTGATCGGTGAGGCCGTCGTACCGTTGATTTGAGGGTATAGGAGGGTGATCTGAAGAAGAAAGAGAGAGAACATGGTTTGGAGAGAGACAAATCAGTGAGAAGAGAGAGAAAACGTTGAATTAAATATTGAGAGGAGAGAGAAAAGGTTGAATAAAAAAATGAGTATTTTGATTTGGCATTTGTGTCCGTATGGTCTCATATTTGAAAAAATACTGTAGCATGTTTCATAATTTTAGAACATTTAGAACATTTATGAATCTTGAATAGTAGTGTTTAGTGTGCCAATGCCAAATATTTGGCATTTGACACACCTTATAAGAATGTTCTTATGTAGGAACAAGCTGTCAAGAACTAAATCCATTCACTTCTTTGTAACTAACCATACAATAACTAAATCGTCGTTTGGGAAGAGGCTTGCCGCGAAGTTGTTTGCAAAACTTTGCCAGACTGCCGTCTCTCTCGTGCATTTGCCATTCTGACTGATTGTCTCCCAGTACCTGAGACTGAGATTTTGCCAGTTAAGTCTCGCAGGACCAAAGGGACTCATTAAGGCCAAGGCCCGACCCAATTTAATAATTTAAAAAATTAAAAAAAATTTAAGAAGAGGAACGAGTAGAAGAAAGGAGTAGTTTGGTACAATTTGTTGGCCTAATTTCAGATCCATGCTCAGTTAACAAGCCCAACCTATAATTCAGGTTCTTGTGTCAATTTTCTGTTGAGTGTCCTGAGACTTGGGTGCGTTTAAGTTCTTTCTTTCTTTTTCTTTTTTCTTTTCTTTTTTTTTCTTTTTTTCTTAAGTTGCATATTACATTTATTAATTATTAAATTCATTTTTATTAAATGTTAGGATATACTTTCTAGGAACAAGGATAAGTCAGGAGCTGCCTATTCCAACCAATTAAGTTAAAAGGCTCATGTGTCGGTATTCAAGTTTCACACACACATATACTTATACTTATACTAGAGTAGAGTAGAATTTCTATCTTATAAAAAAAAATAAAAAATAAAGGCTCTTGGCCAAAGGATAAGATTTAACAATAATTCAATTTAGGTATAACTTTATCATCTAAGATTCAGAAAATTAAATTCTAATCCAACTAAAAGTCTATTATTTTCAATGTTTATGTATATTTAGCCATGGTCTTTCATACAATTCCTCTTAAACAATAAGCCACTACTATAATTAAATCCCACACAATACCACCATGTTTTTTTTTTTTTTTTTTCAAGATGCAATTTACGCTTATGTATTTGTATATATAATAGATTTGATCTCATAAATTCATCTTACGTGTTATTACTTATTATTAGTTTCTAAATTTGCATGCATGGATATCATATCAAAAGTAAGTCTACTCGAAAGAAGTAAAATAAGGGACATCCATTTAAGTTATTAGTTCCTCTTAGGTAATTTTTTTTTTTTTTTTTAATGTCAAATTTTGAACTCTTTTGTATGTTTTTTGATTTTGTGTTTTAGTTTGTGAGTATGTAGATTTTTTTAAATTAGAATATCTAGGAAAAATCCATAGATTAAACATAAACCAAATAAAATTTAGAATTAAAAAGATGAAATTTAAAATTAAGAATGATCAAACTCATTTTACATCTCATACTAAGAAATTAATACAAAGCACAAAGAGAATTTTAAAATATAAAAGTAGATAAACACTTATCGGGTCTGTTTTTGTAGCCCAAGCCCAAAGGATGTGGGTTAAAGGCCCAACGAACCCAAAACAATGAATTTGTAGAGAGTGGGCGAAAGAGCTGGGCTGGTTATGAAGCACAGAACAGTTGGCTAGGTTACGTGCAGTGATGATAACATGAACTAAAGCTCAGATAACTCCATGAATGAATGTCCAAAGAGGTGTTTTATTGAGTGAATGGTGATTACAACATTCAGAGCTACAGTAGAGCTTTTCTCTCTCTTTCTTTCTCTTTTTTCTGGTCCCCTATTATCAGGGACCCTTCTTCTTTATATAGCATCTCTTCCTATCATCTCCATTGTCCACCTGTTCTCCATCCGCGCATCTACTCAAGTACATGTCACGTCATGTGTCTACTTTAGTTCTTTGTGAGTGACGGTAGCTGAGGTTGCACTGCTCAGGGGTCTTCTCCACATAAATGCGGCCAGAAAAGCTGTTGCTAAGCACTAAATGCGGTGGTAACAGCTTTTCCTTTAGATATTTTTTAGTTCTGATCATCTCCGGATCCACCTAGGACCTATCATTACCGTTGGGATTGCTAGGAAGACTAGTCGGACCTCCTATACGTTCGTTTGATCAAGGCTTGTCGTAGTCGAGGAGCAAAACGTCTTCGGACCAATGGTGACCTCTTCGAATGACACTCCCCCTCTGCTTCTGGGCTTCCTGCTTTAGATGGGCCGCCCTAACCACCTATTGATCCTCGGAAATACAATAGTCCTTAACAGGGGGTTCCGGGCCCATTAAGTAGCTTTGGGCTTTTTCCCCCCACAATAGCCCCTCAAAATCTTAATTTTTCCCTCGCACCCGAAGGGAAAAAATGGGATTTTGACTTGTTACGTGGTAAAAGCTTGGAAACAGACAAAAGTTCGACCTGGCACACGTGTAGACATAGATGCGCGCGTTCCATCATTACTGCCATCGTTTTCCGGATTTTCGAAGCGCTACATTAATTACGCCAGGGGGCGCCTTGTCCATTGCATCCAACGGTGGGCTATTGATCCAACGGACGGGGTTCTTCCTCGGGATTTTGGTAAAATAACTTCTGCCCTTTCGTTTGACCTTGTATAAAATCCCAGAGGCGGACATTTCTCCTCACTTTGCAACTTTCAAATCATCCCACAAGAACAAGCGCACAAACACTCAGAGCTCTTCCAATCGCCGATTTTGCTTCTTCCCAGAGTCCTCAGGAATCCTTCTGCGAGTTCAGAGATCGGTCTCTAGCCCCGTTCCTGTAAGTTTTCACCATCTCAATCCTTCAGTTTTCTCTTCGGCCGTCTATTTTTCGGTTTGGGTGACCATTTCCTCATTGCTACGTTGTGCCTCCATTTTTCCGTTGAGTGATGGGTAAACTAGAGTATCTGGTAGACAGCCCCGCCCAGTTGGAGAAGTTCAGGGCCACATACCGTATACCTCCAAACGTGGGTGTGAAGTATTGCCCTCCGGAGAAAATACTAACTGATCGGGAAACGCAGGAGGTCGTGATCCCTCTCATCGCCTTCCTAGAAGGGGGATGACGATTCCTATGGGCCCTATCACCACTAGTTACCTTATAAACCATAGGATCACCCCTTGGCAGTGCGCGCCTAACATGTTTAGGATCTTAGGGGCCATTGAGGACCTCAACCGCCACCTAGGATTGGGGCTCACTTGGCATGACGTGGTGCACATGTATGAGTTCCACAGCCAGCAAGGGGCGGGATATTATTTGAAGTCTCGGTCCGACATTGTTAGGCTCATTTCCTGCCTTCCCAAATCTAATAAGGGGATGAAGGATGACTACGTGATCATCTCGGGCGCGTGGTATGACGGCCCTCACTGTCCGACCAGAGCAGAAGAGCCAGGTGGGACACGTTAGACTTAGGCACACTAACCATAGGCTCAGGACCTTAGCCTTTTAATAGTTTTTGATTCTTCCTGTATTGCTGCTTTCCGGTTTCTAACAAAGCTCTGTTGTGACTTGTAACAGATAGAAGAAATATATCTCCTCGGCTCAGCCTCACTAACTTCACTGCGCTCAACTATTTGCTGCGGTCCGAGATCTTCGTAAGCGAGGACGGACAACTCCGATCGGCTCCCCTCATCCTAGGGTATAAAGCGAGGAGAAAAGACCTCTAACCGGTCGGCAACACGATAGTCTAAGGAGACGAATGTCTTAACCGTATCGACGTTTCGTTCAAGGGCTTTTTGGCACTGCACGACCTTCCACCAGTACCACATCCAAACCCTCAGGCTATACCCCCTCTTGTCCAGCCACTACAGCAAGTTCCCCTCGGATCAGAGGTTGATGGTGAAAAGGTTGGCTCCTCCACCTCCTAGCTAGAAGAACAAATAGACAAGTTCCACTTTAGAGGGGAGGCTTCAAGGGCAAATCAAGTAGTAGAGGTCTCGGACGCCGAGGAGGGAGGTGACAGGCATTTCAGTGTCCACCCGTTTTTGATAACTGCCCTCCCCGACAACTCTTCGGACGAAGACATGGCGGATTTGAAACTCTTGATGAAGAATAGAGGTAAAAAGGCTGAGCAGAAAGGCGCTGCGACCTCCCAACCAGCAGAGATCCTGCCTCTAGTGCCTCCCGCAGCTCCGGAAGTCGGCTTGAAAACCATGCCGAACCTTCAGAAGAAGAGGCCCCATGAGCCCGAAGAGAGGGAGGTGGGGGTGCCACCCAAGGTAAGCAAGCAACAGAGGACGGCAAGGGACCGAGGCAAAAGGGCCTCTCCCGCTGAAAGCCGTGACGAAAACATTGCAGCCGAGGTCCGCCGAGGAGCAGGACCTCGCATATGGTCCCAAAGGCTTGAGCTGGATGGCCCCCCCATTCTTTAGGATACGTCCCTCAGGAACTATGATGGGGGAAGGGCAGGATACGTTGCTGAAGCCCTGCAGCAGCAACTCTTCCTCCTTCACGATATGGAGTCCTTCAGGCGTTTCAGCCAGCAGGAGCTCTTCTTATCCCTTAAGAGGGACATGGCCATGGTAAATGAACTTACTCTCTTAATTTGGGTTCCATTTTTAACTTGCATTGCTTCCTTTCTTCATCTTGTGCTAAAAATGTGGTCATGCAGATTACTCAGCAGATTTACGTGGCTGAGGAATGGAACAGAAAGTCCCACCTCGAGGCCCAAGTAGCAGCCCAGTCCCAATCCGAGGCGGAGAAGGCTTTTGGTCTATTGAAGGATGATTATGCTCGCACATTCGAGCAGTTTAAGGTCGTGACCCGGGAGAGGGACAACCATAAGGCCGGCCTTCAAACTGCCAAGACCCAGGCCGAGAAGCAGCGCAAACAATTGCGCGCGTCAGAGATCAACCTGGCGACCGAAAGGGAGCTGGTGAAGGGTCTCAAGGCTGAACTCCAGAAAGCCAAGCAGGGCGCCCGAGCAGCTGAGTAGGCGGTTCAACTGGCCAAGGAGTCAGTTGAAGCTGAGAGGAAAGCAGCATATCAGCTAGGAGTGGACGAGATTGGAAAGCAGCTTACGGAGCAATTTGCTCTGGTTGCTAGTGAGTACTGCGACGTAACCTGGCAAAAGGCACTGGAAGTTGCTGGGGTCCCTTCAGACTCTCCCCTGAGGCTACCTGGGAGCATATACTACCATCTAGATATCCAAGAGCTCCTAGAGACTGACTCTCCTCCTGCTCCCAGCTTTTGGAGGCTACGGAGCAAAGCTTAGTCAGTGTAGCTTCCCCATCTGCCCTTGATGCACCCAGAGAGGCTGGTCTGCCAGTTGAACCAGCCAAAGACAAAGGTCAAGGGTTGGACGAAGAGAAGACTCCTGCTGAGTCCCAGAGCCAAGCCCCAAGAGCTGCTGTTCAGACAGGCCAGGTTACTGATCCTGTGGTTCCTTCAGCTCAAGAGTAGACACATAGAGCCCCCATTTTCTTTGTGTTTTTCTTTTTGTAAGAGATTTGTAAGCTATTTTCCTGATTAATGAAGCAATTTTTCCTTCGCATTCATTTGCTGTGCTGTGTGTAATACGACTCACTATTACTATTAAAGCTCTGTGCCTTAACTTGATTGTGATCCTGATATCATGTTGACAACTCGCATGACTAAGATTGGTGTTAGAAAAGGGGAAGAATGTATGAGAATTATTACTAAACAATGAAAACTACAGGGGTTATAGTAAAAAGCTCCACAAGCCTTTCCGAATGTGTACAAAAGACTAAGAAGCAATATAGGTTAGGGTTAATCTAAACACGTTCAGGGATCTTAATCATGCCTCATCAGAGAGTGACACTTCAATAAGGACCGTTACATTGGATCTAGATTCAAGCAGTAAGAGAGCTGTGATAGAGTGTTTGCTTAAAAGACTTAAGTTTAAACATTTAATGAAATTGTAACAGTGCTAACTAATCCCATATCATCTGGTCCGAGGACTACAGGCATGAATGGATTTAAGTTTAAACACTTAAAGGAATCGTAACATCGTGTTAACTAACCCAAATCATTTGGTCCGAGGACTACAGGCATGAATGGATTTAAGTTTAAACACTTAAAGGAATCGTAACATCGTGTTAACTAACCCAAATCATCTGGTCCGAGGACTACAGGTATGAATGGATTTAAGTTTAAACACTTAAAGGAATCGTAACATCGTGTTAACTAACCCAAATCATCTGGTCCGAGGACTACAGGCATGAATGGATTTAAGTTTAAACACTTAAAGGAATCGTAACATCGTGTTAACTAACCCAAATCATTTGGTCCGAGGACTACAGGCATGAATGGATTTAAGTTTAAAAACTTAAAGGAATTGTAACATCGTGTTAACTAACCCAAATCATCTGGTCCGAGGACTACAGGCATGAATGGATTTAAGTTTAAACACTTAAAAGAATCATAATAGATTGATATGCTGATTAAAAGAAGAGTTTGATTAATAATAATAATACCTTTTGAGGTTATTTACATTCCACGGGCGTGGTATCACGTGACTGTCTAGGTCTTCAAGGAAGTACGCCCCAATGCCAGCTCCTGAAGTAATACGATATGGTCCTTCCCAATTAGGCCCTAATTTTCCCCAAGCTGGGTTCTTTGTAGTGCCAACCACCTTTCTTAGTACGAGATCGCCAGGTTCCAGAGGTCTGAGCCTTACGTTGGCATTGTAGCCCTGTCTAAGCTTTTGTTGGTAATATGCTAATCGGACCATTGCATTTTCCCTTCTTTCATCGATGAGGTCCAAACTCTTCTCTAGCAGCTCGTCGTTACCCGTCGGACTAAACGAGTTAGTTCTCAGTGTCAGGAATCCAGTTTCCAAAGGTATGATAGCTTCAGCCCCGTAGGTCATTGAGAAGGGGGTCTCCCCAGTAGACCTGCGTAGAGTGGTTCTGTAAGCCCAAAGCACATGTGGTAATTCTTCTGCCCATTTACCCTTCGCGTCATCTAATCTCTTTTTTAAGCCATTCACAATGACCTTGTTGAGAGCTTCAGTCTGGCCGTTACCCTGGGGATAAGCTGGGGTGGAGTACCTATTTATGATCCCCAGCTCACTACAATAGCTCCTAAATGCTTTGCTATCAAACTGCAGGCCATTGTCCGAGACGAGAGCACATGGGACTCCGAATCGAGTAACTATATTCTTCCACACAAACTTTTGCACATCTACGTCTCGAATGTTCGCAAGAGGCTCTGCTTCGACCCACTTGGTGAAGTAATCAGTGCCGACTAGCAGATATTTCTTGTTTCCTGCAGCCCTAGGGAATGGTCCCACGATATCCAAGCCCTATTGGGCGAAAGGCCATGGGCTGGATAGCGGGTTGAGAGTCCCCCCTGGCTGATGAATGTGCGGGGCAAACCGCTGACATTGATCACATTTTTTGGCATAATCCAGGGCTTCCTTTTGCATGTTCGGCCACCAATAACCTTGAGTGATGGCTCGGTGAGCCAAGGATCTTCCTCTAGTGTGGCTTCCACTGATTTCTTCATGCAGTTCCTCTAATAACAGCTCAGCCTTTTCAGGATGCACACACAACAAATACGGCCCTGAATAAGAACGTTTGTATAGTTTTTGATCCTCGGACAACCAGAACCTGGCTGCCTTCCTCCGAATTTTATCGGCTTCTCCCTTCTCTTCAGGCAGGATATCTTCCTTTAGAAACTTAACCAGCGAGTCCATCCAACTGGATCCAGCCCTAACCTGATGTACTTGAATTACTCTTTTTCCTGCTTCGGTAGGCTTATACAGGTCCTCAACAAGGATAACTTTCGGCAAATCTTGTGCCGAAGAGGTGGCTAGAGTGGCCAAGGAGTCAGCGTGTGAGTTGCCACTCCTAGGGATATGCAGCAAGCTGAAAGACTCGAACCCTGACTGTAGATGTTTAGCTCGGCTCAGGTATCCCTGCATTCTTTCGTCCTTTGCCTCAAACTCTCCCTAGACTTAACCCACAACCAGCCTTGAGTCCAAGAATACTTTTTCTGCCTTTCCTCCCATCCTTTGGACCATACTCATCCCCATCAATAGGGCTTCGTATTCCGCCTCATTATTCGTCGCCAAAAAGCCCAACCTTAATGCATTTTCAATAACGATTCCTTCGGGGGATATCAGCACTAGCCCCACTCCGAAGCCTCTCTAGTTTGCAGCACCATCCACGTATGCCTCCAAAAGGGAAGGCTCTTGTTGAAAAATCATGCCAACCAATTTTTCATCCATGTCCGATGTCGGCTTTACCTCTTCTAGCCGGGGCTCTATGAACTCGACTACCAAATCAGCAAGCACCTGGCCCTTGACCGAGGTACGTGGCATATACTTGATGTCAAAAGCCCCTAGGATTGTCCCCCATTTTGCAATTCTCCCAGTGTAGTCTGCACTTCGGAGTATAGCCCTGAGTGGAAGCTGGGTGAGGACGACGACTGTATGGGCTTGGAAGTAATGTGGGAGTTTTCGTATACCGTGCACCACCGCTAAAATAGCATTTTCCAACAGTAAATAACGGACCTCAGCTTCATGCAGCAACTTGCTTACACAATAAACGGGTTTCTATACACCGCCATTTGCTCAGATCAGGACCAAGCTTACAGCAAGGGTGGCTACTGCGATATACGCAAACAAGACCTCGTCGGGCTCAGGGCTGGACATGATTGGTGGTCGAGCCAGATAATCTTTCAACTGTTGGAAGGCCACAGCACACTCTTCTGTCCACTCGAACCCTTTCCACTTGTTAATCAGGGAAAAGAAGGGCCGACACCTATCCGCCGATCGAGAGATAAATCGATTTAGGGCTGCTGTCATCCCCGTCAATTTCTGAACCTCTTTGGGGTTCCGAGGAGGTTGTAACTCATTAATGGCCCTTATCTGATCAGGGTTGACCTCGATTCCCCTGTGAGTCACCATATATCCCAGAAACTTGCCTGACCCCACACCAAATGAGCACTTAGCAGCGTTCAAGCGTAGCTTATACTTCCTGAGAACTCCAAAAGTGCTTTCTAGGTCCTTCACGTGCTCAGACACCACTTTACTCTTCACCACCATGTCATCTATGTAAATCTCGATATTCCTTCCCAGCTGTGGTTCAAACATTCTCGTCATCATTCTCTGGTAGGTAGAACCTGCATTTTTTAAACCGAACGGCATCACCTTATAGTGGTAATTACCCGTGGGGGTCACAAAAACAGTCTTCTCCTGGTCCTCCAAGGCTAAGAGTATCTGATGATAGCCTTAGAACGCGTCCAAGAAGCTCATTCGGGGGTGCCCGACAGTGGCATCTACTAGCCGATCGATTTTAGGCATGGGGAATGGGTCTTTAGGGCATGCCTTGTTTAAGTCGGTGAAGTCCACACATACTCGCCATTTCCCACTCTGGGTAGAAGACCTCTATAATAGCCCCAGCTTGTTTGAGTTTTGCCACTTCTTCTCTGACTGCCTCAGCGTATTCCTTAGACGGACGCCAAGGAGGCTGCTTCTTAGGGGTGATCATGAGGTTTACTCTCAAATGGTGGCATATAAATTCTGGATCCACCCCAAGGGCTTCATAAGCGTCCCAAGCAAATACGTCAAGGTTTTCCTTAAGAAGTTGCACTAACTCCTCTTTTTCCTGCAACAGCAATTGGGATCTGAGTTGAAAGAATTTCTCGGGATTATCCCCATTGATGACTTTCGTCAAATCCTCGCACCCTATGCCCTGGTCTAAATCTTCAATGGGCGATGACTGGTGCTTTGGTTGCTATAAGCCCCTGGTTGATGACTCGGCTCCTGGCTCATGTTGAATGGCAGCCACTAAGCATTGCCTTGCTACGGATTGATCTCCCTAGATTTCGCAAACTCGGCCTTCGGAAGGATATTTGATTTTCTGATGCAAGGTGGAAGAAACCGCCCCCAGCGCATGAAGCCAAGGTCTGGCTACAATTGTTGTGTAGGGTGAAAAAATGTCCACAATTATGAAATCCACCTCCACCACCTCTGAGCCAGTCTGCACAGGCAGTCGTATTTGGCCCTTCGAGGTAACAACTCTTCCTTCAAAACTGATCAGCGAAGAATGATATGGTGTTAAGTCACTAAGTTTGAGGTTCAGCCCCTTGCAGAGATCAGGGTACATTATTTCCGTAGCCCTTCCTTGGTCAACCATCACCCGTTTCACATCGTACCCCCCAATTCTGAGGGTGACAACCAACGCATCATCATGAGGCTGGACAGTGCCCACCTTGTCAGCGTTCGAGAAGCCTAAAACCAGCTGATCATCAAGTTTGCACCTCTTTGGACCCTGGCCAGATTCCCCCGCAGGTAACCGATCCACAGACAAGACCTTGGATGGCCAGGATCCTGTTCTCTCTGGGGCCGCAAAGATAACGTTCATAGTTCTTAGAGGGGGTTTCAGAGGATTATCCCTCCGGGAGTTTGCGCTCATTGAACCTCCTCGGCCGCTGGTGTGATGTAGGAGATGTCGCAATTTCCCCTCGCTGACTAGTTGTTCCAAATGAATCCATAAGTTCCTGCAGTCCTCAGTTGTGTGCCCATGATCCTGGTGGTACTGGCAGTAGAGATTGCGATTACATCTGTCAGGATTCCCTGCCATCTTGTTCGGCCACTTGAAGAACGGCTCGTTCTTGACCTTTTCTAAAACTTGGTGGACTGGGTCCCTGAATACGGTGTTGACAGTCTGGGGATTGGCTGTTCCTAATTGTGCAGGAAAATCTCTCCTCGGTTTGCTGCTGGTGTATCGATCCGACCTGAAATCCCTCCTTTCTAGGGGGATAACCTTCTCCTTGCCTTTCCCTTGTTGTTGGTCTTCTTCAACTCTCTTGTACTTCTCAATACGGTCCATTAGCTGACGAATGCTAATAACGGGTTTACCAGACAAGGATGTCCTTAAACCGTGATCGGTAGGGAGGCCGAGCTTAAACGTTTCCAGGGCCATTGCGTCAAAATTGCCCTCCATGTCGTTAAACATTTCCCAATATCTATCCGAGTATACCTTCAGAGATTCTCCTTCCTGCATGGTCAAAGACAGCAGAGAAGACAGAGGTCGGGCCACTCTTCGGCATGTGACAAATTATGAACCAAAAGCTTGGGTGAGCTCTTTGAAAGAGCTGATGGAATTTGGGTTCAGCCCATCGAACCACCTCATGGCAACTGGCCCAAGACTGGAAGGGAAAACCTTGCACATCAACGCCTCATCCCTGGAGTAGACAGCCATCCTTTGGTTAAAATGACTCACGTGTTCCACTGGGTCTGTTTTGCTATTGTAGATGGTGAACGTTGGTTGGTTAAAGCGCCGAGGAAGTCTAGCCTCTTCAATCCTGTGCGTAAAGGGTGACCTGGAAATCTGGTTTAGAGCCTTGCTCATGGCGTCGCTTCCGACGTCTCCACGTGATGGACTTCTGCGTTGTTCCTTGTGATGAGATTCTTGTTTATAGGTATAGGACTCGCTGGCTGGTGTCCTGGATTTAGGTTGATAAGTGACGTCCGTCTCATCATCAGGGTCCTCATCAGAGTACGAGGAAGCCCGTTTCCTCTTTGCATGACGTAACTCCCTTTTTAGCTTATCAACCTCCCGCTGCAAATCTCGGTTCTTCTCTACATGGGACGCGTGGCTTCCGCCATGTGACTGGCCCTAACCAGGGGGTGTGGTGTGCACGCTACCCTCGCGGTCTTGTCTCCGCTCTAGGTTAAGGAAAGGGTCCTCGTACTGGGATGCCCTAGACTCCGCTTCTTGTTCACCGCGTTCAGCCATCACCTACTATTGTCTCCACCCCTACGCAAGCTCTTCCCATAGACGGCGCCAATTGTAGGGTCTGTTTTTGTAGCCCAAGCCCAAAGGATGTGAGTTAAAGGCCCAACGAACCCAGAATAATGAATTTGTAGAGAGTGGGCGAAAGAGCTGGGCTGGTTATGAAGTACAGAACAGTTGGCTAGGTTACGTGCAGTGATGATAATATGAACTAAAGCTCAGATAACTCCATGAATGAATGTCTGAAGAGGTGTTTTATTGAGTGAACGGTGATTACAACATTCAGAACTACAGTAGAGCTTTTCTCTCTCTTTCTCTCTCCTTTTTTCGGTCTCTTATTATCAGGGACCCTTCTTCTTTATATAGCATCTCTTCCTATCATCTTCATCGTCCACCTGTTCTCCATCCGTGCATCTACTCAAGTACATGTCACGTCATTTGTCTACTTTAGTTCTTTGTGAGTGGCGGTAGCTGAGGTTGCACTGTTTAGGGGTTTTCTCCACATAAATACGGCCAGAAAAGCTGTTGCTAAGCATTAAATGCGGTGGTAGCAGCTTTTCCTTTAGATATTTTTTAGTTTTGATCATCTCCGGATCCACCCAGGACCTATCATTACCGTTGGGATTGCTAGGAAGATTAGTCGGACCTCCCATACGTTCGTTTGATCAAGGCTTGTTGTAGCCGAGGAGCAAAACGTCTTCGGACCAATGGTGACCTCTTCGGACGACACTCCCCCTCTGCTTCTGGGCTTCCTGCTTTAGATGGGCCGCCCCAACCACCTATTGATCCTTGGAAATACAATAGTCCTTAACAGGGGGTTCCGGGCCCATTAAGCAGCTTTGGGCTTTTCCCCCCACTACAACACTAATAAAACCTAAAAAATTAGCATTTATCATATAACATAAAGTAATTTTTTTAATTAAAATTAGTTAGTTATTTTACAAGTTATTATTACTATTTATATTTAGTAATTCAGTTTTACTTATATATTTTTTTAACTTGCTAATTCCGCTTGTCATTTAATTTTAATAATTGTTATCTTATTTCTTTTTATTATTAATAGATAAACTATTAATAATAGTCAAATAAAAAAAATAATGACAATAAAATTATAATTTTAGAATGATTTACTTTGTATTAATATTAATATTAATTTATTTGTGCAGGTTTAGAGTGTAAAGTAGTGATCATATTTAGTAAAGATGTAATTGTGCTTTTGCTCAAATAGTTCTATTGTTTTATATATTAAATTTATTTTAATCTAGTTAAATTATAATTTTCTATTATAGAATGTGTTAATTCATTTATTCATAAATATTTTTTAATTATAAATTTCTACTAGAAAATATCAATCTAGACATGAAAAACAAAAATAAAATAAAAAAAGTTAGAGAAGAACTAATTGAATCTCAAATAGGAGCTATGGAAAAATTTATTACTAGTAAAAAAACAAAACATTGCAGAAAATTTGAGTAAAAGTTTCATAAATAAACAAGAAATTCATTAAAAAGAGTTAGAAGATAATGATAATATACATCAAAATGATGATAACAAAGTGGTCATGATAATGTTTAAACATATAATGTAAAATTCTTGATAATGAAGCTCAAAATATTTTAGAAGAAAGTGAAAATATTAATTAGTTATATTATCAATTAAAAAGGAAATATTAGAGGAACTTGAATACAAAAACTTAATTAGTAATTCTACCTTTCAAAAAGTTAGAAAAATAAATTTTAATTGAAAAATATATGTCAAAAATTAAATTTATAATTAAATATAATAAAAGGCCATGCATCCCAAAATTCTTTGATCCGGCCCTGGATGGGGTCATTTCCTAAGAACACTACAAACCCAGCGGTCGATCTCTGTTAGAGGGGTACCTAGCCCAATCAATCACCATTGTAATATGCAGAAAAAGAGAGTAGATAAGGAGTAAAGTAGAGATCATGTGGGATGCTCTATGAAACTGCAGACCTAATGGATTGCAAAGTATATGTAAGGATGAGTAGATGTGAGGTATTCTAGTCTCCAACAAGATTGCGATAGGTAAAATTAAGTAGTAAGGTGACTGCAATTTTCTTTGTATTAAACACATGGTGTTTGATGAGCAGATCTATACTGTATTTGGTTTGGGTAATAAAGGTAGAGTCTTGGATCAGTATGTGTTAGTTGAAGACCAAGTAAATAGCTTGATGAGCCATGATCTTTGAGTTCAAATAGAGATATTAAGGATTTGATGAGGTTATCAATAAAGATGGTATTATTTCTAGTGACAACGTTATCCAAATAGAGGAATAGATCAATATTTTTTATATTATGATAATGAAGAGTGAAGTGTGCTGAGGAACACTTGAAGCCAGGGTGTGAGAGTTGGGTAGTGAGTCCATCAAGTAGACCTCTTTCAAAAGGAAAGTTTCATCAAAGTCAATTCCTTGCTATTGATGGAAGTCTTTTGCAACTAATCTTAATTACTTTGTATCTTGCAATGGATCCATAATTGTATCTCTGTAACTTCCAGTTTAAACTTTATACATATAAAAAATGCTCATTCAATTAGGATTGTCTGCTATAAGTTTATTACTTTCAAATTAATTATATTTCACAACACAAAAACCCAGTGTGTTTTATTAATAAGAGCTTCTTTATCCTCTCAAGTCTCAATTACCCTCGCTCCTTCACAGTATAGAATAAACGGTAGCATAAGGAAACAAAAGAAAGAAGCAACTTGGTAAATATTAAGCAAAACTTTACCCACCCCCACTAGAATGGCATAATAATTTTAGAGGAGTGTCTATATATTACACACACTTGCGCACATAATACACACAATTTTCAAATCACGGTTTTGAACTTGAAGTCACAATTTTCCTTATTTTTGGAGAGTATGTGTACTATATGTGCATTAAAGAATGTGTACTAAACATTTCTCATCATTGTAATTAATATCCCACAAAAGTATATAACAGTAAATCCCACTATCATTATTTTTATTTACAAACATAGTGCTACATTATTAAATGAAAGAACAATGATTGTCCTTTTTATTTTCAATACAAATGGACACCATATAATATTAATGGACTTGGGTCCTATTCAAGTCTCTCATTCTTTATAAATTTTCAGTTGAAAGATTCATATTTTGTCACCCGAGTCATATTGGTACTGGATCCATAAGTACTAATGCAACATTATCTTTCATCTCTTTTCCAACATGGGTGTAGTCATCCCCTTCCTTGTAAAGGGCATCAATTACTCGTGTAAGATTAAGAACATGCATAAGGAGAGGCATGGGAAAAGCAGTAGGCCTTAAACACTCCTCATTAATGTCCTTCCATGCATCAACAACTTGCTCGTTCAATTTGTCATGAACTACTTGCTCTGAGACACCATGTTGCTTCATGTAGCATTCGATTGCAGAGGCAACATGCCCTCTCTCTTGCTCAAACTACATACAAAGCTTTCCAAAAGGATAAGTAGAAATTTGGTAATATATATGAAATAGACTTTTTACACTAGCTAGCTTTTAAAATTTGGTAAGATTTTTTTTGGTTGCATACCTTGTGTGTCCTTATGTCATCCATCAACCTACCAATTAGAGATGAAGCAGTAATAATCTTGGGGGTGCTAAAGATCCAATCAAAGGCCTCTTTTGTAACAATGTCACCCATGCCAAGGAAAGACACAGTTGTGAGCATAGGTAAGCAGCGGTTCTTAGAGCAAGATTCATGTACTCCTCCATTATTGGTATATAATTTTGGAAGAACCATTTGGCTTCATCAAAATAGGCCCGAACTAAAAGTTTCATCTAAGATAACATACATTAAAAACATTCATGAAAAATTCATACTTAGGAGAGCATTAAAAAGTTGAAGGGCATGAAAAGTTGATTTGGTAGACTCATGTACGTACCGCATCTTTTGCGTAGCTAACACGGTATGATCTTCCCTGCTTGGCCAACTCTTCATCAGCTGCTTCAAAAACATCTAGGAGTGCACGATAGCAAATTTGAATGTAATCTGGAAGTTGGTCTATACTACTTGTTAAGGGTCAAAAATATCACAGCCCAAGGCCTAAAGAAATGACACATTGGGCTAACCCCATGAGAAATAAAACTAGAGAAATAAAAGAGTTGGGATCCAAAGACTCATGGAGGAACAGGCTTTAATCCATGAAGCAAAGGAAAGGCCCAGCCGGCCAAGATCAACAAGCCAAAAGAGGCCTAATAGGAAGAACTAGGTCGGGATCCCAGAGACTGCCAGGGGCCCAGGATCCCTGGGATGCACAACACAACCTAAATAGGATTGAAACAACTCAAAAGAAAGTACCAAAGAGCACAAAGAATGAAGGATCGATTGGTCCCTTTTAAGCACCCAGTAACATAGCAAGGAATCAGAAGGTATAAAGTAACCATTCATGAGTAAATGAGCGGTACCTAAAAGCACCCAGAATGAGAAGACTATAAGTGGAAGTGGCTAGAAGGAAACTTTCAACCCAGCAGTAAAAGATTCCAACTACTTGGGAAAAATGACAAAGAAAAGAGGGCAGCCTAAAGCTGAAAAGGTGAAAAAGGCCAATAGCTAAGGTCAGCAACCTAAGGGGATCTCGGAATAGAAAGTCAGCAAGAGGCTTTCAGCTTGACAGCACCAAAAGGAAAAATTTATGAGGAAGAAGGAAAGGACCAGCCCTCTGGGTAACTAGCACAGCACGAGCTTTAGTACCTAGGGAGGGGCAAAAGAGAGAATCACTAGTACCTTGGAGCCCTAGAATCTCACTATAAGAGGAAGAAGCAACCAACGTGGAAGATAGTAAGGCAGTGAGGAGATCATAACAGAATCATTAAGAGAACTCTGTTAAATTCAAGGAAAACAGAGCAAACATCTCCCGGTATCCCCAAAAACAACCATTATAGCACATACTTGGATTCAAAAGGGATTCAAACTTTGCAAGTCTTAGAGGCTTGGATAGCCATCAAAGTCTGTAATTTTTTAGCTTATTTGAACCTTGTATCATGTCTTAGTGAGCACACTGTAACCATAATCAAAAGAAAATTAATAAAGTGCCTCTCATTAATCCCGAGGATCCCTAACCACTGTTTTGTGTATTTCTTGATTACTTTGCATTTCTTTGCTGTTTTTTTTTTTTGTTGTCATTCAATAAAGATATTCTCGCTTGTTAGTTTATTTGTGTTGTAGAAAACTTGCTCTGTGCACAACTTGGTTCTTAAACAGCCCCTTAGCTGCGGTGAACCAAGCCAAGTCCACCAAACCACAATTATTCGGCCTAGGTTCCTTGGGCCTGTGTGCTAAATAAAAAAGGCACCCACACATTACTAATATCCCACCTGAAAATATCATGTACCAATTGAAGTTAGACTGAAACTATATATATAAATGTCAGTTTAAATATATATTAGTTAATTCTATTGATAAACCTCTCAATCGCTTTAGTGAAGGGCTCGAGTTCATAAAGTGTTCCATGTACATCATATATATCATCTATAATAGATGTCATGGCAAGAACTTTGGTTAGTATTTTTCTAGCGAGTATTGGGGCTCAAAGTAGACCGATATTATCCAAAAGTAGCACTTGAGAACTCTATCTCTTGCGAAAGGTAGCTTCATCACAAAATCTAAATCTTTCCACCCCCTAAAATTTGAACAGGTCAATTAATATTGATTGTTTCTAAGTAACCAAAAAATATATGTACTTTGTTATTTTAGTGTATGGGTTTAGAACTAATTACCTAGTGATATAATGAACTTCCTCTTTGTGCAATTAATACACTAGGTTAAAATCTAATTTTGAAAGATTGAGCAAATCTTTGTTATGTGAAGCATCCTGTTCATAGATTGAAATGTATTGCCGTGCCTCTACCCATGGTATGAACTTGTGCAAGGGCTGCTTTAGGGCACGAGTTATTTGTGTTGCCAATGGATTGTTTATAGGGGATGCTATGGACTTAAGGTTAGTGGTGGTGAACTCAAGGGCCTCATCAAGAATGTCTTCTTCATGCACCCTCAAATGTGTAGCTTCATAAAAGGCTAGCATGCCTTCAATGTTGCTCGTCAAGCTTTCCTTAAATTGACCATCTTCGTCTTTGAACTTGTTGAACACATCTGTTTAATAATCACAAAACGTTTTTAATCAATAATCACCAAGTACCAACTAGCATAACCCCAAAGAAATGTGGGGCATATTTGAAGAAAATCATACTCGGGTCTTACCACATGAAACCTTAAATCCTTGTTGACGTACGTAGTAGTCAAAAACGAAGGGAAACACTGTAGAGATCTTCTTCAACATCATTATTGTCTTCATAAGTAGCATATATATGTTCTAGAGCTTTTTCGATTTCTATTTCAAAGTTGTAAGCCACGCCTAGGCACTGGATTGCATCAATTAAGCCCAGCTATTGTGAAAGATGACCAACAGAGGCAAAGAGCCCCCTTCTTACCTTTTCTTTCAGCTCTTCAACTTCACGTACTTTATGGCAACGAATATCCTACACTATGAATTGCATGAGCAAACAATTATATTGTAACAAAAAATGTGAAAAAATATTATAAATTTTACTACATAATCTTTACAAACTAGTGTGACAAATAATCATGTTACCTTGTCCTTGGAAGTGTAATTGATGAAGCAGTCACCCCAAATACTTGGATGGAAATTTGCTGTCTGGCAAATTACCTCTGATTTGGCGATTTGGGACGGAGCCCCTGAGATTGGGATAGACATGTTTTTGTTAGTTCAAGAACGACTAAGTTTTGAAAGATATGATGGGATTTGTTCTCCGTGAACTTCTTGGGCACGATGTAGAATGCCAAGGCCATGGTATTTATAAGCATTGGAAATTAAGAAAGGTAGTAGGATACTGTTATGGTAGGTGAGTGAGCTTCATGGAAAGATTCTGTATATTTTTCTTAATTAGAATAACCAGTAAAGTTTGGATTTTAGCTCCTATATTTTAAGAGTGTTTGGATTTTACTCCCTAAAGTTTGGGGGTGTTTGGATTTTACACCCTAAAATTCCATAATTTTGAAACATTATGGTGTAAAATCCAAACACTCCAAACTTTAGGAGTAAAATCCAAATTCTAAAACTTTAGGGTGTAAAATCCAATCACCTCCAAACTTTAGGAGTGCAATTTACCCTTAAAGAAACTAAAATTAAGGATTTGAAATTGAGTAAACTACTGGGTTTAATTTGTGCTAGTTTTTAATAAAAATGTATCAAACATATATGTGAGATATATTTAAATAAAAAGTGTGCTAATTTTTATGGAAAAAAAAATCTCTGGTAGGTTTTTTTTCTTTTTTTAATAATTTCATTGAATTACAATTTTAACCATATTTAAAAAAATAAAAAAGAATTGTCTAACTAGATTAGGGACATTTTTGACATTTTATGAAACTATAACTAACTTTCTGAATCATCTTAATATATAGAGATAAATAACTTATGATAATAATAAAAAATAACCACCACAAAAACTTATGGACAACCACCTCCACCACCACTCCACCGGCTACATCTAGCACTATGGCAACCACAATCCCCTATAGGAGAAAAAAAAAAATACAACCCATCATCACCAACCACAACCACAACCACTTCAACCACCACCTACAGACACCATTGTGGCAATCATAACCAACTAGAAAAAAAGAAAAAAGAAAAAACCACCATCACAACCATAACCCATCGCCATAGCAAAACCTACAGCCAAAATCAACCCCTACCACTACAGGCAGGAGTGGCTTGATGCACTTAGGAGCTTAATGCAAAAATTGATTATCTTATCTTAGATGCAAAATTACTACTAATTAACATGAACCACATAATTTTTTTTATTTTATTTTATTTTAGAAAGTCTATATACACAAAAAATTTTACAAAACTTTTACACTTGTTGATGTGGCAGATTGGTAGTCATAAGTAAAAAAATGATGTTAGTTGTAGACCTAGATGAGAACTAGTAAAAGTTTATCATCTCAACTATTGTGAAAAGTGTTATGAATTTTTTTGTGTATTGCTCTTTATTTATTTATTTTAAAAATGCTATATTTATAATATTTTTCACAACAAATTTTAAGTGTTAAGTTGTTACTGGTTCGAATTTGAATACACTACTAAAATTATTTTTTGTTGTAAAAGTGTTGTGAAAAATATTGTAGATGTAGCATTTTTTTTATTTGATAAAAAATATTATTTTATTTATTGGCTAATATTTGGGTTTAATTAATACCATTACAATGAAATAAATAACTTTATTGGTTAAAATTTGGGTTTTTTTTTTTTTTTCTTACTTGGGGCTGTAGGCGACCGCATTAGTTGCTTATATCATAGAACTTGCAATGACCATAGGCACCAATCCATGAAACCTACAACTAAGATCAACCACCATCACCACTGCCACCAAACCCATAAAACACACACAAAAACAAAGAGCAGGGAGAACAGATCGATGGCAAAGATAGAGAGAACAAACTAGCGGTGAAGATAGAAGGGAGAGAGAGAGGGGTGAGATGGAGAGATAGACTCGTGGGGAGAGAGGAGAGAGAGAAGATTCAGAGAAGGAGAGAGCTTGATAGAGAGTGAGAGAAAGAAATTAATAAAAACATAGTAGCAACTTGCTAAAGTGACCCAGTGCTAGTAGCAGGTAATTGTTGCAAGTTGTTAAAATTTTTTGGCTTTGACACCACTGATAAAAATGTTTTTATTTTTTATTTTTTTTGATAATCTAGTAAGTATAGTTCATCTGAATAGTTATTTGAGATTATGTTTGCACAAATGTGGGTGAATTGTTTTTGTAATTGAACAGTTATGTATAGGGATTTTGGTGTGAGAGACATTAGTTAGATACTTAATGTCTTTATGATAATTTGAGACTTTAAAAATGAATACTTGGATTGAAAATACTTGCCATTGTGATAAATGGTAAGTGTTTAGTGTGTACTTGATTAATCAAAACAATATGCCTTCATGAATCATGATTTACTAAATTGTGAGAACAATATGATTTTTTTTTTTTTTTTTTTTTTTTTGGTTGCTTTTTAAGGATTGTTCTTAAGAAGTTGGCTGCATTAAGGAATTGAAGACCAACATTACCAAAGAGCTTAATGCTAGGCACAAAAGGGTTCTAATTTTTCTTTAATTTTTTTTCCTTATATTTAATGAAACCTAAATTTTCCACACTTCTTTTTTCTAAAACTTTGGATAATACCCTTATTTTGATTGATTAGGAACCTCTACCCTTAATTTTGGCCAAGCAATATGATCATTGTTTGATGGTTTATCTTTATAGCTTCGTTTATTGTTATATATTCTCGTTGTTTATACTTTTTATTCCCCATTGTCTCAATTGTTTATTTTATATTTTTGTATATGAGTTAGTTGTTTTCAATGACTCCCCCTAAAGGATATGTCACTTTTGTCAGATAAATGAAATAGCACTGTCATTATTAATTTTTAGATTCTTTTTACAGATTATACTTCTCCAATGCAAATGAATTAGTTTTCTTGCTTGTTTAGTTTGGATATTCTTACTGATTTTATTTTTGGAAATGAAATGGTTTAACAATTTGTGCAGCTAGAGATGCAATGGCAGATTGCCATTTGAAAATGCACATTATGGATTATAGATTTTGCTTTTAGCATTTGCTTGACAAATTACTCTTTAAAATATATTTGTTGCTAATAATTTCTTCTTCTTCTCATTTTAAATGATAAAAGGTTATAATTTAATTAAAGGCAGACATGATAGAATCAACATATTGTTTGCTATGAATATTTGTAATAGTTTTTTTAGGTGTATTTGCACTTGTGGCAAAACCATACGCACTCTTCCAATCACATCCCTTTGTCTACATCTAATTGGTCATTCATTCTGGAAATTAATTCTAAGAGGTGTTTACTGTGTATGCTGATTAACGATTCTATCAGGTGTTTGTTGTATATGTATGTTGATTTACAAAAGCTTCCGCTATTAAATAGCTACTCTAAAATTTTTGTATAATCAAAATTCTTATATTAATGGAATTAGTTTTTTTTTTTTTAATTTTAAATAGAAGCTTATTTATTTATTTATTTATTTTAATTTTCTCACCCAAAGGCAGCACTTGCTGCCCAAACTTGTGGTTTTAAAAAAAAAAAATGAGAGTTGTTGGTTTTTGTTTATTTTCTTGAACTGTCATTGAGTTCACGATGAAAAGGAAAAGACAAAAAAATATTTGCTGATTCTCGTATATGAAAAGTCAAACTCAATCTTCTTCTCAAACTCAGTGACAAGGGGTTTTCTTTCTGCAGTTCGTTTTGGCTGGAGACAGTGGAAACTTGTAATTTTCTTTGAAGCTTATTGCTTCTCACATCGCGGAATGACAGGCGTGGAAATCACGGCTGCGGCTGCGGTTGCAGGTCCGGCTTCTGGTGCAGTATTGAAAACAATTGGCGATCTTCTCTTTGGGTGGGTCAGTTCTAAGATAAAGACCACTCTCAATCTCCAATCAAACCTTGATGTTTTGGTCAAGGAGATGGAAAAACTCATGAATCGTAGAATGGAAGTCAAAGATGACAAGGAAGTAGCTGATAAAGAAGGAAACGAAATAAGAGTTCCAAGTAAAAAAAGTGGCTTGTGGATGTCCAAATTAAAAGCTTCGGCTTAGAGTCAATCCGATTCAAGAAGAGATGGTTAACGACAAAAAGCCTTCTCGATGTTTCTTCAATTGCAAGAAGCGGTATATAGACAGCAAGGAAGTGGAAGAAATACTTGAAGAGATTAAAAGGCTTCTAGAAGATGGAACTTTCCCCGAGGGTGTGGTTTATCCCGCTAGAATTCCCAGAGCAGTAGAGTATATTCCTGGACCTTCAATTCAAGGTCAAACAACAGCATCAAAAGATTTAGCCAAAGTTCTGAGTCTATTGTATGATGATAGGGCCCAGATGATTGGGATTTGGGGACTGGGAGGAATAGGCAAGACTATTCTGGTAAGGAACTTGAACAATGAGCTCAACAACACTTCAACGCAGCCTTTTGGAATTGTCGGGCTACCGTTTCCAAGAATGTGGACATAAAAAAATGTCCAAACACAAATAGCTAACAGATTGAATTTGGAGTTGAAAATGGAAGAAAGCGTGGAGAGAATCGCTATTCGACTTCATCAGAGACTTATGAATGAGGAAAAATATCTACTCATTCTAGATGATGTTTGGCAGAAACTTGATTTGGACAATTTGGGTGTCCCACAGCCTGATGTTCATAAAGGTTCTAAAATTATATTGACAACTTGGTTTATGGAAGTTTGTAGATACATGATGACTGATATTGAAGTCAAAATGGTTGTTTTAAATGATGAAGAAGCTTGGCAATTGTTTAGTCAAAAGGCAGGTGATGTGTCTCATTTGGAAGAAATCAAACCATTTGCTGAAGCAATTGTTAGAGAATGTTGCGGATTACCTTTGGCCATCATCATAGTGGGAACTGCTATGAGAAGAAAGACAAAGGTCGAGCTGTGGGAAGATGCCTTAAAGCAGTTGCGAAGGTCAGTGCCTTCTGTAGGAGGGATTGAGGATGAGGTCTACAAACCTTTGAAGTGGAGTTACTACTCATTACAAGGTAACAACATAAAATCTTGTTTTCTATATTGCTTTTTGTTTCCTGAGGACTTCTCAATTGAAGTAAGTCAACAAGTGCAACACTGGCTGGCAGAGGGTTTGATAGATGAACAACTAAATTATATAGATTTAACCAATAGAGGAATATCTTTCATTGAAAATCTAAAGGACTCTTGTTTGTTGGAAGATGGTGACTTGAAGGATACTGTAAAGATGCATGATGTTGTTCGTGATGGATTACATCATATTTTGAGGATGGATGTAAATCCCTTGTTCGTTCAGGGATTGGTTTGAGTGAGATTTCAGTTGGAGAGTTTTCTAATTCAAATTCTCTTAAAAGAATTTCTTTCATGAATAATGAAATAACAAGGCTACCTAATTGCATGATACAATGTCCAAAGGCCTCAACTCTACTACTACAACACAATCCTCTCCTTGACACTGTCCCGAGAGGTTCCTACAAGGATTTGAAGTACTCAAGGTCTTGAATCTTACTGGAACCTGCATCCGATCATTGCCTCTTTCTCTATTTCAACTTGGTGACCTCCGCGCTCTTATTTTAAGGAATTGCTTCTCTCTTGAAGAACTACCCCCATTGGGAGGGCTTAGTAAACTTCAAATGCTTAATCATTGTGCCACTCGTATCAAAGAATTGCCTAGTGGAATGGAAAAACTGAGCAATTTAAGGCAACTGGACTTATCCCACACTGACAACCTAAAAACCATCCAAACTGGAATTTTTTCCAGGTTGTCCTGTTTAGAGGTTCTAGATATGACAGAGAGTGCCTACAGTTTCCTTGTGAAGGGTGAGGAAGGAGGAGAGACAACTTTTGAAGAGCTCAGATACCTTGATCAATTACTTATTTTATCCATTAGACTGAAGAAGATCCCATGTCTATGCTTTGATGATCTTTCCTGGATAAATAGAATAACAAGATTTCACTTTTGCATTGGCCCAAAAGCTTACCCCTTGACAAATAAACATGACAAAAGATTGACTATTGGTGGTCTTGATCTCTCACAAGAATCCATTGGCCAATTATGGGGTATTGCAATGTGCAAGTTCTTTGGTTTTAAGTCGTTGTTCGCAACTAAAACAAATGCTTGAAGATTTAGTCATCTGTAACGTTGGCTGCTTTGGTGGTTTAAAGTCACTTACCATTACAACATGTACCAGTCAGAGTTTATGGCGAGATGGAGGATTGATTGGCTGCCAGTCTGACCTACTACCAAATTTGGAGGAACTTACTCTCCACGATCTAAATGAATTAGAAAGCATTTCAGGACTAGTTGGACATCTTGGTCTGAGATTTCTTAGACTAAAATTAATTGCAGTGAGACGTTGTTCTAGCATAAAATATCTTCTGTCCTGCGGTGACTTTATTCAGAACCTGCCAAATGTAGAAGTAATTAAGGTAAGCACCAGTTACAACTTAAAAGAGCTCTTTAATTATGATTCAGTGAGAAATATGGCTCCAGATCCTGTTGTTCCAAACCTAAGGATATTGGAGTTGAAGGATCTTCCCAGTTTAAGAACTCTTTGCAGAGACTCAGAGACATGGCCACGTCTAGAGCAGGTTGAAGTTGAACGGTTTTAGACCCCTTAAACACACAGATTGCGTAGCCTAGATTAATTAGCCAAGTTGTTACTTAGTCAAATTAAGCAATTCTAGGTTATAACAATCCAAACAATCATATCAAGAATATAAAGCAGCGGAAAATAAATAACACAAGATATGATCACCCAGGAAACCACACGGTAAAAACCTGGGGAGGATTTGACCCACCGATCCTCAAGGCTAACCTGAATTCACTATGAAAGAATTGAAGTTCGTACAAAAGGACTACAAGCTCCCCGCTCGACTTCCTAATGCTACCCACCAGTAGAACTTCCTGACACGACCACGCGCAGGCTCCGAATCCACGGACTACTTCTTTCTTGAATTCTTCAATCAGCTACAAGCTCCCCGCTTGCTTTTCTTTTTAATCTTCAATGGAGAACCTTGTTGATCATCAAGATGTAGAAAATATCTCTACCTTGAAAACCCTAAGTTTATGTGAAGAAAGCTCCTCTAAGATCTCACAAGAGATTCACATAAACAGCAAATATGAGCAACAAAGACTTAGAGAGGTTTGGATACAAAACCCTAAAAATAAAAGGAGGCACGCACTCTAATCTCTCTCTCAGAAGTCCCAAAAACTTCTAGGGTTTTCCTTTATATAGAAGTGTTTTACTTGAACCCCAAGACGTTTAAATAGAGTTTGGGCTGAACTGGAACTCTGCAGAAAAATAAATCTGTACGTGGTTCGATCGATCGAGTCTAATTTTCGATCGATCGAGCCTTACAGATTTAGTCCAATAAATCTGCACTCACTCGATTCAGTTTTACAAATAAACATATTTGGCAAGCCTAAACAAGACTAAACAACCTGTTTTGATCATGGTTTGCCAACCTACACATTAGAGTTCTAAATACATAAATTCCTAAATCTTTAGAACCTAACAATCTCCCCCTTTGGCAATCCGTGACAAAACACAAACTAAAAGCTCAAAGTTTACAAAGTAAAAGCCCATTACAGAAATAATGCTCATAACAACAAATCCAATCTTAATTACTATCCATCAGTTACAAGTGTAGACAGCAGCTCAATTGAATCAACCTGTATATTTCCTGAAACACTCAACAAACGCATAAACGCATGTGTGGAAAAAATACAAGTAAACAAAATTAAATTCTTGACTTCACAAAACACAAAACAAAGACATATATCATGAAGAACTCATAAATATAAATCAATGAGAAGTGAACAAGAAACAGAAATAAAAACATAAGTAAACTAACTCTCCCCCTAAGTTAGATACAACAAAAAGTTTTTATTTTCTTCCCTTTTAAAAATAATTTCAACTCCCCCTAAACAGGACAAACATGATTCCCATAAATCAATAATTTCTCCCCTTTTTGTCACGTATTGACAAAGACAACTCGTACAAAGAGTAAACAGTCAACATACGCAATAAAGGATAAGAGAAAATAGAGAATCAAGGGGAACACAAAACAATTCAACTCTATAGAAAATAGAGACAGCTCCCCCTATGAACAACACAGGTAAAAAAAACTTTTCTCCCCCTATAAAAATAGGAAAAACAAAACAAGTTGTGGGAAAAACAGTTTTGGGGAAAATAAAGGAGGGGGGAAATCAGCAGCAGCAGCAGCATCACCAACAGGATCAGGTACATCCTCACCAGCAGGACCAAAGTGAAAAACTCACAAACCAATAGTTAAAAACTAAGGTGAGGATACACATGAAGAAAAATATTCTCTCTTTCAATAGAATGCAAACATGGCACTATGTGACCCATAAACAGTTGCATGAGTAGAGAAAATATTTGCACATTGATTATCTATCATATCTCTTAAGAAAAATATTTTCAACAATTCATACATAAAAATAGCATATACTAGAAAGTACGTAAGTCAAAAATTAATCAATCAATTTTTAGATCAAGTTGAGTACCCAATTTAGCAAAGTGTATGCATACTATGTATGAAAACAATGAGAGATATGACTGCAAAACTGCAAAATAGATACAGAAATCAATGCAATGCATGTGAATCCTAAACACAAACCAAGGGAGACTGCAAGTTAGCACAAAAATCAATAGAATAAAATTCTATATGATGCATGAAACAATTACAATGCCATGATGCATGTACTAATGCAGTGAGCGATTAAGTTCAATTGAGATTAAATTGACAAAATTGGTTTGAGCATAGAGTTTCTAACAAAAACCCAAAAATTTGAAAATCACTTGTTGAATTTTTAAACAAATTGATGAATTGAGCATCACATAACATAACTCACAGAGTATAATGCTTAATTTCATCAATACAACAAGCCAATTTCATCAAATTCAACTCAATTTCACAAAAGCCCCAATTCGGATCAAGAACAAACCCTTTTTTAAAAACCTGATTCGCGACTTTCGATTGATCGAAAAATACATTCGATCGATCGAATGAAACAGTCATTTTTAAACAAATTAAAGCACTTTTTCGATTGATCGAAAAACACACTGGATCGATCGAATTTGGCAGAGACTCACTAAATTTTGAGAAAAATCACAGTTTTGAAAGACACAAACCTAATATTGAAAAACAACTCCTCAAAGCATTAACCAATGAAAGCAAAATGCATGAGTATGAGATGGAATGTTTTTTTTCAAAAACCCAAAATTTTGAACCCAATTTTCTCAAAACAAATTTCAATCATTCTCCCATTGAATTTTCTTAAGCAACAAATATGTTCTGCACAAATCTCAAGATATTTTCAAATTTTTCAAACTTGAAACATATTTTGCATCAAAATCAAGGAACTTTTAATCTTTGATGGCCACAACAAAATCACACACAATATAATGTATCAAGTTTAACAAAGAGTAACTTGTGTAGTGTGTGCAACTAGCAAAAGCTTGAGATGCATGTGAGGTGATATGTGAATAGCAATCAATCACAAAGTCTACACAATTCATCACATAGAATTTAAAAGAGACTATCACCTAAAGAGTTACATCCTATAACTCCCACATCTCCTAGAACAAAAGCTTGCAATCATGTAAGTTTCTTGTATTTTTGCCTCTTATTTGTATGAGATAGCATTCAGCCTAATAGTACACACCAGTTTGAATTAAGTGAATTGGCATTAAGCCTAATAGTACACACCAGTTTTAAATTAATTTGAGGCTACACCGTATGTTCTTTTTGTGCATGTGCTACATTTTCTCGAGCACAGAATCTTATGATATGCACTAAGGTGTTCATGATTGGCTAGTGAACAGTGGTGAGATGGTTATTTATACCTTTCTCAAAAGGATCAAGTCCGACAGTCAAATAACATATGACTTCATGATTAAGACAAGGAGATTAAAAACCATACACATCTTTCCCACACAACATGCACTACAAAGCTCAAACTAGTAGAGTGCAATAAAGTAAGCTCATCCAAGCTAAACAAGGTACATAAGTCATGTTATGTGTAAATAAATTGACCAACCTTGTTTTCAAAAATCAAGAACCATTATGTTCAACATAAATTTTGCTTCCTCCTTTCCTTTTTTTTTTTTTTTTTTTAATTTTAAAGGAAAACAGATAAATCCTAGAATGAAATGCATGAATGTAATGCAATGCAAGTCCTAGAATAAAGAAAACACAAAAAAAAAGAACAATGGTCACAAAAGAGTAGAGCAATGAAGCACAAGGACCATGTCAGAAAGACTCAATTAGTTCGAGTCTTTTGCATCCAAAACTTTTTAGATGCACCATGAGCATTTGAGTTCTTATTCACATTTGAGTAATTCCCAACTCCATGATTGGAATAGAGGTTTAACACCTTTACCAATTCACCAATTAGTGCCATAGGATCTTGTGCTTGAGGCACAGGCACTTTTGGTTTATTTGCTCTCTTATCAGCTTGAAGCTTGAAACAGTTAGGACGAATATGTCCAGACTTACCACAATAATGACAAACCCA
>NW_027069498.1:0-237435 GCF_002906115.3 Quercus suber | reverse complement strand
ATAAAGCAGCGGAAAATAAATAACACAAGATATGATCACCCAGGAAACCACACGGTAAAAACCTGGGGAGGATTTGACCCACCGATCCTCAAGGCTAACCTGAATTCACTATGAAAGAATTGAAGTTCGTACAAAAGGACTACAAGCTCCCCGCTCGACTTCCTAATGCTACCCACCAGTAGAACTTCCTGACACGACCACGCGCAGGCTCCGAATCCACGGACTACTTCTTTCTTGAATTCTTCAATCAGCTACAAGCTCCCCGCTTGCTTTTCTTTTTAATCTTCAATGGCAGCAAACTTGTTGATCATCAAGATGTAGAAAATATCTCTACCTTGAAAACCCTAAGTTTATGTGAAGGAAAGCTCCTCTAAGATCTCACAAGAGATTCACATAAACAGCAAATATGAGCAACAAAGACTTAGAGAGGTTTGGATACAAAACCCTAAAAATAAAAGGAGGGCACTCTAATCTCTCTCTCAGAAGTCCCAAAAACATTCTAGGGTTTTCCTTATATATAGAAGTGTTTTACTTGAACCCCAAGACGTTTAAATAGAGTTTGGGCTGAACTAGAACTCTACAGAAAAATAAATCTGTACGTGGTTCGATCGATCGAGTCTAATTTTCGATCGATCGAGCCTTACAGATTTAGTCCAATAAATCTGCACTCACTCGATTCCAGTTTTACAAATAAACATATTTTGGGCAAGCCTAAACAAGACTAAACAACCTGTTTTGATCATGGTTTGCCAACGCTACACATTAGAGTTCTAAATACATAAATTTCTAAATCTTTAGAACCTAACAAAAGTGTTCCTGTGCAATTGTCTAAAAAGATTGCCTCTTACTAACCAAAATACAGGTACCATAAAAGAAATACTAGGAGAATCAGAATGGTGGCATGCATTAGAGTGGGATGATGACAAAACCAAATCAAGTCTGCTGCCTTATTTCTATCCAACGGTGTCTGATTGCTAGGGATTTGGTAGTTTCGGTTTTGGTTAAATACATTGGATGTGGCCCAAAATGGCCCTATTGATTGTGTGAAAAATGAAAGATAACCGTGGGTGTGTCAGGGAAACAACAAGTTCAAGAGTTTATTCATTACTAGTCGCTAACTCGTGCGATGCACGGAAAAATTACTGAAAATGAAATCTAATGAATGCAAAGCAGTTATGCAAAATACCATTTAAATTAAAAGACAAATATTAGTAAATGTCATTATTCTTAGCTGTTTGTGTTGTATCTAGAGTTTCATGTCTAAGTTACTACAATATTACTTGTAGCCACTAAGGCTCACAATATAAGTATATTATATAAGGCCAAAACTTATATTATCTTCAAGTACCCCTTAGCCATATAGAGTCGAGGACTTATTCAAAATTATTTGAATTAAACCTCACAAATTAGAAGAAAAAAAAAATAAAAAACATTACAACATTGTAGCTGATTAATATATAAATAAACTACCAATTTAACATGATAAATTACTATTAGTAATTTAGAAAGCAAAAATTAACAAAATTAAAGTTGTTACCCACTTAACCTAAAACTTTTCATATTCTAAAGTTGTCAAACAACTATTGATATAAAATATTATGTAATTACTTCAATACCGCAAGTTGTTCATGTTGTAAAAAAATTTGAGAGAATAACATAGCAAGCATCTTAAACTCTTTCTTGCTTGGATCCTACAAAACAATATATATATATATATATATATAGCGATGGAGACAGAAAATGCCTTTAAAGAGACAATCAATTACGATAGTGTTGGAGGCAAAGTAAAAGATTAAAAAAAAACTGAAGAAGCAAGCGGATTGGCTACATAAATCTTACAATCAGCATACCAGCTAATTAATTTATATCAAAAGACATAAAAATCTTACAATCAAATAGAATCCATACGTAAATAAATACATGTGGTACAATCAGATAAATAAAAGGTTTGTCAAGATTATCAAGTTTGGCAATGAAGAAGACACAACAGCTATTGATGAGGGTAATCTCTATCTTAAACTTGTGATAATGATGAAGATGCAACAACTACTAATTATGCAAATCTAGCATAATCTTATTTTGATTCAACTACAACAAAAATGACAATAATTACCATAAAAAGATTATATAAAAATACAATCTTTTATGATATAGCCAAGAGTACAATCAAAACTAATAGAAGGAATTTTAAATCGATTTCAATGATGAAGGAGGGATTCACTTAAATGAGCAAACCAAGAAAAAAGGAGAAGTGTCGTGTTTTGAGTATAGTATTGAATTTTAGTAGTTAGCAAATTGAATTTCTACAGGCACAGATTACATCATTCAATTGAATTTCTGCAGGCACGATAGTACTAAAACTCTATCATTCAATTTTCTAACTACTAAAACTCTATCACACGGATACTACAAAAACTTTATCACACGAATTACACAATATAAACCAATAATATTACTGTCTCAAACATTATAAAAAAATAATAAAAAAATAAACCAAATCAATTTTAAACATAGAAAGAAACAATCATCTATCAATACAAATACCCAACCTAAATACATATAAACTCATATATGACCCACAACACAAAAGAGGTAGTAACAAAATTTAAAAAAAAAAAAAAAAAAACACTATTAATCTAATCCTTACATTGAACTATTATGCAGGCAGCTACAAGAATAGAGGTCAAGAGCAACTGAGATTTAGAGATACCTAAACTGAATCATCCAGCTTTTCAGTATTAATATAGTGTGAGGAGAGGAAGAGATAAAGGAGTTAGAAAGCCAAAGTCTAGCGTTAGGAAGCTAAAGGGTTACCGTTTGAGATTGTAACCGTGAAACACAAAAGGTTGCTATATAAAATTGTAACCGTGGAACACAAAAAGTTGCCATCTAAAATTGTAACCGTGGAAGACAAAGGGTTGGAAATTATTTTCTTTTTATTAGTATTTTTAAATTTAAGAAAACTTATTTTAAATTGTAAGACAAATTCAGGAAAAATAATTGTAATGACATTGCAGCTGATGTGGCTCAACCTAAGCATAGCAACATTAAATACTACGCTTCAGCTTTTAGTAATATATAGATTTGAGAGTGACAGTCCCATTTCGTATTTTAGATTTTTGAATTGGGTTTACAAATCCCTTGGTTTCTACAAGTATCTGAGGACCATTGGGTTCAGTTTCTTCATTGCTATTGCTCAAACTCTACCACAGCAGCAAAAGCCGTAGCAAGTTAGTCATAGAGTCAAGCGAAGCAGCCCTCCTTCTGCATGAAAGAATGTCGTTTCCACACCTCTGATGCTGAAGTCGCCCATTGGTATTGCAAAGCAGGGTTTCTGTATAACAACAAAAATGGTACCTAAAAATGTCAGTACAACCCTTACTGTTGTTCACAAGAAGACAACTTATAAAGTTATCAAAAGAAAAAGAAATTAGTAATGAACATATAAGCAAATAAAATGATTTTATTCGATTGGATCTTGAACCCACAGGCCACAGCCTCACTCGCTATCCTACTCTTACGAGGAGGAGGTGCTACATAAGCTAGAGCTCATTGGCACATTAAGCAAAATAGATAATTAACAAATGTCAGCTTTATCTAAGATAATGTCATTTCAATATTATAATGTGAAGAATCAGGTGCCCATACATCTAAAACATAATGCGCAAAAAGAATGTTACATATAAGAAATAGGTGAACCCCTGAATTTATAAAATAAATACTCAAAAAGCTTCGTGAACCATGTGTGTTGGACTTTGGGAGTTAGAATATAGTCAAAAACTGAAATTCTTTTGACCTTGCTTCAATCATGTGAGTTGTAATGCTTTCGATTTCAGTTTCTCCTCTGGAAACATTTTCTTCATTCATTTTGGTTCCTTCCACCGTCATTAATTGAAATTATATCTTCCAAGCAATTTACAAGAACGAAGGGAGATGTCAACATCAAACAAAATGCTTGCATGATTGAACAAGCCCAATATTTCATTCTAGCAGAACACAAATACCTCAGGCTTTTCCCATGGGGCCTTTGCCTTTGAAGAACTGCAATCTACAAATAAAAAGTGCCTCTGCAATTGTAGAATGGCAGAGCAAAAGCCTAAAAAGGAAATTCATCAATTATTTCCATTCCTTATATATATATATATATATATATTGTTAATGTATATTATGATTGGGCTTTAGGCCCAGCTAGTTTATTTGTATAGCACACTTGTACTTGTACTACACTTTACTTGTACCGCACACATATGCCTCCTATATAAAGGCATCACATGTATATTCCTTGATTAAGAAATACAATACAGTCATTCAGTATTTCTAACATGGTATCAGAGCCACTCCTCTGACCTTTCTTTTAGCAGTCTTGTCTCTCTTGGTGTTACTCCACCCTTATCGCTTCCGCCGTCACAACAGCCACTGCAGCCACTCACCATTGAACCTACGACGTCTCTCAGCCGTTGTCCTCAGGTTCCGAAACTGCAGCCGCCGTCGTTGAGGAGTCTCGCACCATACAGACCACTGCAATCATCGTCTCTACCGTGCATCTTCCTCCGATAACGTTTTTGCACATACCACCGTGATCGTCTCGCCTTGATCTATGCATTCGTGGAAGTCTCGCAAGCATCGGAGCCTGTACACGCTCTCACGCGCCGCCTGAAGAAGCCGCGCCGTCACGCGCCGTCACAGCCTCAGTCACGCGCCTCACACGCCTCCCTCAGTCCTACTGACGTCATCTGTGACGTCATCTTGCCACGTCACCTAGGGCTGATGTCATCATCCACTCATCTGCTGACGTCATCCACCACAGCTGACGTCATCATTGACTGACCGTTGACTAGGTCGTTGACTTTGACTGAGTTTTGACTTTGACCATTGACTTTTCTACGGTTGACTTTTTACAGTCCAGGTTCTCCTTACCTAGTTTTTCGCGTAGATTTCATTTTTGCAGTCTGTTTTTGCATATTGTGTTTCTAAATGGATAAAAATGATGTTTTTCTTCCTCGCCCCATCAATACTGTATTAGAGGGGAACAAGAATTACTTATCTTGGTCTCAAGCTATGCGCAGTTTTCTTAAAGGTCGCATGCTCTAGCATTACTGTACTGGTGCAATTACCATTCCTGTCAAGGGAGCAAGTGAAGAAGATGCTGCCTTCCTTGGTCGCATGATTGAATGGGATAGTCATAACCATATGATCCTCACATGGATTCGAAACACTTCCATTCCCTCCATCTCCAATCTGTTAGGCAGCTTTGATGATGCAAAATCAGCATGGGATATGTTGGGCAAAAGGTACTCCACTACTCACGGATCCATGAAATATCAGTTGGTAGTTGAATTGCATCAACTTCGACAAGAACCAGGGCAATCCATCAATGACTACTATGATCAGCTTCGCTTCATTTGGGACCAAATTGACCTTTTTGATCCAATTTCGGCATGCTCAAAAGATGCTCAGCAATATGCTCTAGTTAGAGATGAATTTCGTCTCTATGAATTTTTTATGTCTCTTCACAAGGACTTTGAGCCCATCCGAGGTCAGCTTCTTAATCGTAGTCCTTCTCCCTCTCTTGATACTACTGTAAATGAGTTGGTTAGAGAAGAAGCTCGGCTTACAACCCTTCAAGCCTAGAATAAGTTCAATGTTTTGGCTATTACTCATTCTGCTCCTTTCATTAAACAACCTCAAGGTGATTCCTCTGGCTCTAGTAATCGTCGCAAGCAAAACAACAAGAAGTTCTGCAATTATTGCAAGCGTCCTAGCCACACCATTGAGACTTGTTACCGTCGCAACAAATCTACTGCTGATGTTGCTAATACTGAGCCTACTCCGCCGATGCCTTCCATTTCAGCTAAGTCCCAGTCTTCTGGATCCACTATCAACCTCTCCCCTACTGAACTACAGGAGATCATAACTCAGGCTGTTCGTATGGCTGGTAATGCATCTCTTTCCACTGCTCTCTCAGTTCTGCCTGGTAAGTCTCAAACTTGGCTTTTTGATTCTGCCTGTTGCAATCACATGACACCTCACTCATCCTTATTCTCCAAACTTGACCCTGCACCACATCCTCTTAATATTCATATAGCTGATGGTTCCACCATGCATGGGAATATTCTAGGTTTTGTTTCAACCTCTAACCTCTCTGTTCCTGGGGTCTTCCATGTACCTGACCTATCCTATAATTTGTGCTCTATGGGACAATTAGCTGAACTAGGATATCGCTTTATTTTTTACTATTCTGGGTGTATTGTGCAGGATCCGAGGACGGGGCAAGAGCTTGGGACCAGTCCTAGGGTTGGGCATATATTTCCCGTGGACAATCTTCATCTTCCACCTGTTGCTCCTGTCTCTGTTGCTGCTGCAGCTGCTGCAGTTTCTTCCTTACCTTCTCTCGCACTTTGGCATTCTCATCTTGATCATGCCTCATCTACTCGGGTACAACAATTAGCTTCTAAGGGTCTGTTGGATTCTGTGTCCAAAGATAATTTTGATTGTACTTCATGCCAGTTAGGAAAACAGCCAGCTTTACCTTTCAATAATAGTGAATCTATCTCTAATAATATTTTAGAGTTAATTCATTCTGATGTTTGGGGACCTTCTCCTGTTACTAGTATTGGTGGATCTCGTTATTTTGTTGTTTTTATTGATGATTATTCTCGTTATAGTTGGATCTTTCCTATGAAATCTCGTTCTGAAATCTTACCAATATACAGTAACTTTCCAAAAATGGTTGAAACACAATTCTCCAAACATATCAAAACTTTTCGTTTTGATAATGCTCTTGAATATACTCAATAAGTTTTTCAAGCTCTGTTACATTCCTCTGGCACTGTATATCATCTAACCTATCCAGGCACCTCTCAACAAAATGGTCGAGCCGAAAGAAAACTTCGTCATATTCTTGACACTGTCCGTGCTCTACTTCTTTCTGCCAAAGTTCCTGCCCCATTTTGGGGTGAAGCCGCTTTTCATGCTGTTCATGCCATTAATCGCATTCCAAGCACTGTCATCCATAATCAGACTCCGTATGAGCGCCTTTTTGGGTCACCCCCTAACTATCATTACCTTCACTCCTTCGAATCTGCTTGTTTCGTTCTACTTCAGCCTCATGAGCACAACAAACTTGAGCCTCGATCTAGACTTTGTTGTTTCCTTGGTTATGGTGAAACTCAAAAAGGGTATCGGTGCTATGATCCTATCTCTCATCGTCTTCGTGTTTCCTGTAATGTTGTCTTTTGGGAACACCGCTTGTTTGTTGAACTCTCTCACTTTCGTTCTTCCCTAACTAACTCTTCTGTTTTAGAGATCTTTCCAGATGAGTCTCATGTTCCTTCCACAGATACTCTTGATCCTCCTTTGGACTTCTTTATTCAATCTCCTGATATTTTTGATGATTCTCCTAGACAGGTTGTAGATGAACAGGTTGATGACGAGCTACCCCACCTTGAGCCTAGGTCCCCTCCTCCTGCTCTGCCTAAAGATCCTCTACAAGACATTCCACCTCGCCACTCAACCCGGGTAAGATCCATTCCTGCACATTTACTTGACTATCATTGTTACACTGCCCTTGCTACACTTCATGAGCCTCAAACCTATCGTGAGGCCTCTACTGACCCTTTATGGCAGATTGCAATGAAAGAGGAAATTGATGCATTAACCAAAAACCATACTTGGAATCTGGTTACTCTCCCTCCTAGTCAGTCTGTGGTTGGTTGTAAGTGGATCTATAAGATCAAGACTAGCTCTGATGGGTCCATCGAGCGCTACAAGGCTCGTCTTGTTGTAAAAGGTTTTACACAGGAGTATGGGATTGATTATGAAGAGACCTTTACTCTAGTTGCCCGTATCTCCTCTGTTCGTGCCCTCTTAGCTGTTGCCGCTGCTAGTAAATGGGATCTTTTTCAGATGGATGTTAAAAATGTCTTCCTTAATGGGGATTTGCATGAAGAAGTCTATATGCAACCTCCTCCTGTTCTTTCTGTTGAAACAAACAAGGTTTGTCGCCTTCGACGTGCACTTTATGGCCTTAAACAAGCTCCACAAGCTTGGTTTACCAAGTTCAACTCCACCATCTTTCACTTGGGTTACACTGCCAGTCCTTATGATTCTGCCTTATTTCTTCATCGCAATGATAAAGGCACCATTTTACTTCTCCTATATGTGGATGATATGATCATAACTGGTGATGACCTCAGTGGCATTCAAGAACTCAAGGATTTTCTTAGTCAGCAGTTTGAGATGAAAGATCTTGGACATCTCAGCTATTTCTTGAGTCTTGAGATCACTCGTTCCACAGATGGTCTTTATATTACTCAAGCCAAGTATGCATCTGACCTTTTATCTCGAGCTGGCCTCACTAACAGCAAGACTGTTGACACTCCAATTGAACTTAATGCGCATCTGACTCCCTCAGGGGGGAAACCATTGTCTAATCCCTCTCTTTACAGACGATTGGTTGGCAGCCTAGTTTATCTCACAGTCACTCGTCCAGAAATTTCTTATGCTGTTCATCAGGTGAGCTAGTATCTGTCTGCTCCACGATCGACTCACTATGCTGCTGTTCTGCATATTCTACGATACTTGAAGGGCACTCTCTTCCATGGCCTTTTCTACTCAGCTCAGTCTCCTCTTATACTCCGTGCATTCTCTGATGCTGATTGGGCAGGAAATCCCACTAATCGCAAGTCCACTACAGGTTATTGTTTTCTCCTTGGTTCTTCTTTGATTTCCTAGCAAAGTAAGAAACAAAATTTCGTGGCCCGCTCCAGTACTGAAGCAGAATATCGTGCTCTTGCTGACACCACATCTGAGCTCCTTTGGCTACGATGGCTTCTTAAGGATTTGGGTGTGTCCACATCGTCTGCTACTCCCCTTTATTGTGACAACCAGAGTGCCATTCATATTGCTCACAATGACGTCTTCCATGAATGGACTAAACACATTGAGATTGATTGTCATTTTATTCGTTCTCATCTTGTCCATGGTGCTCTCAAGCTTTTCTCCGTCTCCTCCAAAGATCAACTTGCAGATATCTTCACCAAGGCACTTCCTAAGGGACGCACTCGTGATTTAGTTGACAACCTCAAGCTGGTCTCACATCCACCTTGAGTTTGAGGGGGGCTGTTAATGTATATTATGATTGGGCTTTAGGCCCAGCTAGTTTACTTGTATAGCACACTTGTACTTGTACTACACTTTACTTGTACCGCACGCATATGCCTCATATATAAAGGCATCACATGTATATTCCGTGATTAAGAAATATAATACAGTAATTTAGTATTTCTAACAAATATAAAGTTAAGAGGAAATTCAATTAAAATTTGAAATTAGAATCCAATTTGAGCAATGTATCTAAATTTATGTGGAGACCATACTATAATTATCCACTTAAGTTTTTTAATTTTTGTGCCAACAACTGGCAAGGTTCTCTATGGTTATATCTGTTCTAAGATCAATTCTTCTTTCAATCTCCAATCAAACCTTGAAGTTTTGGTCAAGGAGATGGACACTCTTTTGGATCGTAGCAAGGAAGTTAAAGATGATAAGAAAGTGATTGAGAAAGAAGGAAACAAAATAAGAGGTCAAGTCATAAAGTGGAATGATAATGTCAAAAAGCTTCAGCCTAGGGTCAATCAGATTCTGGAAAAGATGGTCAACAACAACAAAAATTCTTCTCAATGTTTCTTAGACTGCAATAAGCGATATAGAAAGAGCAAGGAAGTGGAAGAAATACTCCAAGAGATCAAAAGGCTTCTAGAAGCTAGATGTTTTAATTCTGGTATGATTTATCCTATTAGAGTTCCCAGAGTTGTGGAGCATATTCCTGGACCATCAATTCAAGGTCAAACAACAGCATCAAAAGCTTAAGACAAAACTATGAAACTATCGTCATAGATTTTGGAGGATTGGTATTTGGGGAATAGGAGGAATAGGCAAGACTATTTTAGTAAAGAACTTGAACAATGAGCTCAAGACTACTTCCATGAAGCCTTTCAGCATCGTCATTTGGGCTACTGTTTCCAAGAATTTCGACATTAAAAATGTCCAGATACAAATAACTGAGAGATTGAATATGGAGGTGAAAATGGAAGAAAGTGTGCAGAGAACAGCTAGCCAACTTTATCAAAGGCTTGAGAAGCAGGAAAAATTTCTACTCATTCTAGATGATGTTTGGGAGAAAATTTATTTGTACACTTTGGGTGTTCCACGGCCAGAAGATCATAAAGGTTGTAAGATCTTATTGACATCTAAACGTATGTAAGTTTGTAGGAATATGATGACTAATTTTGAAATTAAAATGGATGTTTTAAATGATGAAGAAGCCTGGCAATTGTTTAGTCAAAATGCAAGGAATGTAACTCATTTGGAAGAAATTAGACCATTTGCAGAAGCAATTGTTAGAGAATGTTGCAGATTGGCAGTGGCCATCATCACTGTGGTAGCTGCCATGAGAAAAAAGACAAAGGTCAAGCTGTGGAAGCGTACGTTAAATGAGTTGCAAAGATCAGTGTCTTCTATAGAAGGCATTGAGGCTGATGTCTATTAGCCATTGAAGTTAAGTTATGACTCATTACAAGATAACAATATAAAGTTATGTTTCTTATATTGTTCTCTATTTCCAGAGGACTTCTCAATTCAAATAAGTGAATTAGTACAATACTGGCTGGCGGAAGGTTTGATAGATGGACTGAATTATGAGGATTCAATTGAAGGCATTGTTGTGATTGAAAAATTGAAGGATTCTTGTTTGTGGGAAGACGGCGCCCATGAGAGAACTGTGAAGATGCATGACATTGTTCGTGATGTAGCTAGATGGATTGCATCATCCTCTAAAGATGGATGTAAATCCTAGTTCTTTCAGGGATTCAGTCGAGTGAGATTTCATTTGGAGATTTTCAAATTCAAATTCTCTTAAAAGGGTTTCTTTCATGAATAATGAAATTACATGGCTACCTGATTGCAGAATACAATGTTCAGAGACCTCAACTCTGCTACTACAAAGAAATTATCTCCTTGACACAATTCTTGAGAGATTCCAACAAGGATTTAAAGCGCTCAGGGTATTGAATCTCAGTGAAACCCACATCCGGTCATTGCCTTATTCTTTGCTTCTACTTAGAGACCTCTGTGCTCTTCTTTTAGGCAGTTGCAGGAATCTTGAAGAAATATCCTCACTTGGAATGCTTAGTAATCTTCAAAAGCTTGATCTTAGTGGTACTCGTATCACTGAATTGCCAAGAGAGATGGAAAACCTGAGAGAGCTAAGGCAATTAGACTTGTCCAAGACTTTCCTATTGAATAGCATTCAACCTGGAATTATATCCAGTTTGTTTTGTCTAGAGGTTCTAAATATGAAAAGAAGTGGCTTTCATTTCTGTTTGAAGGGAGAGGAAGACGGACAAGCAACTCTTGAAGAGCTCAGATCCTTTAATTGATCACTTAAATTATCCATCTCAGTGAATTGGATCCCATGGGACAAATATGAAGATCTTTCCTGGATAAATAGATTGATACATTTGAACTTCCCATTTACCAAACAAACAACATCCTAAGCACACATGAAAAGAGGGGCTATATCCAAAGTGTTAATCTGTCACAAGAATGGATTAGGTGGTTCTGGGGTGATTCAAGTTCGCTAGTATTAAGTATTTGTGCAGAAATGAGTGAAATGTTTGAAGACTTCATTAAAATTGCAGCCAGCTTTGCTGGTTTGAAGTCACTTATTTTTAGCAGGTGTCCTATCAATTTAGGGCAAGGAGGAGGATGTGCTGCCCCTGGTGACCTACTACCAAACCTGGAGGAACTTCGTCTCTATAATATGCTTGACCTAAAAAGCATTTCAGAGCTAGCTGGTCATTTGGGCTAAGATTTTGCAACCTAAAATCAATTGATGTGGACAACTGTTCTCAGGTGAAATATCTTCTCTCCTATGGTGACTTCATTCAGATCCTTCCAAACCTAGAAGTAATCAAGGTAAGCCATTGTGAAAGCTTAGAAGGACTATTTAATTACGATTTAGGGCAGAATATGGCTCCAGATCATGTTGTTTCAAAACTAAGGATATTAGAATTGGTGGGTCACGCCAATAAAAAAAAAAAAAAAAAAAAAAAAAAAGAGAAACTAGTCACCCCAAATTAGGAACTCTTTGTAGACATGAAATGACATGGCCGTGTCTAGAGCAGATTAAAGTGTTGCAATGCGATCGTCTCAGAAGGTTGCCTCTTGCTAAACAAAATACAGACACCATAAAAGAAATAAAAGGAGACTCACAATGGTGGTCTGCTTTGGAGTGGGATGATGAGGAAACCAAATTGAGTATGCTGCCTTAATTCCACCCATAGCGGTAATTGGAAATGGAATTACTGCTAGGATTTGGTGGCTTTGCTCTAAATAAGAGATTTGGTGCTAAGTGGCCCTTGTGATTTTGTTTGAAAATTGAAAGAATACTCAGTGAGTGAGTCAGGAGTTTGTTCGTTACTTTGTGTGATAGCACCATCGAATTATCTTAGCGTCAGAGCATCAATAAGTTAGAGAGTTTGTTCATTATTAGAGCTAGTCGCTAATCCGTGCGATGCACAGGATTCATTAAGAAAAGAAAATAGTGTTATTATCTATTGGATAGTGACTTTCTTTGAATATGATGTTTTTTTCAAAATCACTTAACACATACTTCAACAATCTTACATTATAAGTATATCTAACATGACCACAATCATCAATTTGCATAATTTGCATATTTTAGAGAGTTACATGCATCATAACTTGACATCACATATAATGTTCATAAATTACTGTTAAGAAAATTCTAGTGCACCTATGTTCATAAGAAACTTACCATGATACATACTATTTTTTTAGGCAACCAATCATGGGTAGTGAGTGGGCCACGCAAGCAAATCCATCTGCCTAGGAAATCATTACAATATAATAAACAAAAATGTTATATGTCCCATAACTAAAAAGCATAGCTACAATCTATTTTTGAATCAATAATTGTAGTGCTAGCTGTCATGATGCAAGTGAGCAAAGAATGAAAAACCATGTAAAATAGTTGTCATGGTAAGAACATAGAAACACATACTTACAAAGATGCCCCTAAATCAATGTCATAATTGTGAAGCTAAAATTTTCTTAACAATGACTTACGAACAATTACAAAGCATAAGACATATAATTATCTCCTTAAACATATTACTTATTAGTGAACTATTTCATTTTACCCATAGACAAAAAATAAATCATTAAGCAAACTTTTTTTCCAAAATCAACCACATAGATAACAAATACTTACAGAGCTATAGAAATATTGTTCGAGAGCTTCTCAAAATCATCAAAGAAAATGGAAAATCAACCATAAAATCTGGATTGTTCTCGTTTTGCAGCAGCTTTTGAAGTTGTTTAAACTGGTCATCCACATATCCTTTTTTATCACCAATACCAATAATTAGAATTCCTCTACCAATCCAAACTAAATTAATTAACAGACTAGTAAAAATTTTGTTTAATTCAGTGGAAAATAGGCTAGTTTTCCAGGAAAGTAACAAAACCAAACAAATATACATAAATATCCTTTCAAAAATAACAAATCTTAGGGAAAAAGAAACATTCCCAAAAAACAAATAAGTGCTTAAAGAGAAAAAAAAAAAATCCACCTAGAGTAGAGATCCACTTCACACCCAATTTTTGAAAAATCTCTCAAAAGCAATTATAACCCCACCCATTTTTTTTTTTTTTTTTTTTTTTTTTTTTTTGATCACCTCCTCTAGCTAAGCAGTGTTTCGGCCACTATCTTTGAAATTGAGTCATAACATCGATGGTGGCTTCTTTTTTTCAATAGCATGCGCTTTTATCAATTAGCAAGACTAACCCATAAAACAAAGTGCTGGACTGAAGCAAATCTTATTATAATCTTAGAGGTTAGGTAGTTACAGTATGCATAATCTCCAGTCATAGATAATTCAATAAAATTTTAATTATATAAATCCCTAAACCCTTTAATTTACAAAAGTAATGCAAGCTGAAAAGTAAAAAAATAAAAATAAATAAATAAATAAAAAAGGGAAGAAGAAGAAGATATAAAGCATAAGTTTGAGGAATGGCCTTTTGCATATACATTTTGAACATGGCTTGCAAAAGATTGGGGTTAAATGTCCTTCTATTTCTCTACACCAAGTTATATTGTCCTCCCACACTGAAAGATGTACACCTTCCTTGCATTCCTCAGGTGCCTCATTTAAGTCCAACAGATATGTAAATGCAAATCAACACATGTTGAAGATTAAAGCTCACATAAGCTCTAAAGCTTGGATATTTAGCTCTCAAAGATTAGTTCTTATGCTCCTATAATTATATTGAAAAGGCTAACTATATACTCAGTATGGAATTTCTTATCAATCTAACAAAGAATAGGACTCTCCTTTAGGCCTTGAAGAAATACAATAAGGAGTATGAATAGCTGCAAAATAACATAATTAAGTCCACTTTCAAAATAACATAATTCTTTCCTCTTTCCATTTCAAAAAGATCTAAAATTCCAATCAGCATAATCTGGTTCTTCTTCCAACCCTAAGAAACCCATAAACACCACTCCATACCTAATCCTTACCAGTTTTCCCTCACCATACCCAATTCTATACATATTTAATATCACGGAACTTGACTAGAATTCCCAAAAACAAATCTAATTTCCCTAAACCCAAAACTTTTGCAACAAATTTCAAATTGCATTTGTAGAAGCCTCAACCTTTAAGGTAATCTTATAGATCTACTAACAATCTCAAATTTGATGGCCAATGATATTATTTTGCTAAGTTTCACATATATGGAAAATGATGCAAAAGATTTGACATGGCTGTATAAGACTGTACGCAATTTAGGTAGAAACCAAATGCTCTAAGTTACTGAACTTACAATTTCTTGAAATCTGTATAAGACAATAATTTCTTGAATCTAAAATACTGTACGCAATTTAGGTAGAAATCAAATGCTTTGTAAATGCTGACATAATTATGTAGGAATAAAAGTTCTTGACTTCAAGAACTAAGAATCAAAAGATAATCTGCTTGGCTGTATATGACTATAATGTCATGAATCTAAAGTACTGTACGCAATTTAGGTAGAGAACAAATTCTTTGTCAATGCTAATATAATTATGTAGGAATAAAAGGCCTTGACTTTAAGAACTAAGATCCAAAAGATAATCCATCTAATGGACATTCATTACTATCAATTCATATTAATATTGTTTGTAAGTATTTAATCTATTGATGTATATGACAGAGCTCCAATTAAAAACCACAGCAATCAAAATAATCATCCACACCACAACACAAAGTATTGAACCAAGAAGACAAAGCTCCAATTAAAAACCCCAGCAATTAAAATTTCAGCATAACAATCATCCACATTACAGCACAAAATAGGCAGTAACAGAATGTAAAAAGGGAAACAAAAAGCTTCGAGCAAAAGAATGGAGCACAAGAAGAACTGAGATTTAAAGATACCTCAATCGAATCATCCAGGTTCTGTCAGTATTTATATAGGCTGAGGAGACGAAGACAGGAAGGAAGGAAGTCAGATAGGTGGCTGTTACTGTGAAACCGTAGAGCAAGAAGGTGGGGAGATTTTCACGGCTTCAAATCTTATCAGATTCTTTCCCCTTTATTGTGAAACGATGTGAAACTGTAGAGCAGAAGTTCAAACCATCTGTTTGTGCGTAACCGTAGAACAGAAAGGTGGGAGATATTCAAACGGTCTGTTTCCCATTCCCCACGCTATGTTTCTCATACAATACCTTTTGTCAAACCCTGTTTCATGGTTTTAAATTTCCTGTTGTCCTTAAAGTTGAAAAGGCTTTAGGTTTGGGCTTTATGGTAAAATTAAATAGATAAGAAGTGGGCTTTATAGTAGAGATAGTGCTGGGATTTATTTTATAGATTTATTATGATTCTAAAATTTGTAAAATGTTGGACAAATAAAAAAAAAATGATAGAAATGACATGGTCGCTGAAGTGGCGCAACATGAGTGTAGCAACATTAAATGCTATGCTTCAGCTTTTAGTAATATATAGAATATAGATGTGAATCCTTGTGTGTATTAGGATATAATTGTGATTCAATGTTGAAGTATAATTCTAGACTAGATCTAGGCATCTTTATCATCCTATTCATTTATACCCTGCAATATCATCCTTATCTCATTACCATGATGTTAACATGTAAATGACTACTCTTCATTGCATCTCCTATTTTTGAAAACAAAAACCATTTTCTTTGATTATGCAGCACTGATGCTTGGGTGCATCAATACAAACAGATAAGACCTTCGAACATGTTTGAAGATATACTGTCTCACACCATTGTTGACAACTTAAGAAAACTTGCTTGAATACACTGAAGCACCAACCCTTTTCCCCGTAACTTATTAAAGGATGTTGCAGAAAGTAGAACTCACAAAATACATGTTCCTCTAAACATAATCCTTAACCCTCTAAACAAAAAAATTAAGGTAAAATATCAACAATAAAAATTAGAGAGTAGCAAAAACAACCCAAACAAAAACAAAACTGAGCCAAACAACAAGAAGTGAACAAATTATTCAACAAAAAACCTATTAAAAAATCTCTAATCATTCAACTCTATAACTCATTCAATATATTACATAAAAATAATATATAATTTCATTTTTGCTAAAAAAAAGAAATATAAAGAGAAATATTGTAGTTGTGAGTTTTTCTTGGCATCATCGTCAACTCTGCTTTCGTCGGCTTTGCAATTAGAACAACTTTGCTCTCCTCGGTAGCTCAGGTTAGCTCTCCTCTCTCTCCATTTTCTCCTCTCTATCATCATTTCAAACTCTCTCACATTATTATTCTCATCTTAGCATTTTTAGTTCCCACAATATCTCTTGTAAGTCATTTTTTCCTTTTTCTTTTTGTTAGTTGAATGACATTGTAATACTTTATATTTTTGTGTTTATTTTTTATTTTTTGTGTGATTTCCATATCTTCAAGTTTTTTCTTTATTAGATTTGGTATAATTTAAGTTTATCAGAGACTATTCTAAAAAAAGAATTCCAACAAATGCCACTGTGTGCGTCTCTTTCTCTACAGCTTTACTCTCTAAATTTGAAGTGTCCGACAGGGATAAGATTAAAAAAAAAAAAAAAAAAATTCCATATAACTACTCCATTTGTTCTTTTTCTCAAGTGTGGGTATTTTATGAAATGGGTAAATTTCATTCATACCCCCTGAGGTTTGAGCTAATGTTTCAAAACTAACTAATTTGGTCCCTAAAGCCAATTTAGTCCCTAAAACAGTTAAGAAAAAATAACTAACTGTTTAGAGACTAAGTTGGCTTTAGGGACTAAATTGGCTAGTTTTGAAAAGTCCTGGACCTAATTGGCATTAGCCTAAACTTCAGGGTATGTTAGTAGAATTTACCCATATGAAATATATCCTGAGTACTATGAAGCCTTGAGCAATGCACATGTGCTGGTGCCGTGTAGGAATCTTACCACGAGTTTGAATCACAACCCCAGAGTCAATCTTGCGCTATGGAAATTGTCCAGAGTGTATGTTGTTATGTTTCTAATAATATTCCAAATCAAAGAGATAACAACTGGTCTTGTACTTTGTCTAAGGCCATTACTTAAACAGATAATACCTTCTCACAAGTTACATTAGCATTTATTAGTCTACATTGAGAGACAAAGATAATAAAAAAATTCTGGAAGCCTAGAAGGAACAACTTAAATCCAAAAGTATATTACAGTATATGATACGCTACTATAGGGGCGGAATTAGAAATTTTTTTCTGGGGGCTGAGTTTAAATAATCTCTTCTTGAGTCACAATTCAAGAAAAAAAAAAGTACTAGATACATGTCTTGAACAGATTATACCTTCTCGCAAGTTGCATTAGTTTAATAACTTTAATCAATGTAATTTAATTAGCATTGAGCAAAACTAAATGACCAATTGAGTATCCTAAGGTCAATTTCCTACCTAAGTTTCTCTTATTCCTTTTAACAACCATGAGTCCATAACATTAAAGAAATAAAATATATGAATATAAAAACACTTAAGTACTTCTACAAAAAGAGAAAATATGAATTGAAATTAAGTATAACTAGTGGAATTGAAAAAGTAAAATTTAAAAGATCAATTTGGTCCCTGATCAGTGTGAGAAAGAGAAGAAATATGAGTAACAATTTAGAAATTAAGTTGGGTTTAAGGACCAAGTTGCTTAATTTTGAAAAATCTTGAAGTTACTTGATATTAGCCCAAACCTCAAGTGAGTTAACTGTATTACCCTTTAAAAAAAAGGTCAAATCATCCTAATTTACTTAGAAATCAATTTTTAAAAACCCTAATTTACTTAGAAATAAATTTTTTTTTTTTTAAAGTGAGATGCTGGTAAAAATAAAAAGGACTTTTTGGCTTAAAAATTACACAAAAGTGAGCTTAATGGCCAAAATCGCCCTCTTGACATACCATCTTTATTTCAGTGGAAACTCATTTGAAAGTGCAAATGGAAAAAAAACAAAAAAACAAAAACAAAAACAAAAACAAAAAAAAAAAAAAACAAAATAAACAAAATAATGGAGTTATAGGACCCAAATCAAAGAGCAAATGAACAAAAACAAAATAATGGAGTTATTGGGCAATAATTGAACTAGACCCGTGAGTCATCCATTCGTGCTAATGTAATAATAAATGAGAAGTATTAGGAGCAAAAACATTACACAATTTTCCCCATAACTCGTCACGTGACGAGTTGTAAGTGATTTAAAAAAAGTGATAAGTTCACAGTGTTACCACTCATAATATGTCATATGGTAAGTTGTGGCAAAAGTTGTGTAAGTTTTTATGGTTATATCATTTTTATAGTAAATTATTTATTTTTTATAACTTTTATTTGTGCAATGTAAGACAAAAACTAAAAATTAATTTATTTTAAAAAATTTGTAAATTATATTATTTGAAATAAAATTATGAGAAAAAGAAAAAGAAAAAGAAAAAAAAGGCTTTGCTAATTGACAAACACACAGTAAATATGCTAGCTAATGAACCAAGAAATTCTCATCATCCAAAGAGGCCATTGGATGACCAAAGTGTCATAAAAGAGCATTTATTGCATGAGCAGTGGGGGTGGCAAAATAAGTCCATACCTATTTGCCCACCGAAACTCACCCACTCTAATTGAACCCAAACCCACCCAATTATTAGTTGAGTTAAATAGGCATCAACCTAATTAAATCCAATAATTATTGGGTTTTAACTAAAAACCCATTGAACTTCATTTAACCCATAAAATAAATTCAACCCAACCATTCCTATAACATTAAAAAAAAAAAAAAAAAACTCTTAGACGCTTTATTTTCTTTCATTTTCTCAGCCTCCAAACACTTCTCTCCCTCGGAGAGAGAGAGAGAGACTCTCTCAGAGAACAACGAGCCACAACAAATATAGCATAGAGACCACCGAGTCTCGCTTCTTAGGAACCATATCCGCCTCCTCCATTCGAAACCTCATTCCCAAATCTCTGTCCAAACACTCCAAATCCACATCTGGAGGAGAGCACGGTGGAGGAGCATGAAGTGGTGGAGAAGGATGGGGAGAGGAAGGCGGAGAGAATGGGGTCAAAGTCTATGGAGTTGAGTGCCCACCTTGCCGATCTCACCTTCGCAGTGCCAATCTCGCCTGCCCAGCGTCGATCTCGCCTACCCACCTCGTCGATCTCTCTTCTCCCTTTCATTTTTTTTCTTTCTTCCTCCATTCCTCACCAATCTCGCCTGAGTTTTTTCTTTCTTTCTCCGATCTCACCTGAGTTTTTCTTTTGTGGCTATTTGTTGATTTTCTTGGCTTGGGTTGTTGTGAGTTTCATTTTTGTGGTTGTGGGTTGGCTTTGAGATCAGAATTTCTGGCTTTGATTAGTTTTTTTTTTTTTTTTTGGGTTAATAATTAGAGGTTGGTTTGTGTTTGGTTGCTAAGAAAACGAAGGAAAATCACAGTTTTTATTCGTTTAGGGACAAACCCATGAATCCTATTTGGAGTTTTTACTTTAATGGCATTTTGGTAATTTTGATAAATGGGTAATTGGGGTTTTCACTTTAGTGGCATTTTGGTAATTTTGATAATTGGGTAATTGGGTGGGTTGGAGTTTACCCATAATAATTGAGTTGGGTTGGATTTGAGTTAGAAACAATTAGTTAACTGAGTTTTAAATGGGTAAATGGATTTTATATACCCAACTCTATTATGCCCACCCCAAACCCACCCAAACCCACCCATTTGCCACCCTTAATATTGAGCAGTTAGACATAGGCGAACATGCAGGCCTGACCGTTGGAGGTGTCTTCAAATCAACTCATTAAAGCACTAGAAGCGTTACAAGGAGGCATTTAAGCCACCATTGAAAGCTCCCAAAGGCTAAGAAGGCAGAGACCTATATAAAACACCTTAGAACCCAAACAAAGGTACAGACACTTATCATAATACATTCAATCCTTGTTATTTCCTCTCCAAATACCTGACTTGTATTTTCTGTGGTTCTTTCATTCTTTGGCTGTCAATTATTTTAAGCTTCCGCCATCTCCCATAGCAAAATTTCTGGCATGGAAGTGGTGGGTGCAGCTGTTGGTGCACTACTGGCAACAACTAGCGAGCTTCTTGTAGTTGTGTCAGTTCTAAGACCACGACCACTTTCAATTTGCATTCAATCTTGCTGCTGTTGAGCAGGAGATGAAAAGCCTTACGGATCGTATAAAAGAAGTCAAACGTGAAACGGAAGCAGCGGAGAAAGAAGGAAACGAAATCAGTGCTCAAGTCGTAACTTGGCTTAAGGACGTGGAAACACTTCAGCCTAGAGTCAATGCAATTCAAGGACAAATAGCCAACAACAAAAAGCCTTCTCGATGTTTCTTAAATTGCAGAAAGCGGTATGGAGCGAGCAGGTAAGTGGAAGAAACACTGAAAGAGATCAAAAGGCTTCTTCTTGTAGCTGGAAGTTTTGACTCTCGTGTGCTTTGTCTTACTAGAGTTCCCAGAGCAGTGGAGCATATTCCTGGGCCTTCAATTCAAGGTCTATGAAATGCCAGCTGCCACACCAGAGGATGCATCAGCTGCCACACCAGAGGACACACCAGCTGCCACACCAATGCAGCAAAGTATGCCACCCAATGCAGCAGCCAATGCATCAGGTGCCAATGCATCAGGTGCCATAATTAGTGCAGCACAGATCAGTAGAAGTCCAGCCCGTTTCTCAGAGTTGAAGAACATAAAGACTTGTAATTGTTTCCCTAAACGGCAGTGTGGTTTACTTAGCTTACTTGATTAATGTACATAAACGGCATGTAGTATTTCCTTACTTCTTAATTAGTTAGTTTGTTAGCTTAAGTCAGACACGTGAGAAATTCTGTTATAGTTGTTACAATATGTTCACACGTGTATGCAAGTCAGTTAAGTTAGTATATATATATATGTGATTGTACAGTTACGAATTCAATTGAATGAGAATAGTTTTTCACCCAAAACTTCATATGGTATCAGAGCAATTTCGAAAGCATTTCTAATTTTCTTAGGGTTTCTTAGATCAATTTGGGAACTCTCTGTTCTTCTCATTCATCATCATCATCTTCTTTGAGTTTTCTTTCAACTCTCTGTTCTTGATTTCCATATCAGAGAGCTTTGTTAACATCATTGCCTTCTTTGATTCTTCGATTCACCATTACTGTACTCTACAAGCTTCTCAAACCTTCAATGGCAGAAGCAGCAACAGCCAATACCTCCAATACTTCGTCTTCTTCACAAGATTTGTATAATCTTAGCAATCCTCTGTTCTTGCACCCTGGAGAAAATCCAGGAGCACTACTTACTTCTCAGCTACTGATTGGAGGAGAAAACTATGCAGCTTGGGCGAGATCAGTGAGAAAGTCTCTGATTGGCAAAAATAAGCTAGGTTTCATTGATGGATCTTTGACCATCACTTCGCCATTGGTGAATTCTCTAGAGGCTGCTCAAGCATGGATTCGTGCTGATAATGTAGTGGGAACCTGGCTTATTAACTCTGTATCACCAAAGCTCCAAGGAAGCATTATCTACAGAGACACTGCTTTGGAGATTTGGGCTGACCTTCGTGACACTTTCAGTCAAGGAAATGGAACCAAGATCTTCAATATCCAAAAGCAAATTGCTGAGATTCATCAGGGAGAGCAATCACTCACTGATTACTTCACTCAGCTCAAGATTTTGTGGGACCAATTGCAGAATCTGAGTCCATTTCCCCAGTGTACCTGTGGTCAGTGCGTATGTGGAATTAACCAAAGGTTGAATAACCTTCAAACCAAGGAATCCACCATGAAATTTCTTATGGGAGTGAACGATGCCTTCTCTCAAGTAAGGTCTCAAATCCTATTAATGGATCCCTTACCTTCTGTCAACAAGGCACATTCTTTGTTCATCCAAGAGGAAATGCAGAGGTCAGTGCATAATGTTGTTAGAGTTGAGTCCACTGCTCTAGCAACCAAGAACTCAGGAACCAACTTCAAAGGCAAAGATAGGCCTTTGTGCACTAACTGTGGAAAGCTAGGCCATACTGTTGACAAATGTTATAAGTTGCACGGCTTCCCACCAGGATTCAAGTTCAAGAACAGTAGAAATGCTATTGCTCATCAAGTTTCAACGAGTCTTGAACAAATTCAATGCAACCAACCTACTGGAGTCACTGAATTTGCTCCATCCATGTCAACATTTCAAGCTCCAACCTTTACCCCTGATCAATACCAGCAACTTCTGACCTTAATTGGCTCCTGCTCTACTCAACAATTTCCTAAAGGTCAAGAACTTCATGTTGCCAACTCTGTATCCTATCCATTAAATGTTGTTGCAGGTAATTTCACCAATTTCAAGCATTCTATTTTCTCTGCTAAAGTTGTTAATAGAAAAGCTTATAGTCTTCACACATGGGTTATTGACACTGGTGCAAGTGATCACATAGTCTACTCTATTCAATTGATGACTTCTTACACTGAAATTTCACATACTATGGTTGAATTGCCAAATGGGGAAGCAGCTCTTGTTACACACGTTGGTACCATTCAGCTTTCCCCCCATATAACTCTTAGAAATGTCCTTTGTGTACCATCATTTACCTTTAACCTTCTGTCAGTCAGTGCCTTAACAAAGTCCCAACCCATATGCTTGGTTTTCTTGTCTCAATTTTGTTTTTTGCAGGACCTTACATGTTGGAGCACAATTGGAATGGGTAAAATGCATGATGGTTTGTACTTATTACAAGATTCCAGCCTCTCTCAAGCTACTGCATCCCTTTCTGATTTCCTTTCCAAGCAGCATTTCAAGTCCTTTTCTGCTGTTTGCTCTTCTTCCCTTTCTACCAATGTGTTTTCTCTTTGGCATTCAAGACTTGGGCACCCCTCTGATGCCAAGGTTCATTCTTTAAGTAGCACTTTACCTTTCCTTAAGAACTGTTGTAATAAGCCCTGTACTGTTTGTCCTTTGGCAAAACAGAAAAGAATTCCTTTTCCATTCAATAATAATAAGTGTGCTAATCCTTTTGATCTTGTTCATATGGATGTATGGGGTCCCTTTTCTGTTTTAACTTCTAATGGTCATAAGTATTTTCTAACCATTGTGGATGATGCTTCTAGAGCAACTTGGGTTTTCTTGCTCAAAGCAAAATCTGAAGTTAGAACTCTTATTGTATCTTTCTATAACATGGTCCTCACTCAATTTGGAACCAAGATTAAGTCCATTAGATCTGATAATGCCTTGGAGTTTAGTTTCAATGACTTTTACAGCTCCAAAGGAATTGTTCATCAATTGAGTTGTGCTTACACTCCACAACAAAATTCAGTTGTGGAGAGAAAGCATCAACACATTCTTGCCACTGCCAGGGCCTTACAAATTCAATCCCATGTTCCTCTCTATTTCTGGGGTGACTGTGTTCTCACTGCAGTCTACCTCATAAATAGGCTTCCATCCCCTTTCCTCAACCATAAAACACCATTTGAACTTCTATTTCACACACCTCCATCTTATTCACATTTTAGAGTTTTTGGATGCTTATGTTATGCTACCAATCTCACTCCTCATAAACACAAATTCACACCTAGAGCTAGAAAGTGTATCTTTCTGGATATCCATTCAATGTCAAAGGCTATAAACTGTTTGATCTTGATTCTCACACTACTTTTCTGTCTAGAGATGTTGTGTTTCATGAGTCCACCTTTCCTTTTGCTTCAGATATCTCTTCTCCATCTGTCACTCTTATTCCTCTACCTATCTTTCATTCACCTTCTTCCTCTGAACCTATTGCTATTCCTCTTCCCATTCCTTCATCTTCCACTGCAATTTCTGATGACACTATTGTTCAAATTCATCAAGATTTTGATGAAGAGGTTCATGAGTTCCCTGATGCACCTGATGCACCTGATGCATCTGCATTCCTTGATGTAAATAATGTCTCTGTTGCATCCAATTTACCTGCTGTCCTTAGAAGGTCTACCAGATCTTCTAAACCACCCTCTTACCTTAAGGCTTATCATTGTAATCAAGTCAAATTCAGCAGCCATTCCCAGCTCCTCCAATCATGCTTCAGGTACTTCTCATCCCCTTCAATCCTATCTGTCTTACACTAACCTGAACCAACCTTATAAATCTTTTTGCTATGCCATTTCTTCCATCATTGAACCTACCTTTTACTCTCAAGCTGTTGGTAACCCCAAGTGGCAGGCAGCCATGGATGCTGAGATTTCAGCTTTAGAAGCTAATCAAACATGGACTATTACATCCTTGCCACCTCGTAAGAAACCCATTGGTTGTAAATGGGTATATCGAGTGAAGTACAAATCAGATGGTTCAGTTGAAAGATATAAGGCCAGGTTGGTTGCCAAAGGTTTCACTCAAAAGGAGGGGTTGGATTACATTGACACTTTCTCACCAGTTGCCAAAATGGTGTCTGTCAAAGCTGTGCTTGCTGTGGCTGCTGTGAAAGGTTGGTTTCTTAGCCAACTTGATGTCAACAATGCATTTCTCCATGGAGATTTGCATGAAGAAGTTTTCATGTCACTTCCACCAGGCTTTCACAGCAAGGGGGAGCATTTTCAGCAGTCTAAGCAATCTCACAGCAAGGGGAGCAACCTCAGTTAGTATGCAAACTAAATAAATCACTATATGGTCTCAAACAAGCCTCTAGAATGTGGTTTTCCAAGTTTTCAACTGCCTTAATTGAGCTTGGTTTTGTTCAATCCAAAGCTGATTACTCATTGTTCACTAGGCAGCAAGAAGATTCATTCATTGTATTGCTGGTTTATGTTGATGATGTTTTAATTGCAAGTAATGATAAGAAGGGAGTTGAGGAGTTTAAAATTTTGTTAAACCAGAAGTTTAAGTTGAAAGATTTAGGGGATTTGAAGTATTTCCTTGGTTTGGAGGTAGCAAGGACAGCCAAGGGCATTTCCTTATGTCAAAGGAAATATGCTCTAGAAATTTTGGAAGATGTTGGACTACTAGGATGCAAACCAGCCAAGGTTCCTATGGATCCTACTTTGAAACTTAGTAAACATGAAGGTGATGTGCTACATGATCCTAGTCAGTACAGAAGGTTGATAGGGAGGCTGCTATACTTAACCATTACTCGGCCTGACATTACCTTTGCTGTTCACAAGCTCAGTCAGTTCATGGCAACACCTAGAAAGCCCCATTATGCTGCTGCACTTAAGGTACTTCATTACCTTAAGAATGAACCAGGGAGAGGAGTATTCTTTTCTGCAAAGTCAGAACTCCATGTCAAAGGCTTCAGTGATGCAGATTGGGCATCATGTCCAGATACAAGAAGATCTGTTACAGGTTACTGCATTTTTCTTGGAGAATCATTGATTTCTTGGAAATCAAAGAAACAAGCTACTGTGTCAAGATCTTCAGCTGAGGCAGAATACCGGGCCATGGCTGTAGCAACTTGTGAAATTGTGTGGATACTTTATTTGCTAAGGGATCTGCAGATTAGACATGACAAAGAGGCAATGCTATTTTGTGACAGTCAATCAGCCTTGCATATAGGGTCCAATCCAGTTTTTCATGAACGAACCAAACATATAGAGATTGATTGTCACATTGTGAGAGACAAAGTGTTGGCTAAGGTAATTAAGTTGAATCATGTGAGAACACATTGTCAATTGGCAGATTTATTGACTAAAGCACTAAGCCATAAACAATTCTCTATGTTAACATCCAAGATGGGACTGCTCAACATTTATTCTTCCTCAGTCCATCTTGAGGGGGAGTATGAAATTCCAGCTGCCACACCAGAGGATGCATCAGCTGCCACACCAGAGGACACACCAGCTGCCACACCAATGCAGCAAAGTATGCCACCCAATGCAGCAGCCAATGCATCAGGTGCCAATGCATCAGGTGCCATAATTAGTGCAGCATAGATCAGTAGAAGTCCAGCCCGTTTCTCAGAGTTGAAGAACATAAAGACTTGTAATTGTTTCCCTAAACGGCAGTGTGGTTTACTTAGCTTACTTGATTAATGTACATAAACGGCATGTAGTATTTCCTTACTTCTTAATTAGTTAGTTTGTTAGCTTAAGTCAAACACATGAGAAATTCTGTTATAGTTGTTACAATATGTTCACACGTGTATGCAAGTCAGTTAAGTTAGTATATATATATGTGATTGTACAGTTACGAATTCAATTGAATGAGAATAGTTTTTCACCCAAAACTTCATAAGGTCAAGACACTGCATCAAAAACATTAGACGAGGTTATGAGGGCATTGTATGCTGATGGAGTCCAAGTGATTGGTATTTGGGGACTCGGAGGAGTTGGCAAGACTACTCTGGTGAAGAACTTGAACAATGAGCTCGAGAAGGATTCTACGCAGCCTTTTGGCATCGTCATTTGGGCCACCATTTCCAAGAATTTCGTCATTAAAAATGTCCAGACACGGATAGTGGAGAGATTGAAGTTGGAGGTAAAAATGGAAGAAAGCGAGCAGGGAACGGCTAGTCGGCTTTATCAAAGGTTTGAGAACGAGAAAAAATTTCTAGATGATGTTTGGGAGAAAATTGACTTAGGCTCTTTGGGTGTTCCAGGGCCTGAAGTTCATAAAGGTTGTAAGAATATGTCAGGAACAAATTTCTACTCATTCTTGTGTCTTGTGGTGACTTCATTCAGAACCTGCCAAACGTAGAAGTAATTAAGGTAAGCACCAGTTACAACTTAAAAGAGCTCTTTAATTATGATTCAGTGAAAAATATGGCCCCAGATCCTGTTGTTCCAAACCTAAGGATATTAGAGTTGAAGGATCTTCCCAGTTTAAGAACTCTTTGCAGAGGCCACGTCTAGAGCAGGTTGAAGTGTTCCTGTGCAATTGTCTAAAAAGATTGCCTCTTACTAACCAAATTACAGGTACCATAAAAGAAATACTAGGAGAATCAGAATGGTGGGATGCATAGGAGTGGGATGAGGACTAAACCAAATCAAGTCTGCTGCCTTATTTCTATCCAACTGTGTATGATTGCTAGGGATTTGGTAGTGTCAGTTTTGAATAAATACAGGGAATGTGGCCCAAAATGGCCCTTGTGATTGCGTGAAAAATGAAAGATGACCCGTGAGTGTGACAGGGAAACAAGAAGTTCAAGGGTTTATTCATTATTTGAGAGTGACAGTCCCATTTTGTATTTTAGGAATTTAGAATTATTAAGTGTAATTTCTGAGTAAAGAAAGAACGATTTTTGAATTGGATTACAAATCCCTTGGTTTCTACAAGCATCTGAGGAACATTGGGTTCAGTTTCTTCACTGCTATTGTTCAAACAACAGCAGCAAAAGCCATAGCAAGTTAGACAGTGTCAAGCGAACCAGCCCTACTCCTGCATGAAAGAATGTCGTTTCCACACTGCCCAGACCTCTGATGCTGAAGTCAACCATTGGTATTGCAAAGCAGGGTTTCTCTATAACAACAGAAATGATACCCAAAAATGTCAGTACAACCCTTACTGTTGTTCACAAGAAGACAACTTACAAAGTGATCAAAAGAAAAAGAAATTAGTAATGAACATTTAAGCAAATAAAATGATTTTATTCGATTGGATCTTGAACCCACAGGCCACAGCCTCACTCTCTGTCCTACTCTTATGAGGAGGAGGTGCTACATAAGCTAGAGCTCATTGGCACATTAAGCAAAATAGATAATTAACAAATGTCAGCTTTATCTAAGATAATGTCATTTCAATATTATAATGTGAAGAATCAGGTGCCCATACATCTAAAACATAATGCGCAAAAAGAATGTTACATATAAGAAACAGGCGCACCCTAGATTTTGTAAAATAAATATTCAAAAAGCTTTGTGAACCTTGTGTGTTGGATTTTGGGAGTTAGAATATAGTCAAAAAACTGAAATTCTTTTGACCTTGCTTCAATCATGTGAGTTGGAATACTTTCGATTTCAGTTTCTCCTCTGGAAACATTTTCTTCATTCATTTTGGTTCCTTCCACCGTCATTAATTGAAATGATGTCTTACAAGCAATTTACAAGAACAAGGGAGATGTCAACATCAAACAAAATGCTTGCATGATTGAACAAGTATGGAGTGTGAGGGTGAAGAAGGTTTAGCTAGAAAAAAGAAGTGTGAGGGTCTTGATGGGTTTGATGGAAGCTTTTATGAAGAAACTGAGTTATCAACGGTGGCTGCAATGTAGCACCACCGAGGGCCATGAATTCCATATGATGGAACTGCCGGGAGCTTGGGAACCCCTGGTCAATTCGAGAATTGCACGATCTGGTGTGATGTTGGGATCCCAAAATACTCTTCCTCTTGGAGACTAAGGTAAGGCAGCGACGTATGGAGAGAATAAAAGAAAGAATTGGTTTCCCTAACGGGCTCTTTATTCCGTGTCAAGGGCGCAACGATGGCTTAGCTCTTTTCTGGTTGAGAGAGACAAATTTGGAGATAAAAATCTTTGGCAGCCACCACATTGATGCTATTGTTACTGATGAGAGCACAAATTTCAAATGGAGGCTCACTGGTTTTTATGGCCACCCCCAAACGCATATAAGGCAGCAATCTTGGGATTTGCTTGCTTATTTAAAGAATCAATTCCAACTTCCATGGTTTTGTTTTGGAGACTTCAATGAGATTTTGTCTTCAGAAGAGAAGTTAGGCGGAGCTACAAGATGCCAAAGTCAGATGGATAAATTTAGGGATATGGTTAATCTGTGTGGCTTCAAAGACTTGGGCTATTTAGGGACAGATTATAATTGGTGCAATATGCAGTCTGGTGGTAGTAGAGTATATTTGAGACTTGATAGGGCCTTTGCAACTAGTGATTGGGTGGATAAGTTTAGTGAGGTAAGAGTTAACCATCTAGTGGATTCAACTTTGGACCATTGTGCTTTGTACATTGCAGACCCAAAGGCTCCTAAACAGCCCCGTGCAAGGCGTTTTCACTTTGAGGCTATGTGGGCTAAATGTGAAGCTTGTAAGAATGTCATTGAGGCAGCTTGGAGTAGTGCAGGTAATGCAAATACGTCGGAAGGTATGGTTGCTGCCCTTAATGCTTATGCTGCTGATCTTAAGGCTTGGAGTTCTGCTACTTTTGGTCAAATTCCAAAGAAAATCCAAGAAAAGAGGAAATGGCTAAGAACACTGGTTCAAGCTAATAAGGATGGAAATGGCTAAGAACACTGGTTCAAGCTAATAAGGATGGTTTGCTGGGTGATGAAATAAACCAAGCTAGGAAAGAAATTAATGAACTTCTTAACAGTGAGGAAACTTACTAGTGTTAGCGGTCAAAGGCTCATTGGCTCAAAGAGGGAGATGGAAACATGAAATTTTTCCATGCTCGTGCCTCTGAAAGAAGGAAACAAAATACTATATTGGGTATCTGGGATAAATTTGAGAATTGGTGTGGGGACCAAGATAGTATTGCTCGGGCTGTTATATCCTATTTTGAGGAGATTTATACCACTTCCTCTTTAAATCAGTTTGAGCAAGTGACTGATCCCATCCCGATCAAAGTGACAGATGAAATGAACATGGAGCTAACCAAAGGCTTCACCAAAGAAGAAGTTGTAGCCCTTAAACAAATGCACCCTACTAAATCTCCTAGCCCCGATGGTATGTCCGCACTTTTCTTTCAAAAATATTGGAACATAGTAGGCACTAATGTATCTAAATTGGTTCTAAATGTTCTTAATCATGGCATGTCTATTTCTGAAATTAATAGAACTAATATAGCCTTTGTGCCAAAGAATAAAAATCCTCAGAAAATGACTGATTTTAGGCCAATCAGCCTTTGCAATGAGGTGTATAAACTTATTTCAAAAACTTTGGCTAACCATCTCAAAGCTATTTTGCCATTTATCATTTCAGAAAATCAAAGTGCTTTTGTGGCAAACAGGTTCATCACGTATAATATTTTGGTTGCTTATGAGATTATGCACTATCTAAAGCACAAAAGGGGTGGGAATGATAGCTTTATGGCAGTTAAGCTAGATATGAGCAAAGCTTTCGATAGGGTTGAATGGTCCTTTATTGAAATGATAATGAGGAAGATGGGCTTTAATGAGTCCTGGATCGGTCTAGTGATGAAGTGTATAACCTTGGTAACTTGCTCAGTTATTATAAATGGCTCGGTCCATGGAAGCATTGTGCCTACTAGTGGGCTTAGGCAAGGGGACCCTTTGTCTCCTTATTTGTTCTTGTTGTGTGCTGAAGGCTTCTCAGCTCTCATTAATGAAGCAGTTGAGTGTTAGCAATTAAATGGTATATCCATATGTTGAGGTTCTCCAAGAATCAGCCACCTGTTCTTTGCTAATGATAGTCTTCTCTTCTGTAAGGCCAATGGTACTGAATGTAACAAGTTGAAAGAAATTCTTAGAACTTATGAATTTGCTTCAGAGCAAAAGATCAATACAGACAAGTCTTCAATCTTCTTTAGCCCAAACACTTCTCAAGAGCTTAAAGATTAAATCTTAAGCATCCTTGGGCCTATGAATGACTCTCGCCACACAAAGTACCTTGGCCTCTCCTCCATTATAGGACGGTCAAAAAAATTGGTTTTTGTAGAGATAAAAGAGAAGGTTTGTAAGAAGTTGGCGGGTTGGAAGGGTAAGCTACTCTCCTTGGGGGGTAAGGAAGTTCTGATTAAAGTGGTGGCTCAAGCCTTGCTCTCTTACACAATGAGCTATTTCCTTCTTCCAAAGAGCCTTTGCGAGGACTTTGAAAAAGAGATGAGAAGCTTTTGGTGGGGCCAGAAACAGCATGAGACTAAGATTTCTTGGGTTGGATGGAAAAGAATGTGCAAGCCTAAATCCCTTGGTGGTATGGGTTTCAGGAACTTGCAAGCTTTTAATCTTGCAATGCTTGCAAAACAGGCTTGGCGGGTTCTTGCAAACCCACACTCACTAACAACCCGCATCCTAAAGGCAAAGTATTTTCCTTACGGTGACATTCTAAGTGCAAGCCTTGGCAGTAGCCCCTCTTACACTTGGCAAAGCATTTTCCAAAGCCTCGAGGTCATTAAGAGTGGAACCCGTTGGAGGGTAAGAAATGGGCGTTTAATTCACATTTGGGAGGATAAATGGTTCCCTACCCCCTCCACGTACAAAGTTGTCTCCCCTCCTAGAGATTTTGGCGACTTTCCCATGGTCTCCTCTCTTATTGATCGGGAAACGAGGTGGTGGAAAGCCAATGTTGTAAGGGAGCTCTTCTTGCCTTTTGAAGCGGAAAGTATCTTGAAAATTCCCCTAAGTCAGAATTTGCTGGATGATAATCTTATTTGGATTGGGAATAAAAGGGGTGTGTTCTCCGTCAAAAGCACCTATTTTATCACTGCTAGTCTTCAAACTAATTCGGATGAGGGAGAAAGCTCTTCAAGAAACTCAAATGCCCATCTTTGGAAGGCTTTGTGGAAACTGAAGCCTCCTGCCAAAGTTAAAATTTTCTCTTAGAGAGCCTACATGAATGGCTTGCCTGTGTACTCAAAAATCTTTGAGAAGGGTATCCAATCTGGTGTTAACTGCCCTATTTATGGGGAAGAGCCTGAAAGTCTCCTCCATGCTTTAATTTCATGTGATTGTGCTCTCTCTGTGTGGTCGCTGTGGCAAGATTGCCCCTTGAGGCTGCTGTTGAATGCTTCAGATTTTTTAGACGTTGTCCACAAAATATGCTAACCCCCCTGTGTCATGCACTTGAGTAATTTTTTGCAATTTCCTGGTCGATCTAGCATAATAGAAACTAGATTGCTCATAATGACATCAGCCTCTCTCTTCTGCGAATCTGGGAATTGGCGAGAAATATTGTGGAGGGCTTTCACGAGGCCAACTTGGAGCTCCTTCCTGTGAAGCAACCTGCCAACAGAGGCCAGGAAGCTCCTCCGCCTGGGTTCTGTAAAATCAATGTTGATGGCGCGACTTCCTTGGATGGTAGTGGGGTGTCGAGTGTAGGAGTGGTCATTCGCGATGAAGATGGTAATGTAGTTGCTGCGCTTTGCAAAGCTCTGCTTTCACACTATCCAGCTGAGTGGACCGAGATTTTTCCAATGGAATAAGGTGTCCTTTTAGCATAGGATTTGGCCATTCCCAACGCCATTTTTGAGTCTAATGCTTCATCAGTTATTCAAGAAATTACTCAAGGTCTTCAAGGGAGCATAACAGGCCATTTGATTCATGAGATTATTCTGGCAAAATCTTCTTTCTTAAGTTGTTCATTTAGACACATGAAAAGGGACTACAACAAGGCTGCTCATGAGCTCGCCCAATTTGCCAAATGTAATAATGCTTGTCATGTTTGGAAAGATGTATTTCTGTCTTTCTTAGCTCATCTGATTCAGACTGATCATGGTTGATTGTTGTAGGCTTCGACCCCATGTTGTATTCCTTTTCTTGTGGTAATGGCATTATGCATTTTCTTTTCCAAAAAAAATGATTGAACAAGCCCAATATTTCATTCTAGCAAAACACAAATACCTCAGGCTTTTCCCATGGGGCCTTTGCCTTTGAAGAACTGCAATCTACAAATAAAAGTGCCTCTGCAATTGTGGAATGGCAAAGCAAAAGCCCAGAAAGGAAATTCATCAATTAGTTCCATTCCTTATATATATATATATATATATATAAGTATTAATAGGTAAAGTTCAGAGAAAATTCAATTAAAATTTGAAATTAGAATCCAATTTGAGCTATGTATCTAAATTTATGTGGAGACAACATTATAATTATCCACTTAAGTTTTTTAGTTTTTGTGCCTATAGCAACTGCCAAGGTTCTCTATGGTTATATCTGTTCTAAGATCAATTCTTCTTTCAATCTCCAATCAAACCTTGAAGTTTGGTCAAGGAGATGGACACTCTTTTGGATCGTAGCAAGGAAGTTAAAGATGATAAGGAAGTGATTGAGAAAGAAGGAAACAAAATAAGAGGTCAAGTCATAAAGTGGCTTGATGATGTCGAAAAGCTTCAGCCTAGGGTCAATCAAATTCTGGAAAAGACGGTTAACAACAAAAATTCTTCTCAATGTTTCTTAGATTGCAATAAGCGGTATAGAAAGAGCAGGAAGTGGAAAAAAATACACCAAGAGATCAAAAGGCTTCTAGAAGTTGGATGTTTTAATTCTGGTATGATTTATCCTATAAGAGTTCCCAGAGTTGTGGAGCATATTCCTGGACCATCAATTCAAGGTCAAACAACAGCATCAAAAGCTTTAGACAAAACTATGAAACTATTGTCATAGATTTTGGAGGAATGGTATTTGGGGAATAGGAGGAATAGGTAAGACTTCTCTAGTAAAGATCTTGAAGAATGAGCTCAAGACTACTTCCATGAAGCCTTTTGGCATCGTCCTTTGGGCTACTGTTTCCAAGAATTTGGACAATAGAAATGTGCAGACACAAATAACTGAGAGAAGAGATTGAATATGGAGGTGAAAATGGAAGAAAGTGTGCAGAGAACAGCTAGCTAACTTTATGAAAGGCTTGAGAAGCAGGCAAAATTTCTACTCATTCTAGATGATGTTTGAGAGAAAATTTATTTGTACACTTTGGGTGTTCCACGACCGAAAGATCATAAAGGTTGTAAGATCTTATTGACATCTCGACGTATGGAAGTTTGTAGGAATATGATGACTGATTTTGAAATTAAAATGGATGTTTTAAAAGATGAAGAAGCCTAGCAGTTGTTTAGTCAAAATGTAGGGGATGTAACTCATTTGGAAGAAATTATACCATTTGCAGAAGCAATTGTTAGAGAATGTTGCAGATTGCCATTGGCCATCATCACTGTGGGAGCTGCCATGAGAAAAAAGACAAAGGTCAAGCTATGGAAGCATGCATTAAATGAGTTGTGAAGATCAGTGCCTTCTATAGAAGGCATTGAGACTGATGCCTATAAGCCATTGAAGTTAAGTTACGACTCATTACAAGATAACAATATAAAGTCATGTTTCTCATATTGCTCTCTATTTCCAGAGGACTTCTCAATTCAAATAAGTGAATTAGTACAATATTGGCTGGTGGAAGGTTTGATAGATGGACCGAATTATGAGGATTCAATTGAAGGCATTGCTTTGATTGAAAAATTAAAGGATTCTTGTTTGTGGGAAGATGGCAACCATAAGAGAACTATGAAGATGCATGACACTGTTCGTGATGTAGCTAGATCGATTGCATCATCCTCTGAAGATGGATGTAAATCCCTAGTTCGTTCAGGGATTCAGTTGAGTGAGATTTCATTTGGAGATTTTTCAAATTCAAATTCTCTTAAAAGAGTTTCTTTCATGAATAATGAAATTACATGGCTACCTGATTGCAGAAAAAATGTTCAGAGCCCTCAACTCTGCTACTACAAAGAAATTATCTCCTTGACACAATTACTGAGAGATTCCTTCAAGGATTTAAAGCACTTAGGGTATTGAATCTCAGTGAAACCCGCATCCGGTCATTGCCTCATTCTTTGCTTCTACTTAGAGACCTTCGTGCTCTTCTTTTAGGCAGTTGCAGGAATCTTGAAGAAATACCCTCACTTGGAATGCTTAGTAATCTTCAAGAGCTTGATCTTAGTGGTACTCGTATCACTGAATTGCAAAGAGAGATGGAAAACCTGAGTGAGCTAAGGCAATTAGACTTATCCAAGACTTTCCTATTGAAAAGCATTCAACCTGGAATTATATCCAGGTTGTCTTGTCTAGAGGTTCTAAATATGAAAAGAAGTGGCTTTCACTTCCGTTTGAAGGGAGAAGAAGACGGACAAACAACTTTTGAAGAGCTCAGATCCTTTAATCGATTACGTAAGTTATCCATCTCAGTGAATTGGATCCCATGGAACAAATACAAAGATCTTTCCTGGATAAATAGATTGATACATTTTGAACTTTCCATTTACCAAACAAACAGCATCCTAAGTACATATGAAAAGAGGGGCTATATCCAAAGTGTTAATCTCTCACAAGAATGGATTAGGTGGTTCTGGGGTAATTCAAGTTCACTAGTATTAAGTATTTGTGCAAGAATGAGTGAAATGCTTGAAGACTTCATTAACAGTGCAACCAGCTTTTCTGGTTTGAAGTCACTTATTTTTTGCAGGTGTCCTATCAATTTAGGGCAAGGAGGAGGATGTGCTGCCCCTTGTGACCTACAACCGAACCTGGAGGAACTTCGTCTCTGCGATATGCTTGACCTAAAAAGCATTTCAGAGCTAGCTGGTCATCTTGGGCTAAGATTTCGCAACCTAAAATCAGTTGATGTGGACAACTATTCTCAGATGAAATGTCTTCTTTACTATGGCGACTTCATTCAAATCCTTCCAAACCTAAAAGTAATCAAGGTAAGCCACTGTGAAAACTTAGAAGAACTATTTAATTATGATTTAGGGCAGAATATGGCTCCAGATCATGTTGTTCCAAACTAAGGACATTAGAATTGGTGGGTCACATCAAATTAAGAACTCTTAGCAGACATGAAATGACATGGCCGTGTCTAGAGCAGATTAAATTGTTGCAATGCAATTGTCTCAGAAGGCTGCCTCTTGATAAACAAAATACAGATACCATAAATGAAATAAAAGGAGACTTACAATGGTGGTCTGCTTTGAAGTGGGATGATGAGAAAACCAAATTGAGTATGCTGCCTAATTTCCACTCATGGCGGTAATTGGAAATGGAATTGCAGCTAGGATTTGGTGGCTTTGCTCTAAATAAGAGATTTTGCGCTAAGTGGTCCTTGTGATTTTGTTTGAAAATGGAAAGAAAACTCAGTGAGTGAGCCATGAGTTTGTTCATCACCTTATGTGATAGCACCATTAAATTATCTTAGTGTCAGAGCATCAATAAGCTAGAGAGTTTGTTCATTATTAGAGTGTGAACCCATGCGTGTATTGGGATATAATTGTGATACAATGTTAAAAGTATAATTCTAGATCTAGGCATCTTTATCATCCTATTCATTTGTACCCTGCAATATCATCCTTATCTCATTACCATGCTGTTAACATGTAAATGACAACTCTTCATTGCATCTCCTATTTTTGAAAACAAAAACCATTTTCCTTGAATATACAGCACTGATGCTTGGGTGCATCAGTACAAACAGATAAGACCTTCGAACATGTTTGAATATTTACTGTTTCACATCATTGTTGTCAACAAAAGAAAACTTGCCAGCTGAATCCAATGAAGCACCAACCCTTTTCCCCGTAACTCATTAAAGGATGTTGTAGAAAGTAGAACTTACAAAACACGTGTTCCTATAAACATAATCCTTAACCCCCTAAACAAAAAAATAAGGTCAAATAACAACAATAAAAATTAGAAAGTAGCAAAAACAACCCAAACAAAAACAAGACTAAGCCAAACAACAATAAGTGAATAAATTATTCAACAAAAAACCTATTAAAAAAATCCCTAATCATTCAAATCTATAACTCATTCAACACATTACATAAAAATAATATCTAATTTCATTTTTGCTAAAAAAAGAAATATAAAGAGAAATATTTTAGTTGTGAGTTCTCCTTGGTAGCATCGTCAGCTCTGCTTTCTTCAGCTTTGCAATTAGAACAACTTTGCTCTCCTCGGCAACTCGGCTTAGCAAGTATTATCTATTGCTCTCTCTCTCTCTCTATTTTCTCCTCTTTGTCATCATCTCAAACTCTCTCACATTATTATTCTCACCTCAGTATTCTCAATTTCCACTTTATGTTTTGTAAGTCGCTTTTTCCTTTTTCTTTTTGTTAGTTGAATGACATTGTGATACTTTATATTTTTGTGTTTATTTTTTTATTTTTTATGATGTCCTTGTATTCAAGTTCTTTCTCTATAAGATCTTGTTAGAAATACTAAATAATTGTATTGTATTTCTTAATCAAGGAATATACATGCGATGCCTTTATATAGGAGGCATATATGTGCAGTATAAGTAAAGTGTAGTACAAGTACAAGTGTGCTATACAAGGAAACTAGCTGAGCCTAAAGCCCAATCATAATATACATTTGTTAGTTGAATGACATTGTGATACTTTATATTTTTGTGTTTATTTTTTTATTTTTTATGATGTCCTTGTATTCAAGTTCTTTCTCTATAAGATTTGATATAATTTAAGTTTATCAAAGACTATTTTAAAATAAGAATTCCAACAGCTGCCACTGAGTCTCTTTCTCTACAGCTCTACTCTCTAAATTTAACGTGGCCAACAGGGATAAGAAAAAAAAAATTTCCATATAACTACTCCATTTGTTCTTTTCTCAAGTGTGGGTATTTTATGAAATATATCGGCAGTACTATGAAGCCTTGAGCAATGCACATGTGCCGGTGCCGGTGCCGTGTAGGAATCTTACCACAAGTTTGAATCACAGCGCCAGAGTCAATCTTGCACTGTGGAAATTGCCCAGAGTGTATGTCGTTATGTTTCTTATAAAATTCCAATTCAAAGAGATAACAACTGTTCTTGGACTTTGTCTTCAGGCATTACTATAAACAGATAATACCTTCTCAAAATTTGCATTAGCATTTATCAATCTAAATGGAGAGATAGAAAGATAAAAAATTTTAAAAAAATTCTGGAAGGAACTTCTTAAATCCAGAAGTATATCATATGATACACTACCATAGGGGCGGAATTAGAAATTTTTGTCTAGGGGTTGAGTTTAAATTATCTCATATTGAGCCATAATTCAGGAAAAAAAAAAGTACTACATACATGTCTTGAACAGATTATACCTTCTTGCAAGTTGCATTAGTTTAATCAATGTATTTTAATTAGCATTGAGCAAAACTAAATGACCAATTGAATATCTTAAGGTCAATTTCCTACCTAAGTTTCTCTTATTCCTTTTAACAATCATGAGTCCATAACATTAAAGAAATAAAATATATGAATATAAGAACACTAAAGTACTTCTACAAAAAGACAAAATATGAATTGAAATTAAATATAACTAGTGGAATTGAAAAAGTGAAATTTAAAAGATCAATTTGGTCCCTGATCAGTGTGAGAAAGAGAAGAAAAATGAGTAATAATTTAGGGATTAAGCTGGGTTTAGGGACCAAGTTGGTCAATTTTGAAAAATTTTAAACTTACTTTATATTAGCCCAAATCTTAGGTGAGTTAACTGTATTATCCTTTAAAAAAAAAAGGGTCAAATCACCCTAAGTTACTTAGAAATCAATTTTTAAAAACCCTAATTTACTTATAAATCATTTTTTTAAAAGTGAGATTCTGGTATTAAAAAAAAAAAAAAAGGACTTTTTGGTTTAAAAATTATACAAAAGTGGGCTTAATGGCCAAAATCGCCCTCTTGACCTACCATCTTTATTTCGGTGGAAACTCATTCCAAAGTGCAAATGGACAAAAACAAAATAACTGAGTTGCAGGACCCAAATCAAAGAGCAAATGGACAAAAACAAAATAATGGAGTAATAGGGCAATAATTGAACCACACTTGTGAGTCATCCATTCGTGCTAAAGTAATAATAAATGAGAAATATTAAGAGCACAAAAAATTACACAATTTTTCCCATAACTCACCACATAATGAGTTATAAGTGATCTAGAAAAAGTGGTGGGTTCACAGCGTTATCACTCATAATACGTCACATGGTAAGTTGTGGCAAAAGTTGCGTAAGTTTTTATGGTTATAGCATTTTTATAATAAATTGTTTATTTTTTATAACTTTTATTCGTGTAATGTAAGACAGAAACTAAAAATTAATTTATTTTAAAAAATTTTAAAATTATATTATTTGAAATAAAATTATGAGAAAAAGAAAAAAAAAATGCTTTGCTAATAGACAAACACACAGTATATATGCTAGCTGATGAACCAAGAAATTTCCGTCGTTCAATGGGCCATTGGATGACCAAAGAGCCATAAAAGAGTATTTAATGCATGAGATGTTACACATAGACGTACACACAGGCCTGACTGTTGGAGGGGTCTTCAAATCAACTCATTAAAGCACCAGAAGCGTTACAAGGAGGCATTTAAGCCGCCATTGAATGCCCCCAACGGTTAAGAAGGCAAAGACCTATATAAACCACTTCAAAACCCAAACAAAGTTATGGACACTTATCATAATACATTCAATCCTTGTTATTTCCTCTCCAAATACCTGACTTCATCATCGAAGGCTCACTTGCTGGCACCACACCTATGACCTTTTCGAGAGAAACCTTATTTCTAATTTTGTGCTGGAATTAAGGTTCATTTGGTCATGTTCCGTCTGGACGAACCTAAAAACTGACGAATTTGACTTCATCACTATCTACTTCTCTTGAAAAAAGTCACAGTCAATGAAAAGTCTCCATAATTGTTTTCTTAGATTGGAAGAGTTTGTGTCTAGTGGTTAATTACATTAAACATGTTAGGATGCAGGTACATGTCCTTTTTCGTTTTTCTTTTTTTGGGCCAAACTACCAAAGAAAAGGCTGGGTTTTTAGGACTGAAATTGTTATATGTATTTTTGTTCAAAAATCTTAGGAGGGCTGGTGATTAAATTCTTCCTTATTTTTTAATTATTTTTACTACAAGTCTCAAGGGATTTTTCCAAAACTCAGGGGAACCATGGCCACCCTAGGCTCCCCTAGTTTCGCCATTGCATCATTAACTTTTTTCCTTTAAATATTTATCAATTGAAACTATCATAATTTCATACTTTTGTATTGGAACTATCTGACCAATAGCCATTAAGGACAACACAAGCAAAATAAAATAAATAAATAACTGCATTAGGACAGGAGGATGAGAACACCCAAACTTCTGCCTTTTTTTTTTTCTTTTTTTTCCAAAAAGTTTTTCATTTTAAAAGCATCGTGGTTTGAGCATTGTATAATATAATTTTGAAACCTAATTTCATACCTACCCTTAAAAAAAAACTTCATACTTCTGGAGGTATCTAATCTGACAAATAGGAATAGCATTAAGGAAAGAGGGTGAGAACACCCAAATATGCTTTCTTGAGAGTCAAAATGGGGACAAATGTTTTTTTAACCAACAAATTTTTGCTATCTAAAAAAAAAAAAAAAAAATGGATATATATCAATTAAATTTTAAATTTTAAATTTTTATAATATTAAATTATAATTTAACCAACAAATTTTTGCTATCTAAAAAAAAAAAAAAAAAATGGATATATATCAATTAAATTTTAAATTTTAAATTTTTATAATATTAAATTATACATAAAAATAAAATCACATGTGAAACCCAGACACCTCATGCGAGAGTGCATCAGACCCTGCCAAGTGGCACTCTAATTTTGCATTTAGCATTTTTTTACCTCTTTCATTAAGTTTTTTTTTTACTGTTACCCGAAGTTCACATTAATTTATTTTACTATTATCTCATTAATTAACTAAACTTACACCACATCTTTCTCTATTCATCATGTCTTTTAGCATACCCATTGTTTTAGTATTTTAAAAAAAGAAAAAAAATAAAATAAATAAGTAAGGACTAATAATAATAACTAACCAGATAAGGCCCTAGAGAGAGATACACAAAAATGTTGCGGATTATTAAATAAATTGCATTATTTTACTTTATATTGCAAGTATAAAAAATATTATCAATATAAAAGACCTAAGACTAACAAAATATTTGAAAGAGAGAGAAAGAGGAATCTGAAGGGTCACCACCTCCGTTATATTGGCCTCTCACCACCATCAAGATGCCAAAACCCCTACAGGTAAATTTTTTTCTTTTTTCTTTTTAAATTAGGGGCTTAAATATGATATAAATTTTAGTAATTTGGTTCGATAGTTTTTGTTTTGGATATTTAAGTAGAGAGAATATTTGGTACACAATGTAAAACCACATTCTACCATAGTTTAATTTTAAATTATCTATAAGACATATGTATACATAGTTGCCCACATCATGTCTTAATGCCGCACTATCAATGAGTAAAAGATGGTCAAAGAGTTGGACATACTTTCATTTCATTGTATGAAATATGTGAACACAACACAAATTAGTTGATTTTCATGATCCCGTTACTCTTTTGCATTTATTTTTTGTTTCATGATTTTAAAAAATAATAATAATAATCTTACCTTAAGAAGGCTACAAATATGCAGGTTAGCTACTAAACTAATTTTTAATATCTTAAAATGTATATGTTTCGTTACTCTAATTTAGTTTATTTTTTCTTTATAATATATGTACAATATTATCCCAAACTGTCTTACATAAAATATTACAAAATTATCCGCGTATCTCACGGGCAATTTACTAGTTAGGCAAAAATATAGAAGAAATCTCTAAACAATAGAAAATTGATAAAAATAACACTGTTAATGATTGGGAAGCATATATGCAAACTGCTAAAAACATCAAGATCAGGAGTGTTATGTTCTAAATTTCTCAGCATCTAATTATTCGCTTTAAAGTTTTAGTGATCGATAAAATTGGGTCAATAAAAGTTTAGATCATTATTTGTAAGCTTAACATTGTCCTTTGAGCCCTCTGTGCATCATATTAGTGCAGGTCTGTTAAGTGTTAACAAACCAATTTGATCTAAAATCTGGAAAGAAAGAAAAAAAAGTAAGCCCAAAAATAAGTAAACAAAATTTCATCTTAAACCTTAGCAAAAATTTGTTTAGATCTTAATAAATTTGAAATAAACTGAGGGTCCAGTTATAACGGGTGTCCTTAATACATTTGTTAATGGATTATTTTAGGAAAATTTTAATACCACTTTTATGATAAATATAAAAAACTATCAAAAAGATAGTTGTTTTTTTCTTTTCACATGAAAAGTTTCTAAAAATGTTTCCTAAACTAACGCCATTAATGCATCCGTTAACTTTTCCTATTAACTAATAGATAAGAGTATTCTAAGCAATAATAATTAAATTTTGCTTAACATCAATAATTAATATGTTTAACGCATTTTAAAAACAATAGAAAAAAATGCAAAATCTTAACAAAATCTAGAGAGAGAAAAAAAAAGTAGAAATTTGTTCATCTTAAACCTCAAAAAAAAATCCGTTTAGATCTTAACAAATTTGAAATAAACTAAAGGTTCAGTTATAACGGGCATCCTCTAGGCATTTATTAATAAACCATTTTAGAAAAAATTTAATAACACTTTCATGAAAAATATAAAAAGTTGTCAAAAATGTTTGTTACTTTTTTCTTTTCATATAAAAATTGTCTAAAATCATTTCCTAGGCAAATGCCTTTAGTGCATCCATTAACTTTTACTATTAACTAATAGATAATTTCTCTCAAAAACAAAAACTAATAGATAAAAGTATTCTAAGCATTAATAATCAAAGTTCACTAAACAAAAATAATTAATATATTTATTACATTTATAAATAGTAGTTTATTTTTTAAGAAACAAAGCTAAGAAAACCATTTTGGAGACTTTCGTTGAATGTGTCTTTTCAGTTATACTGGCTCAATTATTGATTGCTTTAGCAGTGGAGTAAAACTATGAAAATTGCTTGGAAATTTTGAAGCAAATTCCCTAAAGGTGGTCTGGGCGGCCATATTTGGGTCCCATAATCCTTTTTTTTTTTTTTTTCTTCGAGTCCTTTTCTCTTTGAAATAACATTTTCACTGGTACGTAGTATCATAAATGGTGTGGTTGATACAATCATAATTTCTAATCGAATAAACTAGTGAGTGTTAGGATATATATGTTTTAACTTGTTTAAGAACATATGTCACTTAGTTTTGTAAATTGGCTAATCCTTTGACAAAACGCACTCTGCTTGTAATTGGGTAGTTCTAGGTGTTTTTAATACTTCAAGAAACAATGTTTCAATGTCAAGTGTTGAAGTCATCAAGTCTGTCCAAGAGAAAGCAAGTTGAAGTGCACAGTTTTTAAAGCTCGACACCTCTCGACAGCTACCTCGACACCTGCTATCTGTCGAGATTTAAAAAGTCAGATTTCCAATCTAATTTTCTTGGGATCCGTGAATATGTTTTTGGGCCTTCTTTTCTTCTAACCCTAAACATATAAAAGGATTATTTTAAGTTGTTTGGAAGATGGTTCCAAAAAGGGCACCGTGAAGATGCATGATGTTGTTCGTGATGTTGCTATATGGATCACATCATCATCTGAGGATGGATGTAAATCCCTTGTTCGCTCAGGGTTTTGCTTGAGTGAGATTTCAGTTGGGGAGTTTTCAAATTCTCTCAAAAGAGTTTCTTTCATGAATAGCCATATAAAAAGTCTACCTAATTGCTTGATACAATGTCCAGAGGTCTCAACACTGCTACTAGAAGGCAGCTGCCCCTTTGAAGAAGTTCCCAGAAGATTCCTACTAGGATTTGAAACACTCAAGGTCTTGAATCTCAATCGAACCAACATTCGGTCATTGCCTGACTCTATACTTCAACTTGGTAACCTCTGTGCTCTTTTTTAAGGCATTGCAAATATATTGAAGTACAACCTCGACTGGGATTTCTCAGAAAACTTCAAATTCTTGATCTTTGTGGCACTAGTATAAAAGAATTGTCAGGAGAGATAGTATACTTGAGCAGTTTAAGGCAACTAGACTTATCCAACACAAGAAAGCTAAAAACCATTCATGCTTTAAGGCATTGCAAATATATTGAAGTACAACCTCGACTGGGATTTCTCAGAAAACTTCAAATTCTTGATCTTTGTGGCACTAGTATAAAAGAATTGTCAGGAGAGATAGTATACTTGAGCAGTTTAAGGCAACTAGACTTATCCAACACAAGAAAGCTAAAAACCATTCATGCTGGAATAATATTAGGGTTGTCTTATTTAGAGGTTCTAGATGTGACAAGCAGCTCCTACCAGTTCCTTGTGAAGGGAGAGGAAGAAGGAGAGACAACTTTTGAAGAGCTCATACAGCTTGACGGATTACTTGTTTTATCCATCAAATTGAAGAGTATCCCATTGCTCAGCTATGATGATCTTTCCTGGATAAATAGATTAAGAAGATTTCAAATTTTAATTGGCCCAACAGCATATACCTTCCTAACTACGCATGACAAAAGTGTGGCTGTAAGTAAAATTGATTTCACACAAGATTCAATTCTGCAATTATGGGATATATCAAATTCTCTAGTCTTAAAAAATTGTTCAAACCTAAATCTAATGCTTGACGACTTGGTCATTAATACTGTTGTTGGCTTTATTGGTTTAAAATCACTCACGATTGAAAGATGCACAATAACGAAGTCATGTCCAGTTAGAGGATTGGCTGCCTGCTGTGACCTACTACCAAATTTGGAGGAACTTACTCTTGGCTATTTGAATGGAATAAAAAGCATTTCAGAACTATTTGGACAGCTTGGGCTAAGATTTCTTAAACTAAAATTAATTGAAGTGAGGGACTCTTCTGAGATGAAATATCTTCTCTCCTGTGGTGACATCATTCAGACCCTGCCAAACCTAGAAGTAATCAAGGTAAGCTTCTGTTGGGCCTTAAAGGAGTTCTTTAATTATGATTCAGGACAGAATATGGCTCCAGATCCTGTGGTTCCAAAACTACGGACATTGCAATTGGAGGATCTTTTCAGTTTAAGAACTCTTGGCAGACATGAAGAGGTATGGCCTTGTCTAGAGGAGGTTACAGTGTTCCGGTGCAATTGTCTAAGAAGGCTGCCTTTTACTATCCAAGATACAGGTACCATAAAAGAAATAAAAGGAGAATCAAAATGGTGGGATACATTGCTGTGGGATGATGATGAAACCAAAAAAGGTCTGCTGCCTTATTTCCATCCAGTTCTGCGTTAGTGCTAGGAACTTGGTGGCTTTGGTCTAAATATAAGCTTTAGCTCAAAGTGGACCTTCTAATTGTGTTTGTAAATTGAAAGATGACCCAATAAGTGGAGAAAATTCAGTGTATCACAGGGATATATCACCACCCCCCACCCCCGATATGTAATAAATCCCTAATGAGTGAGTTGATAGTCAGTTCGTTATCTTAGTGTGAGAATGCTAATAAGCTTGAGAGTTTGTTCATTATTGAGTGTGAAAATATCAATGGTTGTATTGAAAATTTGGAATTCTTGAGTGACTTTTGAGCTAGGTGTAATGAGTTTTAGAGTTGTTAAAGTGTTAAAATTTGTGATATATATATTCGATTATGGATTTTGGTTGGTAATGGATAATGTTAGAACCTCGATGTATATTTTAATTTCTTGTTTGAATTAACATGCTTATATAATAAGAAAATTAGTACAATTTACATTCCATAATATATATCAAATTTTCAGAATCAAGGAAAATTACAAATAAATTGTACGTTTCATTCTAGACAGCTAGTTAAAAGCACCATCCTTTGAGCACCACACTTTTAGCTTTTATCCTCTTCGTGGTTTCTTCTTCGTTATTCAAAGATGATCCATGCAGATAATTTATCTCCTTGCCAATGTTAATAATTATCTGCAGATAAAAAGATTCAGATAGGCAATTTATGTATATTATTTCTTAAAATTTTCATTTTCTGCTTCTTTTCTAGTATTTATCTGCGTGCAGAGGTCCTATTTTTGAAGTCCTATAATAATCCTCCTGTTCGTGTAAATAGCCTATGCTTTCCAACGCGTTGTCTAAATATAAATTACATCTTGAAACAATATAGAAGAGTTCCTAATTGCATGGAATTAGGTGATCTTCAGCAAAAATAGGACACTGCTATAAGTAGAAGAGCTTTTTAACCGATTCTTTCATGTGCTTAGTACAAGTGATTCATGACCATATTATCAAGTTGTTTATGCAAATAAGCAGTACCAAGTTACAAGCCTAGACAACTTTCCTAGAGAAAGACTCTAGATATGATTATGATTAAAATGCGGTTTATATTTAAGAAGAAAATTGTTGCACTCATAGCTGAAGTCCACTGTTTCTCTAGAAACTTGACTATGACAGAAGACCTTAGCAGAATAAGATAAGATAGAGGTTTCAGACAAATCCTAGTGGGATAAGTGACAAAATCCCGTAGTGCAAACAACTGTAATTCACTAGTTCTAGAGCTAGGCGTATTTAGATCCTTTGCCTGGGTTTCAGGTATTTTCTTGATTTTAATATGGCATCGTTATCTAAGCTGGCCTGGTGAATTTTGAATAACAAGGATAACCAGTGAACTCAAGTTCTAAAAGCAAAATACGAGTAAGAAGAAATTGGGTTTGGGCCGAACCAGTGAAAAATGCGTCTTGGTCATGGAAGAGCTTAGGGACTGCTAAAGCTACGCTCATAGCTGGAGCTTGCAATATGATACATTGTTGGGAGAATACCCTAACATGGGAGGATCCGTGGGTCCCCGATCTACCAAATTTTAAACCGGTGCCTAAGTCACATGATAACAGAAACTCTTGTCTAGTAGTATCTCAATTACTTAGGCAAGATAAACTTGGTTGGGATGAAGAGGAGCTAAATTCCTTATTTGATGAGCTATCAGCTAAGGCCATCCAAAGGCTTCCAGTAAGACCAAGAGAGCTACTTGAAACTTGGCGTTGGGCCAACACTCCAAATGGTAAACATTCAGTCAAAGCACTGTACTGGAACAGATCAGTGGAGTTACAAATGAAACTCCATTGCACTTATTTGCCCAATGCCAATTTGCAAAAGCCATCTGGTTTAGTAACAACTGGAGCATAAGACCAGATCAGTGGAATTTAAGCTCCACTGCTCATCTGGTGGACTTAATAATGACCCCACCCCCTGAGTTGGTTGTTATCCCCGCTCTACAAGTCTTTGGGACCTTGGCCACAGACCAAATTTGGAGATCCAGAAATGCTGTAATCTTTGAAGGAGCAAAGATTGATATGAAGAAATTCCAAACTTAACTTTTGTGCAGGTTTGAGGAGCACTCGGCCTCTAGAAATCTAGTCATTACCAGAGAGCACACAGTGAGAACTGAAAGATGGATCAGGCCAGAGCAAGGAGTCATCAAAATAAATTGTAATGCTGCAGTCAATCAAAACAGGCCTTATGAGGCTATTGTGGCGAGAGATTGGAGAGTGACATTGGTGTTTGCTGTGTCCAAAAGGGTGGAAACCATTATCCCACTTCAAGCTGAAGCTGAAGCCATCAATTGGGCAACTCAACAAGCCTTGAAGTTGGACGCCTAAGTGGAAAGCGATGCTAAAGTTTGTGGAAAGTGATGCCAAAGTTTTGTACAGGTCATTCAAAAGCAAAGCAGAGAGGATCCATAGAGAATTGCAGTTCTAATTGCTGATACAATTAGGCTGGTGCATCTTTGACAAAATATACAATTTAACTGGGTTCCAAGACAAGCAAATGGTGCAGCCCACTGCTTAGCAACCTGGTCTTTATCAAACAAGATGGCTGATTTGTTTGTTTTAGGCTCTGCACATCAAGTTTTCTCTGATGTAGTTATAGCTGAGCAGGTTTAGTTGGAAATAAAGTGAAGCTTGTTCAGTTTTTGTTTCAATAAAATCTTCTTGATTTTCATTACAAGAAAGAAAAAAAAAATATATATATATATATATATAATTGTAATTTTTTACAATGGCTCTTGCAGTTGGCACGAGCCAAGTTATGTCAATTCAAGTTTATTTTTGTAACAAAGCTATTAGGGTTTCCCACGCCAACTAAAATTAGAATCTAGTATTCCAGTATGAGCAAAGTATTGTACTCCTATCAAAGGGAGATTATTTTGCTGAATACATTCCAATTGAAATTGTCTCTATGGTCTAGTGCTAAGTCTTGTCCATCGTAGGTGCTAACTCTTAGTGATTTTTTTTTCACTTGATGTAAACTCCAAGCAAGCCTAAATGCTAACTCCTAGTTCTATCATTTGTTTTCCTTTTGTTTAATTTTATTGTTGAATTATTCTAGTTTTTCTTGCACGATTGTGTCAAATAATCTATATATACTATAAAACCGAAATCTTTGACTTTTTGTTAACTTTCTTAAAGCTTGCCACGTAAGCTTTGCTGCTCCCACAATTTTCCAAGTAATTCCTTTTTTTTTTTAGGAAAATTTAATTGTTTAACTTCGACCAAATAGTTTTAGAAAAACCCCAATATATTTGGCAAACCTCAAGCAAAAACTCTCTCTCCAATTTTCTTCTCTCTCTTTCCCATCCATGACATAGCCACACTCACTGGCAAAGCCAAGGGGGGGACCATCAGATGGTAAATCCTTCAATCCGTGGCCCTATAAATCTAAATACTAACACACAAAAAACCCCAAATAATACATTCTAAATCATCCTAGATCATTATTTTAAAAAAAAAAACAAAAACAAATTAAACTACATTACTGTGTCTGTGCTATGCACTCGCACCTCCAGTTGCTCACTACATGTCTGTGGTTGTCCTCTCAACTCTAGCTCCAGTCCAAGCCATCACCAATGGTATATATCTCTCTCACGCTTTGTTTAGTTATTGTTAAGAGGTTTACTGCTTTTGTTGTCTTTTTTTTTAGAAACCGTGTGCTGTATAAACTTATTGCTCTACTCCAACAATTTAAGTTCCTTGACTTCTAAACTTGTGGCTTTCTATTGATTTCATTAAAAAAAATAAAAACAAAACTCGTGGCTATCAAGTTAAAATTTTACCGTGTTGTCGAGAGAAATAATGTTATTAATAATAGGATTTTTTTTTTTAATATTTTACGTATTAAAATACCTTTCCACAAATTCTTAAATTTTTTAAATACCTTTATTTTTAGTTAAATAATTTTAAATTAAAAAAAAAAAAAAACAAACAAACAAACTAGTTAAAAGAGTAATTTAAGTATTCGTAAGTTTTAGGTTTTTTCCTTTATCTTCTTCATTCGGCCTAAAACTTAGGATACTATATCTATCTCATTTTTAAACATTATTCCACATTACCTTACTTCTTTCTTAAAATATATCTATATATATATATATATGGTTATTTATATATCACTTTTAAACATTATAACAATAAAAATAAATAAATAAATAAAAAGAGCATTTTGAACGTGCAAAGCATGTGTAATGAGTCTAGTATAATATAATAGACTATAATATAAAATAGTTAATGTATTTATATAAGGGTATGACTTTTGAGATAAATACAAACAATTACTTAATAATTTGAAAAATGTTCAAGTTTCAAAAGCTATTGCTCAATCTTCTTTTCAAAATGCTGAAAATGTATTTGTTGAAACCCTAGAAAGCCTAATGTTTGGCTTTACATCAAGTTTGTTTCAATAAACAGAGAATGTCGCAATAGTGTTTATTTGAATTCTTGATAGTGTCTAATTTGCAATATAAAAATTAGAGCGAAAAGTGGATTTGCATAGTGAGGTTGTTGTATGTTTTTTTTTTTTTTTTTTTTTTTTTNAGAGCCGTTTTGGGTGACACAAGTTGCATTATCATTGAGCAATCTCTGTTTAAGCAAATTGTGATCAACAGACGAAGTTCTTGACCTAGTTCATCTTCCATCAAGAAGTTGCTGTGTATTTGCACTATAGGATTTTGTAACCAAGCATCTTCCTGCTATTCATCAAGTGGATGAACTGAAGAACTTTGCAGCCAACCATTCTTCCTCAGTTGGTGTTCTGAAGTCGCGTACTTGGATCCGCGCATTGGTTAGTCACGTACTTGGGAGCCGTGCATCAAAGGAGGGAACTGTCGCTACAGATCAAGTCCAATTGGGTATTGGGGTAAGGGTTCAACTGTAAGTTGGTAAGGTACTTAGGATTCCTTTACTTGTAACCGCTTGATTTGATAATAGTGGAGTTTCGGAAGTGGTGACCTGAAAATCACCCGGTGAGGTTTTTACCATTAGGGTTTTCTCCATTCGTAAACAAATCACTGTGTTATTTATTTTCCGCTGCATATTTAGTTGATTGGTGATTTGCTTGTGCTTCCATAAAATTGCATGATTAATTGATTAATTAATTACTTGGCGAAATTAATTAATTAGGGTTAATCACAAGGGATCATTCAGATTGTGAACTATCGGTGAGGTTTTTTAATATAACAAGAATTCGGTCAACTGAACCAAATATGGCCGCCCAGACCACCTTTAGGGAATTTGCTTGAAAATTTCCAAGCAATTTTCATAGTTTTACTTCACTGCTAAAGCAATCAATAATTGAGCCAGTAAATATGCTAGCTAATTCCCATTATCCCATAACTGAAAAGACACATTCAATGAAAGTCTCCAAAATGGTTTTCTTAGCTTTGATTCTTTAGATCATTTTGCTTTACTGGAGAGGTTGTGAATTCTTTCTTGCTTCACATATAGCACATATTATACCATAAAAGTGGTGGTTTCTACTGTAGGTTCAGTAGTGGCTTAAACTGGGTTGGCTTTTTGTGTGGATCTGTCTTCTTCAAAAAGCCGAAGCATCATATTGAAGAAATGTACGCATCAGAGAAGAGGGGGAGGCAATAAGTGTGGTTTTCTACCAGCTTAAGTTTGACACAATCACAAATGCATTCTACCAGGGTATGAATTAATTTCTTAAATTTAATTCTACTTTAGTTCTTATACACTTTGTCTTGTCCTTTATTGGGTTCATTTCGTTAGAAATTAATAATGAAAAATGTTTATCACACACAGTGTGTTCTGTTTTGAAAGCATGATTTCAATTAAAATTGTGAAATCGTGTTTTGAAAACACAATTTTACTATTTCACAATTATAACTAAAATCATATTTTGAAAATACAATTTCAAAGACTCTGTATTGTACAGTTATGTGTAACTAGTTGTGTGCAACAATAATTAAAGTTTAATAATTTATTAGATCCTTTTGCCTGCTGCAAGGCAGTGAAAAACTTGTATTCTTGTGTTGTGTAGATCTTTGGCTGTCAATTATTTTAAGCTTCCAATATCTCACATAGCAAAATCCTCGGATGGAAGTGTTGGCTGCGGCTGTTGGTGCACTAGTGATAACACCTGCCAAGCTTCTTTGTAACTGTGTCTGTTCTAAGATCAATACAACTATCAATGTCCAATCAAATCTTGACAATGTTGAGAAGGAGATGAAAAGCCTTATTGATCGTAGAAAGGAAATCATACATGATACTGAGGCAGCTAAGAAAGAAGGGAGCCAAATCAGAGCTCCAATCATAACTTGGCTTGAGGATGTCGAACAGCTTCAGCCTAGAGTCAATCGGATTCATGAAAATAAGCCTTCTACATGTTTCTTAAATTTCAGTAGACGGTACAAAGAGCAGAAGTTGAAGGAATACTGAAGAATAAAAGGCTTCTAGAAGTGGAAATTTCCACAGGTCTGGTTTATCCTACTAGATTCCCAGAGCGTGGAGCATATTCCTGGACCTTCAATTCAGGGTCAAACAACAGCATCCAAAATAGAAAAACTTGAAGTATGCATGATGAAGATCGAGGATTGTATTTGGGGATGGGAGGAGTAGGCAAGACTACACTGGTGAAGAACTTAACAATAAGCTAGAGACTTCACAGGCATTTTGGCTCATCATTTGGGTTACCGTTTCCAAGAATTTGGATCATAAATAGTCAGAGCACAAATAGCTCTGAGATTGAATTTGGAGTGAAGATGAAGAAAGCGTGGAGAGAAGGCTAGCCGACTTATCAAAGCTTATGAGAGGAAAAATTCTACTCATTCTAGATGATGTTTGGAGGAAATTGACTTGAACAGTTTGGTGTTCCACACCTGAGTCTAAAGGTTTAAAATCATATTGACAACTCGACGTATGGAAGTTTGTAGAATAAATGATGACCGATGTGGAATAAAGTGAGTTTTAATGATGAAGAAGCTGGCAATTGTTAGTCAAAAGGCAGGGATGTGGCTCTTTTGGAAAATTAACCATTTGCAGAAGCAATTGCAAGAGAAGATTGCGGATTCCCTAGCCATCATCAATGGGAGCTGCATGAGAGAAAACAAAGGTTAGCTTGGGAAATGCCTTAAAAGAGTTGCAAAGGTCAGTGCCTTCTACAGAAGACATTGAAGGTAACAACAAAAATCTTGTTTCCTATATGTCTTTGTTTCCTGAGGACTTCTCATTGAATAGTGAACTAGTACTGATTGGCGAGCAAAGGTTTGATAGATGAAAGCAGAATATGGGATTCAATCAATAAGGATACTTTAATTGAAAATCTCAAAGACTCTTGTTTGTTGGAAGATGGTTCCAGGGCACCGTGAAGATGCATGAGTTGTTCGTGATGATGTTGCTATAGGATAGCATCATTTGAGGATATGTAAATCCCTTGTTCGTCAGGGTTGCTTAGTGAGATTTCAGTTGGGGAGTTTTCAAATTCAGATTCTCTCAAAAGGTTTCTTTATGAATACAATAAAAAGCTACCTATTCTGATACAATGTCAGAGGCTCAACCTCTACAAACAGCTCCCCTTTGACAGTTCCCAGAAGATTCCTACAGGATTTAAAGCACTAGGGTTTAATCTCAAGAACAACATATCGTCATTGCCTACTCTATACTTCAACTTGTAACCTGCGTGCTCTACTTTTAGGCAGTTGCAAATATATTGAAGTACAACCCACTGGGATTCTAGAAACTTCAAACTTGATCGTATTTCACTGTATAAAGAATTGCAGAGAGATAGAAGCTTGAGCCAGTTAAGGCAATAGACATCCACACATAGAAAGCTAAAAACCATTCATGCTTTAAGGCATTGCAAATATATTGAAGTACAACCTCGACTGGGATTTCTCAGAAAACTTCAAATTCTTGATCTTTGTGGCACTAGTATAAAAGAATTGTCAGGAGAGATAGTATACTTGAGCAGTTTAAGGCAACTAGACTTATCCAACACAAGAAAGCTAAAAACCATTCATGCTGGAATAATATTAGGGTTGTCTTATTTAGAGGTTCTAGATGTGACAAGCAGCTCCTACCAGTTCCTTGTGAAGGGAGAGGAAGAAGGAGAGACAACTTTTGAAGAGCTCATACAGCTTGACGGATTACTTGTTTTATCCATCAAATTGAAGAGTATCCCATTGCTCAGCTATGATGATCTTTCCTGGATAAATAGATTAAGAAGATTTCAAATTTTAATTGGCCCAACAGCATATACCTTCCTAACTACGCATGACAAAAGTGTGGCTGTAAGTAAAATTGATTTCACACAAGATTCAATTCTGCAATTATGGGATATATCAAATTCTCTAGTCTTAAAAAATTGTTCAAACCTAAATCTAATGCTTGACGACTTGGTCATTAATACTGTTGTTGGCTTTATTGGTTTAAAATCACTCACGATTGAAAGATGCACAATAACGAAGTCATGTCCAGTTAGAGGATTGGCTGCCTGCTGTGACCTACTACCAAATTTGGAGGAACTTACTCTTGGCTATTTGAATTTTTTTTTTTTTTTTTTTTTTTTTGGTTGTTGTTGCAAAATTGAATTTGAATTTTGGCTTTGAACCAAGTAAACATACAAAGGTTAATCCTCTTTGCAAATAGTTTTTCCATTGTCATTAACGTTGCTTTAGTTTCCAAAATTACACTTTTTTTTCTTTTTTCTTTCTTTTTGTGGGCAAATCAGTCTGTCACTTATTATTTAGCCTTTTCTTTTAACTTTTAACATAATATTACACCTTTGTTTTTCTTTCTCAATCTTTTTTATGTTATTTATTTTTGGTGAGCAAATCAGTCTCTCACTAATTCTTTTAGCTTTTTTCTTTAACGTGAGATTAGTTAATTATCCTTTTATTTAACTATCTCATGCAACGCATAGGTTAGCAACTAGTTTGTTTTATTGACAAGGACACTTTGGAATCCATCAAAAAGGAAAAGAAGAAAACCTCTCTAAATTTTATTTTGCAATAATATGAATACGCATGGGGATACAACCTCATATATATAGCAAAGAAATTCTAGCTAGTGGCAGCTTTAAGAATTTTTTCAATGGGTCATTAAGAAACTTAAATTAAACAAAATTTAATAAAAAGAGAATTTAAATATATCAACACACAAAAAAACACACAAATACATAAAGTTTTACAATTTCCTTCTATGAGTTTTTATATTTTGAAACCATTACAAGATAATTTATTAGCAATTGTCATTATTTATTGTTGATATGGGTAGGTATGACCATTTTATTTTATTAATTTTGTATAACATTTTTGTTTTTATGCAATTGTCATTATCTATTTGTCATTATTTCTATAAAAATATTTTAAACTAAATGACAAAACAAAACCCATTGGCATTGTTTTAAATTGACTCACACGACTACACGCATCTATACATAAATAATATACTAAGTGTTTACTTAACCAATCAAATGTTTATCACTAACTTAACTTTTTTTTTTTTCTTGAATCACTACTTTACAACAAAAAGTTATTATAAAATGACAATACACACACGTGGAACAAACCATATGTATTTCCTAATTATCAAATTATATAAAGTTTTACTATATTTATGCTATGCATTCACACATTCAACCACATCACAATTCACACAAATAACATTATAATAATAAAAAATAACATACACAATCAATATCAAGCACGCGCACACACATATAATATAAATTAATAACAAAGAGTGTCATTCACAACTGCTAGCTAGAGAATCCTAGAAAACCCTTCATTCATGTTAAGTAGACATGGCAAAGTGGGCCAAAATTTGGTGTGGAATTTTTTGGCCCGAATAAAAAAGGGCCAACCCGTAGCCCATCCATTTTTTTGTGGGCCAACCCAACCCGACCCGTCTATTTTATAAAAAAATTATTTTTTCTAAAAAATATTTAGACTACATGCCAAGGTGCTAGGTGCATAGATATAAAGGCACAAAGCACTGTACTGATACTACTTAGCCATTTAGTAGCCACTAGTAGCAGTGGCCATGCCCCCATTTATTAAAAAAAAAGTTAATTAAAAAGAAAAAAATACAAAAGGCAAAAGCATCTACAACTATACATTTACACTACTAAACATCTAACACTACGTTAAATACTAAGTAGTAGAGGAAAAAAAAGACAAAAGGCAAAAGCATTTACAACTACATGTCCACATTACTAAACGTATAACACTAAGTTAAATACTAAGTAGTAGAGGAAAAAAAAGTACAAAAGACAAAATTATTTACAGCCACACATCTACACTAAATGTCTAAAACTAAGTTAAATACTAAGTAATTGAGTTAAATACTAGGACTAAATTACTAACACTAAGTCTAACTAGCACAAAACAAAAGTAAAGTAAAAGAAAAAGTCCAAAAGTCCATATCATTAGTGAACTTTGAATCGAAGAATATTATTAAGGTGATCGTAAATCAGCAGCAACAAGCAAAAAAATATCTGGAGGAATAGACTCCATCCAAACAGTCAACAAGAAAAAAAAAAAAAAAAAACTCTCCTGGCTAAGGAATGTGCATCAGCATTGCCTAGCCTAACGGTATGAGAGAGAAAAATTCTAAAGAGAACTAGCTAAAATAAGTGTATCACTAATTAAATTACCAAAAGAAGAAGAAAGATTGTCCCCATGTTTCAAAGAAGTCATAATGATCTCCGAATCACCTTCAAAGGATGATTTGAGTAATTCCAACTTCAAAAGCAAATAAGACAGCTCTCCTAGCAGCTAGCGATTCCAATATAACCATAGAAGGGCCAAAGGAATTTTTTCTGACAAAGCTGCAATAATCTCACCATTGGATTTTCAAATCACCACACCTATCTCAACTTCATTTGAATTTTCAAAAACTGAACCATCGAAGTTTGTTTTAAAAGAATCTGAGGGAGGAGGAGACCATTTTTCTTGCCTTTACTGGCTGAGATGGAATTGGTGTAGATATGCTGAAGCTGAGTCAGCAATTCTGTCAAGAGGAATGGGATTATCGTTCAAGCGAGACTGGTTCCGATAGGTCTAGATAAACCAAGCCGTTACAGCAAATACTTCCAGCAGCTGTGAATTATCTTGAATTTGACAAACCAGATCAATAACAGAGCCCCTACCAGATACAAACTTTGAATCTGAAGTGCAGTGTGTAAACTCAAAATATACACTTTCTGTGCTCTTTAGAATTTATCTCTCTCTCAAGTTGTAAATTTGTAATTATAAGCATTCTTCCTGTGAGTTATTAACATGGAAGATTTTGTTATTATGAGTATAAATAATTTTAGTCATGCACAAAACTATCAGAATTGGAAGGATATGGAAAGTTTTATGTTTTTTTCTGCATTTTTCTTAAATTGCAGTAGACGGTACAGAGAAAGCAACGAAGTTGAAGGAATACTGGAAGAGATAAAAAGGCTTCTAGAAGTTGGAAATTTCGAATCTGGTGTGGCTTATCCTACTAGAATTCCCAGAGCAGTGGAGCATATTCCTGGACCTTCAATTCAGGGTCAAACAACAGCATCCAAAATAGACGAAACTTTGAAGGTACTGCATGATGACAAAGTCCGGAGGATTGGTATTTGGGGAATGGGAGGAGTAGGCAAGACTACACTGGTGAAGAACTTTAACAATAAGCTTGAGAATGCTTCTACGCAGCCTTTTGGCATCATCATTTGGGTTACCGTTACCAAGAATTTGGTCATATAAATGTCCAGACACCAATAGCTGAGAGATTGAATTTGGAGGTTAAGATAGAAGAAAGCGTGTAGAGAACGGCTAGCCGACTTTATCAAAGGCCTGATAGAGAGGAAAATTTTCTACTCATTCTAGATGATGTTTGGGAGGAAATTGACTTGAACAGTTTAGGTGTCCCTCAACCTGAAGATCGTAAGGGTTATAAGGTCATATTGACAACTCGACGTATGGAAGTATGTAGGAATATGATGACTGATGTTGAAATAAAAATGGAGGTTTTGAATGATGACGAAGCATGGCAATTGTTTAGTCAAAAGGCAGGGGATGTGGCTCTTTTGGAACAAATTAGGCCATTTGCAGAAGCAATAGCAAGAGAAGATTGCGGATTGCCACTGACCATCATCACCATGGGAGCTGCCATGAAAAGAAAAACAAAGGTCAAGCTGTGGAAAAATGCCTTAACAGAGTTGCAAAGATCAGTGCCTCCTACAGAAGACATTGAAGGTAACAACATAAAATCTTGTTTCCTTTATTGCTCTTTGTTTCCTGAGGACTTTTCCATTGAAATAAGTGAACTAGTAAATTACTGGAAGGCAAAAGGTTTGATAGATGAAGGACAGAATTATGAGGATTCAGTCAATAAAGGAATAACTTTAATTGAAAATCTCAAAGACTCTTGTTTGTTGGAAGATGGTGGCCGTGAGGGCACTGTAAAGATGCATGACGTTGTTCGTGATGATGTTGCTATAAGGATAGCATCATTGTTTGAGGATAAATGTAAATCCCTTGTTCGTTCAGGGATGGGCTTCAGTGAGATTTCAGTTGGAGAGTTTTCAAATTCAGATTCTCTCAAAAGGGTTTCTTTTATGAATAACAAAATAACAAGGCTACCTGATTCCATGATACAATGTTCAGAGGCCTCAACTCTTCTACAACAAAACAATCGTACCCTTGTCACAGTTCCTGAGACATTCATACAAGGATTTAAAGCACTTAGGGTATTAAATCTCAGTAAAACTGACATCCAGTCATTGCCTCAATCTCTGCTTCAACTTAATGACCTGCGTGCTCTACTTTTAGGCAGTTGCAGATATCTTGAAGAACTACCCCCACTGGGAATGCTTAGTAAACTTCAAAAGCTTGATCGTATTTACACTTGTATCACAGAATTGCCAAGAGAGATGGAAAGCTGGAGCCAGCTAAGGCAATTAGACACATCCCACATAGGTGAGCTAAACACCATTCGTCTCAGAATTATATCCAGATTGTCTTGTTTAGAGGTTCTAAATATGACAAAAATTGGATTTCGTTTCCGTTTGAAGGGAGAAGAAGACGGACAGGCAACTTTTGAAGAGCCCAGATCCCTTAATCAATTACATAACTTATCCCTCACATTGAGTAGGATCCCATGTGACAAATTTGAAGATCTTTCATGGATAAATAGATTAAGAAGATTTCATTTTTGCATTATCCAAGCAAACGGCACCCTAAGAACACATTACAACAGGAGCAACATCCAAGGTCTTAATCTCTCACGACGAGAATCCATTGGGTGGTACTGGGGTAATTCAAGTTCTCTGCATTTACATCTTTGTGAAGGACTGACTGAAATGCTTGAAGACTTAATTCATCTCTGCAATGTGAGTAGCCTAGAAAGCATTTCAGAGCTAGCTGGTCATCTTGGGCTAAGAATTTGTAATCTAAAATCAGTTGGAGTGAAACAATATCATGAGATGAAGCATCTTATCTCCTATAGTGTCTTCATTCAAACCCTGCCAAAATTAAAAGTTATCGAGGTAAGCTGTTTTTTTTTTTTTTTTAATGAGAAATACGAGAGTTTTATTAAGAAACGGATAAAGCATCCTGAAATACAAAATATTCAATCCACAATGGAGTTTCCACAATCCAAGTAACAAAATTATCAATTCCTTTGGCGCGATGTGCCAAAGTGTGTGCTGGCCTGTCTCCATGTCGCCTAACATGCCGTATCTGTGTTCTTCGAAAAACTTTCAAGCTGTGATGAGTGCCCTGTATGACGTTGTCGATACTGGCCGGCGTTGTGGACGTATCAGTGAAAGCACCCAAGATAGTGGCTGAGTCTGTCTCGAATGTTAACAATATAAAGTGAGAGAGAATGACTGAATAGTCTGTATATTGATGTGTGTAAAACAATGTACAAAAGAAAGCCTTATATAGGCTAGGTATGTGTGCAATACAAGTAACATGAGTGCAGTACAAGTAATATACTGGGCTAAGCCCAATGGGCTAATTCTAGCCTAATCTATACACTAACATCCCCCCTCAAACTCGAGGTGGCAAGGAGGAAGCCAACTGGAGTTTAGATATAAGATCTCGAAGACAACCAGGCGAGTGAGACTTGGTGAAGATATCAGCAGGCTGGTCAGCAGATGAGATGGAGAACAACTTGAGATTGCCTTTCTTGAGATGCTGGCGAGTGATGTGGCAGTCGATCTCAATGTGCTTGGTGCATTCGTGGAAGACATCATTATGAGCAATGTAGATAGCACTACGATTGTCACAATAAAGAGGAGTAGCAGTGGGCTGTGAAGCATCCATGTCAGCCAAGAGACAGCGAAGCCAGACAAGCTCGCAGGTGGTGTCGGCAAGGGCACGATACTCAGCCTCAGTACTAGAACGGGAAACAACATCCTGCTTTTTGCTATGCCATGAGACAAGAGAAGTACCTAACAGGAAACAGAAACCTGTGATAGAGCATCGATCAGTCGGATCACCTGCCCAGTCTGCATCTGAATAAGCATGAAGCTCAAGAGAAGACCGAGAGGAGTAGTGCAGACCATGATAAAGTGTACCCTTGACATATCGAAGAATCCGAAGAACAGCACCATAGTGGACAGAATGAGGGGCATCCATGAATTTACTAACCATACCCACGGCATGTGAAATATCCGGACGAGTAACAGTGAGATAGATCAGACTACCAACCAACTGACGATAGCGAGTAGCATCAGATATAGGTTCACCATCCAAGGGTGTGAGTTTTGCATTGTATTCCAAAGGAATGGAAACAGTCTTGTTGTCAATGATACCAGCTTTGGAGAGAAGATCAGAAGCATATTTAGCTTGGGAAAGATAGTATCCATCAGAGGATGAGGTAACCTCAAGCCCAAGAAAATAGCTGAGAGTGCCCAAATCTTTCATCTCAAAATGCTGACTAAGGAAGTGCTAAAGAAAGCGGATACCTGCAGAATCATCTCCAGTAATAATCATATCATCAACATAGAGAAGAATAAGAGTGATACTAGCAGAGGATCTTCGGACGAAGAGAGCACTGTCATGAGGACTCGAAGTGAAACCCTACTGAGTAACAACTGAGCTAAACTTTTCAAACCAAGCTCGAGAAGCCTGCTTGAGGCCATAAAGAGCACAGCGAAGGCAACAAACTTGACTGCCTGAATGTGGATAGCCAGGGGGTGGTTGCATGTACACTTCTTCTTGAAGGTCTCCATTGAGAAAAACATTTTTCACATCCATTTGATAAAGAGGCCAACGGCGAACAGCAACCACAGCAATGAGACATCTGACAAATGTAAGGCGAGCAACAGGAGCAAATGTTTCCTCATAGTCAATGCCATACTCCTGGGTAAAGCCCCTGGCAACTAGGCGAGCCTTGTATCATTCAACAGATCCATCAGCCTTGGTCTTGATCTTGTAAACTCACCTACAACCTACTACAGACTGACCAAGAGGCAAATCAACTATATCCCAAGTGTGATTTTTATGAAGGGCATCTAGTTCATCATTCATAGCTTGCTGCCAAAGAAGGTCAATATGGGCCTCACGATAGGTGTGAGGTTCATAGAGTATGGCAAGGGCAAAAGAGCAGTGATAATCAGAGAGATAAGGGGGAGGAATGCTTACCTGAGTGGAACGACGAAGTTCAGGACCATCAGGAGACTCAGGAGAGGGTGGTGCCACAAGATCCAAGACAGGCGGGTCATATGCCGGGGACAGAACCGGAGATGAGTCGTCAGGAGAGGCAGCCGATGTTGAAGAATCCTCCACAAGTTCAGGATAGAGAGGGAGGAAAAGATCAATAAAAATGGGAGACTCAGAGGAAGAGGATGTAGGAAACTGCTGAAGACTCGTGAAAGGACGATGTTCCCAAAACTCAACATGACGGGAGACACGAAGACGATGAGAAATGGGATCATAGCAGCGAAACCCCTTTTGAGATACACCATAACCAAGGAAACAACAGAGACGAGCACGAGGTTGGAGCTTTGTTCGTTCATAAGGAGGAAGAGAGACAAAGTAAGCACAACCAAAAACCCGAAAAGAGGAGTAGTCAGGGGTTTGACCATAGAGAAGCTCAAATGGTGATTTGTTGTGTGTAGTTGGTGAAGGGATACGATTAATGGTGTATACAGCAGTGAGTGCAGCTTCACCCCAAAAGCGTTCAAGAAGAGAGGCAGAAATGAGAAGGGTGCGGACAACATCAAGAATGTGACGATGTTTTTGTTCTGCACGACCATTTTGTTGAGAGGTGTAAGGACAAGATCGCTAAGTAAGTGTACCATGATTGTCTAAAAAGGATAGGAAAGATTTATCATTATATTCTTGAGCATTATCTAATCGAAAAACTTTGACTGTGCGATTGAGCTGTGTTTCAATCATTTTATGAAATGTTTGGTAAGTAGACACAAGTTCAGACCTATGGTGAAGCAAATAAATCCAAGTATATCGAGAAAAATCATCCACAAATATGACAAAATATCTAGATCCCCCCTCAGTAGGAACAGGTGCAGGACCTCAAATATTAGAATGTATAAGATCAAAAGGTGCAGAAGAAAATGAGTCACTATTATTAAAGGGTAATTTTTTTTGTTTGCCAAAATGACAGGAAGTACAATCAAATTTTTGAAACTGAACTGAACCTAAATGACCTTGAGAAGCTAACAACTAAAGATGAGATAAGGATGGATGACCAAGACGAGCATGCCATAAATCAGGTGAGGAGGTGGCATTGGTAGCAGCTGCAAAAATAACTTGTGACGGAATCTTCAAGTCATGAACCTCAAACATGCGACCAACTTTACGGCCTGTCCCAAGCACTTAACCCGTCCGAGGATCCTGCATATCCACACCATGATTAGTAAATAGAAGATCTACGCCTAATTCACAAAGTTGACCAACAAAAAGAAAATTGAGGGATAACTTTGGGATATGAAAAGTGTCACTAAGGGATAAACAAGGAGAAGAGATTGTTCCTTTATGACTAACAGGCATAGGAGTTCCATCAGCAGTGTAAATGGTGATTGGATGTTCTAAGGGTGCCTTATCAGAAAATTAAGCTTCATCAGGAGTCATGTGGTTACAACAAGCAGTATCAAAAAATCAAGGTTGTTTACCTGAGGTGACAGAAAGGGCAATGGAAGTGCGGGATAAAACCTGTTGAACAACTGCCTCAATATCAGCTGTAGTAAGTGAGGAAGCCAAAGATGGACCTGTAGGAACCGATGGATCGGAAGGACATACAGCAGCTACCCGAGGAAGAGAAGCTTTATTCTGCTCTTACATAAATTTCTGTAGTTTACGACAAACTAAGATGTCATGACCTTTAGCACGGCAAAACTCACAACGAGTACCTTTGGAAGACTGAGAGGTGGGACGCCCAAAGTTTATCCGTGAAGGAGCAGTGAATGCGGCAATCGGAGGCTGTGGAGATGGTGTAGCCAATACATGATCAGATAATGACATGTGATAAATAGGCCGACGGTTTTCCTAAGAAATGAGCTCCTTGACTGCAGCATCAAGAGAAGGAGTAGGAGACCGGCTAAGCAGAGAAGCCCTAGTAGGCTCAAAATCCTCACGCAAACCCATCTTGAAGTGCTTAAATTTACGGCGATCCCGATATTTGACAAAGAGCTCAATGTCCTTAGAATACACTAGTGGAGGATCTGCAACAGAGAGTTGTTCCCATATAGTAGAAGTCTGAGAATAAAAATCAGAAATAGATTGACCTGTCTCTTGGCGCATTTGATAAAGTTTTGATTCAATGTGGAACTCCAAGCTTGAATCATTAGTACAATTATAGCGATCGGCCAAAAATTTCCAAGCAGCTTCAGCAGTCTCAAGACGAGGAAGAAAATTATGAATGGAGGGAATAGAGGTATTGATAAACCAAGACAAGATCTTACTCTGAATACTCTCCCATTCCTCTAGGCATTCTTCATAATCATCTGTTGTAACTGTAGTCTTGGAAGATTCTTCAGCAGCTGTGGCTATGGACTTAGGGTTTGGTACTGGCTTAGGAATTGAACCAGTCACATATCTCCACAGTTTACAACCCTTGAGAAAGACAGTCATATTCTGAGACCATGCATGATAGCTAGTAGGACCATCCAACATAATGGTGATAGGACGTATGATGTCTCATTCATTTTGTTGAGCCATAATGAAGAAAATGACCAAAAAAATGAGATTTAGAGACCTCAAATGCAGAAACAGAGCTCAAAATCGGAATCTACGCGAAAAACTGAGCAAGACAGGTCCTGTTGAAAAATTTTGGCTTTGGTCAAAGTCAATGGTCAACGGTCAAAGTCAACAGTCTACGATCAAAGTCAACGGCTCGGTCAACGTCTCAGGATGCTGACGTGGCAGGATGACGTCACCTAGGGCTGACATGGCAAGACGTGGAACGCGTGAGGCGCGTGACTGGCGCGTGGACTGGCGCGTGACTGGCGCGTGTGATTCCTAGCGACGCGTGCTCGAGAGCAGAAACTTCAGACAACGAGTGGAGGCGCGTGGAATACTGTTTCTGGCAGATTTTTGTTGGGTTTTGCTCGGGATTGGATGATATGTCAATCTATGCCTTGGCTTTGGCAGTTTGATCAACAAAACTAACGAAATCCAAGTGTTTTAGGGGCTATGGGCGTGACGGCGGTGACTCGCTTCTGACAGTGACTACTGGATGAAGGCGAGGGCAGCGGAAGAACGCCGGAGATGTCCACAGGAACCAAGAAGTCAAAGAAATGGCTCTGATACCATGTTAACAATATAAAGTGAGAGAGAATGACTGAATAGTCTGTATATTGATGTGTGTAAAACAATGTACAAAAGAAAGCCTTATATAGGCTAGGTATGTGTGCAGTACAAGTAACATGAATGCAGTACAAGTAATATACTGGGCTAAGCCCAATGGGCTAATTCTAGCCTAATCTATACACTAACATCGAAGATGACATCTTGTAGTCCAATATCTTTGGCAAAGGAGACGGCTTCGTCCATGGCTTTGGCTGCAGCTTCTAGTGGTCCCAGTGGCAGTGGTATGCGCTTGCTCAGAGCTGCCAACACCGAGCCCTCATGGTTACGTACCACAACGCCAATTCCCACTGACTTGCTGACTGAGAAGACAGCTGCATCGGTGTTAATCTTGTACCACGAGTAGTCCGGCAGAATCCATCGTGTGTCAACAGGTTCCTTATGTTGAGGTATGAGGTATCCGTCGGTGGGCAAGCTGGTAGTTCTCAAGTATGCTTCGGGCTTTAAGGATTATCTCTCGACTAGATTGTCATTTGGCTCCATGTCGTGTTTTATTTCTTGTGTACCACATGCACCAAGCAATTGTGACAATGAGCTCAAGCAGTTCTTTTCCCACATCTATCTCTCTCTCTCTCTCTCTATATATATATATATATATATAAAAGCCAAGACTTCATGCAGGAGTGCATCAGACCCTGCCAAGTGGTGCTCTAATTTTGCATTTAGCATTTTTTTACCTCTTTCACTAAGTTGAAAGATAGAGAAAGAAGAATCTGAAGGGTCACCACCTCTGTTATATTGGCCTCTCACCACCATCAAGATGCCAAAACCCCTACGGGTAAAAGCTGAAGCGTAGTGTTTAATGCTATTATTCTCACGTTAAGCCACATCAGCTGCCACGGCATTCTTTTTTTTTTTAATATAATTTGTCCTACAATTTTAAAATGGTTTTTACAATTTTCAGCCCTATAAATGCAGCCCACTATTTATTTATTTACTTCCACTATCACCCTATAATAAATCCAACCCACTACTTATTTATTTACTTTCACTATCATCCTCTAATAAATCTGTATAATTAATCCAGCTCACCTCTTATTTATTTAGTTCCACTATTAAGCTCAATCCAAAGCCTTTTCAGTTCAGTTTTAAGATTTTGTGCAAGCCTTTTCAACTTAAAGGAAAAAAAAAAAAAAAACAACAACAACGTTGAAGCCTTTCAAGCTTTAGGGTTTTTTTTTTTTTTTTTTCAAATTTCCTATAATTTTTTTACATTTATTTTTTTTAATATTTAAACTTCTCCAACCTTTCTCTCTCCCTTACCATTTCATCTCCTCACTACTTCTTCAATTTTTCTCCCTCCCTTACCTTTTCATCTCCCCACTACCCTCTACATTAATATCATTCTTCCTCTTTCCCTTCATCTTCCTCTATTTTTGTCTCTTCCTATTCACACCATCTTACTATAAATTTGTCACTATCTCTTCTATTCTATGCATAATTTTCCCTCACACAAAAAAAAAAAAAAAAAGGTTCTCTCTCTCTCTCTCTCTCTCTCTCTCCCTCTCTTTCTCTCTCTCTAAATTTTTGGTGGATTTTTTAATTTTTCTTTCATCTCTACTTTAGGTTGATAATTTTTTATATTTTTTAAAACTCTATTTTGGGTTAATTCGATTTAGTTTTTTTTTTTTTTAAATTGATTTTTTTTATTATTCTCTTTGATTGTTAAATGTTATCCTATTGCGTTCTAAAGAATTAAATATAGCATATAAAAGTATAATATTATTCTATTACATAGCATGATTTGAATAATTTAGTATTTATTCTGTTACATATTATGATTTTTTATAATGCTCAATTTAGATGTTAAACTATGAGACTTTACTAATTTTTGTTTATTTTCTAATCATTTGTGATGGACAAAGTACTCTTAATAGTTGTATTAGGAATATTCTATAATGTCATTCATTTAAAAAAAAAAAAAAAGCAAAAGTTAACCAAACAAAAATAATTGAATAGGTGGCAAATTTTAACTTTTGCAATTTTATTTTAATTATTATTATTTTATAACAATGCATGTGTAGAAATTTAATTCTTAGATTTTGCTAATAATTGTTTATTTGATAATATGTTTTTGGTGGCGAAAATTATAATTTCTAAAAAGAAAATAACCTTAATAGATTATCAAAAACAAAATTTTATCTTAATATTGGTTCAATTGATCATTGTTAAGTTTTATTAATATTTTTTAGTTTATTTTTTTTTTGGTGTTTGGGATTATGCCTATATTACATTTATGATTGTTCATATAATAAATAAAAATATAATTATGAAATACATTACTCATTATTAGATTAGTTTAAATTGTAAATAATAATAATAATAATAATAATAATAATAATAATAAAACCACCATAAAAATGATTATCCCGCGCAACGCGCGGGTTTGCGGCTAGTGTTGTATAAAGATGAGATGCCAAATAAGGTCAATGAATTCCCTGTAGTGTACGCCATGAGTGTCTATTGGTAATCCAGCTACAATCCAGGTCTCACGAGCTTTTGTGCAGTCCCAAAAGAGATGTCCACTCGTCTCCTCGTCTAATCCGCAAACTTCACATAGGGCATCCTCCAAGACCCCATGATGACAGAGGTTCACCTTTGTGGGTAGTGCATTGTGGCTAGCTTTCCAAGCAAAATTTTTTATTTTGTTTGGAATGCTGAGACCCCAGATAGTACGCCAGATGTGGCTGTGATCAAGCCCATTGGATGTTGTACATGGGTTTGTTTGGGGAGATAGGGATAATGCCACCTTGTATGCACTGTTAACTATGGATATACCCCTTAAGAGTGTAGGCCCAGATTATGCGGTCTCTAGTGTGATTTCGACTCCTTGGAATGCCTAGAATTGCATCGTCATCAACTGGCAGGAAGAGTTACTAAATCATGTCTGTTTTCCACTCACCAGTTTCATCATCTATGAGGGTGCAAAGCTGTGAATCCATAGGTAGTATACCTAGCGGAGAGGTGACTAGAAAAGTGGTATGTGTAGGCAGCCACTTGTCAAGCCAAACCTGAACTAAGAAGCCATCACCCACTTGCCATCTGGTGCCTGCTCTGACCACATCTTGTGCAACCATGATGCTTTGCCAAGAAAAGAAAGGTTTTGAGCCCAAATCTGCATGTAGGAAGTCACTATGTGGGATGTAGCGAGCCTTGAAGACACAATGCACTAAGGAATAGGTGTTGGTTTGTAGTCTCCAGCCTTGCTTGGCGAGGAGTGCCAAGTTAAAAGATTTTAGATTTCGAAAACCCAAACCACCATATTTTTTTGGAACACAAACTTTATCTCACGACAACCAAGCCATTTTATTTCTTCCATTTGTTTGACCCCAACAAAAGGAGCGTACCATGCTAGTCATCTCATCACAAAGTGTGTCTAGGAGTTTGAAAACACTCAATGTATAGGCTAGGATTGCTTAGGCCACTACTTTAATGAGTATCTCCTTTCCTGCTTGTGAAAGCATCTTCTCTTTCCAGCCTAAAAGTTTATTGTCCAATCTTTCCTTTAGAGCTCAGAATGTGTTCTTTTTAGATCTACCCACTAATGAAGGCAAGCCAAGGTAAGTTTCCTGCTGCTGTATAACCTCAGCACCAAAATGTTGCTTGATCTCTTCTTAGAAGAGCCAGGCCACCATTGAGGTTGTTAGAAATATTGAATGTAATTGTATTGTATTTCATAATGAAAGAATGTACATAGGTGCCTTTATATAGGAGGCATATGTGTGCAGTACAAGTCAATATGTGTGCTATACAAGTAACCTAACTGGGCCTAAAGCCCACAATATATTATACACATTAACTGCCCCCCTCAAACTTAAGATGGATGTGAGACCAGCTTGAGGTTGTCAACCAAAGTACGAAGGCGTCCATTAGGATGTGACTTGGTAAATATATCTGCAAGTTGATCTTTAGAGGAGACTAAGATCAGCTTGAGAGCACCATGGACAAGATGAAAACGGATAAAATGACAATCGATCTCGATGTGTTTAGTCCGTTCATGGAAGACATCATTGTGAGCAATATGAATAGCACTCTGGTTGTCACAATAAAGAGGAGTAGCAGAGGATGTAGTCACACCTAAGTCTTTGAGAAGCCATTATAGGCAAAAGAGTTCAGATGTGGTATCAGCAAGGGCACGATATTCTGCTTCAGTACTGGAGCGGGCCACATGAGTTTGTTTCTTACTTCGTCAAGAAATAAGAGAAGAACCAAGAAGAAAGCAATAACCAGTGGTGGACTTACGATTAGTGGGATCTCCTGCCCAATCAGCATCAGAAAATGCACAGAGAACAAGAGGAGACTGAGCAGAGTAGAAAAGACCATGGAAGAGAGTGCCCTTTAGGTATCGAAGAATGCGCAGAACAGCAGCATAGTGAGTCGATCGTGGTGCAAACAGATATTGGCTCACCTGGTGAATAGCATAGGAAATGTCTGGATGAGTGACAGTGAGATGAACTAAGCTGCCAACCAAGCGTCTGTAAAGAGAGCGATTAGGCAATGGTTTCCCCCCTGAGGGAGTCAGATGCGCATTAAGCTCAACTGGAATGTCAACAGTCTTGCTATCAGTGAGTTCAGCTCGAGACAAGAGTTCAGAGGCATACTTGGCTTGAGTAATATAAAGTCTATCTGTAGAATGAGTGATTTCAAGACCCAAGAAGTAGCTGAGATGTCCAAGATCTTTCATCTCAAACTGACTGAGAAAAGCCTTGAGTTGTTGAATGCCACTGAGGTCATCACCAATTATGATCATATCATCCACATATAGGAGAAATAAAATAGTGCCTTTGTCAGTGCGACAAAGAAATAAGGCAGAATCATAATGACTGGCCATGTAACCCAAGTGAGAGATAGTAGAGCTAAATTTGGCAAACCAAGTTCATGAAACTTGTTTAAGGCCATAAAGTGCACGCCGAAGGTGATAAACCTTCTTTGAGTCAACAGAAAGAACAGGAGGAGGTTGCATATACACTTCTTCACTTAAATCCCCATTAAGGAATGCATTTTTGACATCCATCTGAAAAAGGTCCCGTTTACTAGCAACAGCAACAACTAAGAGGGCACGAACAGATGAGATACAAGCAACCGGAGCAAAGGCCTCTTCATAATCAATCCCATACTCTTGTGTAGGGGTGTGCAAAAAATCGACAAACCAAACAAACCGACTGAAACAGACCGAACCATTGCCAAATTTTCAATTCGGTTTCGGTTCGATTTGGTTTCGGTTTCAGTTTTTAAAAATCGAAATTTTCGATTTTTTCACCCGAAACCGAACCGAACCAACCGAATATATATATATATATTTATTTATTTATTTATTTATGTAATTCTATTACATAACTAACCAGTGGCTTAGTGGTTTGCTACTTTGTGGAATGCTAGCTGATCCTAGGTTTAAGCCTTCGCGTGGGGGGCATTTGTTTTTGCTATTTAATTTTTAAAACCCTAGAGCATGAGGTAAAATATGGAAATACCCTCCCTCTTTTATTCTTCCCTTTTCTTTTCTTCAGTTTAGCCACCCCTCCTCTTCTCAACTTTTTCTCTCAATTTTTTCTTAAAGAGTTCAGCCCTCAACCCCTCCTCTTCTCTCACCACTCCACGCCTCCACATGCCCCCTCCACACGTCGGCCTTCCTGCACCAGCCTCCACACGCTGGCCTTCCTACGCCGGCCTCCACGCGCCGATCTCCACTCGCCGAGCTCCCTACGCTGGCTAATCTTTTCATTTTCACGAAGTCACGGTACCCTCTCTCTCTCTTTAATTTCTCCATAGTTTCCTCTCTCTTTTTTATATTCTGGGTTTGTTTAATATTGAATCAATGCTATTTTTTCAATTTTTATGTGCAAATAAAGTTAGGGTTTTGAAAAAACCCATGTGCTTGGTTGTTTATTTTTTCAATTTCTTCTCTCTTTTTTATATTCTGGGTTTGTTTAATATTGAATCAATGCTATTTTTTCAATTTTTATGTGCAAATAAAGTTTAAAAAAAAAAACCCATGTGCTTGGTTGTTTTGTTTTTTAAATTTCTTTTCTCTTTTTTATATTCTGGGTTTGTTTTTTTTTTTTTTTTTTTTTTTTGCTTTCTTAGAAAATGAATGAGAATGTTCTGGGTTTGTTTTTTTTGTTTGTTTGACTTCTTAGAAAATGAATGAGAATATTCTGAGTTTTTTTTTTTTTCTTTGTTTGCTTTCTTAGAAAATGAATGAGAAGGAACTGAAACCGACCGAAACTTAAACAAACCGAAACCGACAATTTTTCAACTATTTCGGTCGGTTTCGGTTGAGACTTTTAAAAACCAAAAATTTTGGTTTTGGTTGGCCGGATAAAAAAAACCGACCAAACCGAACCGATTACAACCCTACTCTTGTGTAAAACCTTTTGCAATAAGATGAGCTTTGTAGTGCTCAATGGACCCATCAGAGTGAGTCTTAATCTTGTAGATCTACTTACAACCAACCACAGATGTCCCAGGAGGAAGTGTCACCAAATCCCAAGTATGGTTTTTAGATAATGCATCAAGTTCCTCTTTTATTGCAATCTGCCATAAAGGGTTAGTGGAAGCCTCACGATAGGTGTGAGGCTCATGTAGTGTAGCAAGGACAGTGTAACAATGATAGTCAAGTAAATGTGTAGGAATAGATCTTACCCGAGTTAAGTGACGAGGTGGAATGTCTTGTGCAAGATCTTTAGGCAAAGCAGGAGCAGGAGACCCAAGCTCAGGATTGGGGTTGGGTAGCTCGTCTTCAACCAGTTCATCTTCCACCTGTTTATTAAAGGATGAACTAGGAAAGGGATCAGTGATATCTGGTGGTTGGACAGAGAAGTCTACAACAACAGAATCAAGAGCAACTACAGGAGGATCAGGAGCAGCTACATAAGGAATGTGTGCCTCATCTGGAAAAAGATCTAAGACAGAGGAGAAAGACAGGGAAGCACTGAAATGAGAAAGCTCGACAAAAAGGCAATGTTTCCAAAGGACAACATTGCGGGAGATACGAAGATGATGAGAGACAGGATCATAACACCTATACCCCTTTTGAGTTTCACCATAGCCAAGAAAACAACAAAGCCTTGACTGAGGCTCAAGTTTATTATGTTCATGTGGCTGAAGAAGAACGAAACAAGCATAATCGAAGGAGCGAAGGTGGTGATAGTCTAGAGGTGACCCAAAAAGGCACTCATATGGAGTTTGATTTCGGATAACAGGACTCGGAATGCGATTAATAGTATAAACAGCATGAAAAGCAGCTTCACCCCAAAAAGGAGCAGGAACTTTGGCAGAGAGAAGGAGAGCACGAACAGTGTCAAGAATATGACGAAGTTTTCGTTCGGCTCTACCATTTTGTTGAGAGGTACCTGGACAAGTTAGTTGATGAACATGTGAAAGACCGCGTCCCCGGCCCGTTTTAATGAATGTTGGGCCAAACCCACGTGAATGGGTGGAGTCGTGTTATTGCCTCTCAAAATGGAGGTTCGACTAGTTATATTTTCCCCTTTTAGATTAAGGGTTTTACAATGGAGTCGCCACTTATTTAATTACTGGAAAAATAAGAAAACCACAATAAAAAATTCCTCATTTTATTAATTTGAAATTGAATTTACATTGAACATAGGAAATTACATGGCTTTGGTCCTAGATACAATCTAAGATAAAGTACATGGCTTTGTTTCCTAGTTATAATCTAGAAATTGAAAATTACAAGGATAAGCATTTGATCTACTAACCCTTGATCTAAGTTTGGAGGCTATGTTACAAGGTGGGAAGGTGTTAGGCACCCACCTTGCCCGGTGAAACCGGTCTTCTAGACTATGGTGGCCAACAATCATATCATATCATCCAATATGTCAATCAATTTACATGTTGAATTTAATGTGTGTGCATGTGATAAACCCTAATTCAATTTATTAAACATTGCATTTGGATTGAAAAATAAAATTCTATTGAATGTGTTTGGATGGTGATAACCTAGATTCAAGGATTTGAAAGAATTATGAAACAAACATGTTTTTCATATTTTTGGTGTAAATTTAAGATCAAAACTAGTGATATGCATGAACATGTGATGAACAACCAAGAACACGTAAAGAACGCATAAGAACATTTAAGAACATTCAAACATATTCAAGAGAATTTAAATAGTTACTATCATGCTTTAATCTTAAACTCTCATCATGGCAATACAAAAAAAACAAGTTAGGGAAAGAGATTATACTTTCATGCAAGATCCATACGGTGGAGGAGGAGATTCTTGGTGGAGGTCCTAAGGGTAAAGGAAAGAAGAAGAACTAGGAGAGGGAGAGTAAGTCTCACTCAATACCTTGAGTCTCAGGAAGACCAAGATATGACAAGACTACTCTACTTCACTAGAACTCAAGAGAGGAGAAGAAGAGGGGATTTTTTTTTGTGTCTTGGAATGAAGGAGGGGGAGGGTTTATATAGTAGTAGTGGAGAGAATATGAATGGAATGCCATTTAATGAAGGTTGATAAGGATTATGAACCTAGACCTCATTTTAGCCTTGGGAAAAATCTGGTGCATTAAATGGAGAGATTGGTGGGAGTGGGGAGCAAGCCAAAATTCGGTTTTCCCGTAGCTGTTGTAACAGCTTGTAGAGCCAACTTCGAAAAATCATATCTGATCCAATTCTGATCAGAATTGTCCCGTTCTTATGCTCAAATTGAAGCCCCGTATGTCTAGTTTCTGGAAAAATTAATCTCATTCACAGATTCAAAATATTCTGAGAGATATTGATGAAATGGTGAGCAGAGGTCATTTGTTAGAAAATGGTTTCAGCACAATTAACATTAATAGGTCCCAAATTAGCTCCCAATTAACATTAAATGGCTCCAATCACTCCCATTTCAGAATTAATTAGTTCCAAATTTACTCTAATTAAAAGATAATTACACAAATTACTCATTGAATAATTAATGTTTAACTATCTAATTAATTAGGTATATGCAACATCACCATAAAATGTAGTCCTAACCAATTAAATTATGACACATCATTGATCTCCAATTGATTACACTTATAACCAATTGAAATCAATTGTTTATAATCACATATAGTTGGACTTAATTTGTGATAGTGCATCTCAACCATTAAAACTTGATTTGATGATAACTTTCAATCTGGTGGTCCGATTAGGGCTTATGACCAGTTGATTTGATCGTTACAACATCAAGATCATTTTGATGAAATGAGATTAAGGATCTAATGACTAGAATCAAGATGCATATTCCCAAGGCGAAATTACCCTTTTACCCTCCAAATGAGGTTAAATGCAGGTTGCAAAATGGGGTGTCAACAGAACAATGCCATAGGAATGCAAAATAGCTTGGAAAGCATATTGAGTATATTCAAGAGCATTATCAGATCAAAAAATTTTGATGCGTCTAGAAAACTGAGTTTCAACCATTTTTGCAAAATTAGAATATACTTCCAATAATTTAGAACGATGTTTCATATTAAAAATCCAAATATAGCGAAAGTAATCATCAACAAAGACAACAAAATATCTAGACCCACCAATACTAGAGATAGAGGACGGCCCCCAAACATCAGAATGAATAAGGTCAAATATATCAGTGGATATTGATTTACTAGTATTGAAAAGCAAAGCTGGTTATTTACCTAACTGACATGAAACACAATCAAAATTTTATGTAAATACTGAACCTAACAAACCTCTAGAAGACAATTGTTGTACCCGAGAGGAAGATGCGTGACCAAGTCGAGCATGTCAAAGTGCAAGGGAATGAGTGGAAGAAACTACAGCAGCTGTAGCAACAGAAACAGGAGCAACAAGTGGAAGACGAAGGTTGTCCACAGGAAATATACGTCCAACTCTAGGACCAGTCCCAAGCTCCTGTCCCGTCCTAGGATCCTGCACAATGCACCCAGAATAATCAAAGGTAATGCGATAACCCAACTCAACTAATTGTCCCACAGAAAATAAATTATAAGAAAGGTCAGGAACATTCAAGACTCCAGGAACCGAGAGGTTGGAGGTTGAAACTGAACCTATATTATGACCAGACATTGTGGAACCATTTGCTGTGCGAATATTAAGAGGGTGCGGTGCAGGTTTAAGGTCAGAAAATAAGGACGAGTGAGGTGTCATATGATTGCAATAAGCAGAATCCATAAGCCAAGAGGTAGAAGACATACCGGATAAAGCCGAGAGAGAAGATGAATAAGATGCATTACCAACCATATGAATGACATTGGCGATGATATTTATAAGTTCATCTTTGGAAATGAAGAAAGTGGATCCAGAAGACTTAGACTGTGCAGAGACAGGAGCCATTGGTTGGACACTCTCAGTGTTAGCAACAGTAGCAGCAAAAATTGAAACAGCTAATTTGTTGCGATGATAGCAAGTCTCAATATTATGGCCAAAACGTTTGCAAAAATGGCAAAAACGTTTGCTAGATTGTTGGCGATGATTATTGCAACCAGAAGAAGACATGTCCTTATTCTTCATTTAGAAGAAAAATATGCGAAAATGGATTGCGAAAATGAAATCTACGCGAAAAACTGAGCAAGGAGCACTTGGACTGCAAAAAAAAGTCAACCCCTTGAAAAAGTCAACGGTTAAACTGCCCCAAAAGTCAACGGTCAACCGAATGGAAGTCAACAGTCAAAGCTGAAAGGAGAAGTCAATCTGCTGGATGACGCAAGCGAAGATGACATCAGCAATGATGCAAGCGAATGATGTCAGCAATTAGAGCTGATAGGGCAGAATGACATCGTAGTGACATCAGCAGGCGCGTGACTTACAGAAGTTGCGCGTAAGAGCGCGTGATGGCGCGTGAGTGTACAATCGAGATGGAGGCGGCACGTGGAGGCGCGTGAGAGTGTGTCTTTGGATGCAGATTACTCTGGCGGCACGTGTGGGCGCGTGCAGACTCCGTTGGCTGCAAGACTTCCACGACTGAGTAGATCGGTGTATGACGATCTCAGTGGTATCTGCAGAAAATTAATCGGAGCAATTTTTAAGGCGGTGATGAGTGGAGCAGTAGTCTTTGCGGTGTGGGACTCCTCAACGGCGATGTCTGCAAGTCCGGAACCTAAGGACGACGGAGTTTTAACTGCAAAAGGCTGCAGCTACTACTATGATAGCGGAAGCAATGTTGAATGGAGTAATACCAATAAAGACAAGACTGTTAAGAAAGGTTAGAGCAGTGGCTCTGATACCATGTTAGAAATATTGAATGTAATTGTATTGTATTTCATAATGAAAGAATGTACATAGGTGCCTTTATATAGGAGGCATATGTGTACAATATAAGTCAATATGTGTGCTATACAAGTAACTTAACTGGTCCTAAAGCCCACAATATATTATACACGTTAACAGAGGCCATTGCTAGAGACCACAAGTCCTTGGTTATAATCCCAGTTCCGTTTCATGCCATTCAGTTGTTTAGTGGTGAGTTTTGTCTCCATTAAGAAGACACAAATGGGAGCTTTTTTCTTCAATGATCTCTTGAGAGCATTGACTATTCGAGGGTTCCCAAGCCCCCAATAGTTCCAGCTTATAATATTCGTTGTGTTTGATGGTGCTGTATAGCAGCCACCATCAATCCCAAGTTGTCTGCCATGAGTTTACCCAAAGCCTTAGTTTCTACATCCAGTTGCTTTTGCTTCTTGTCTATGAGAATGGCAATATGTGGTTCAATGTCCTCACATTTACATTTTGGGCCCAACACTTGTTCAATTGTTTCAAAGGTGTCCCTTGCATAGGCTAGTGGCCCAAGTCTACGCAATGTACCAATTTTCGGGCCCACGAATGATTCAGTGTTGCGGTTTAGGTGAGTACTGGCAGTGTGATGTGAGTTTAAGATGTATAGTCCTAGTGTAATGGAGGTGAGGTTCTGTGTCCTCACCGAGGTAGTTGTTTCCTTTCATGGAGTAGTTGACTTGGAGGGCACAAATAGGGAAGTATTTTCAAGAGCATGTGTGTGGGATTCTATCAATTGCATGCATGGAGGGGTGGGGTTTGAATTTTGAAAAAAATTCAAGTCATGGTCAATTTCCGTGATATACGTACAGTAAAGATCGTGGTTTGATAACATTTCCATATTTGTGGGAATTGGTTTGGGAGGTCATGCTAAAGTCACACTGGTGTCAAACGATGATGGTGGCGATAGTGGGTTTGAAGTGTTGGCCGTTGGTGGGGTGGCTTTTGCAAACAGAAATGGTGTTGGGCGATGGGGTGGGGGTGGTGGTGTGGTTTGTGTTGTCTTCATGTTCACTATTTGTGGTTGTTGGATGTTGTGCATACTTACTCGCAGCCAAGGCCCATATTGCTGCTCCTCTTTATTCAGTGTGCCGCCACTGTCAGTCCAAGTTTTGCAATCTTTCTTATCATGGTTTAGGAGGTTGCACCAATAGCAGTAGACAGGTAACCATTTGTATTGGACTGAAATCCAAAGTGGGTCCGAGTCTCCCATGTCTACGAAATGGCCACGAGAGAGAGGTTGGCTGATTTCAATGTCAACTCGGACTCGAAGGTAATGACCACAACATTCTCCAGTTAGTGACGCATCAACTTGTTTTAGTGTACCCATGGACTGCCCAATGGCCTCCGCATTGGCATTGTTCATTCAACTGAAGGGGAGGTTTTGTATCTGAATCCAGAATAGGGCGTTGTTGAACTTGGCATCGTCAACTGATTCTTCCTCTGTCGGTTTATAGAGGCTGATCAAATATTTGTCAAAAGACCATGGTTGCTAGGCTAGGATCTTAAGGGAGTCGACTTCACTGGAAAAGAGGATTAAGACTGTGTTAGAGCCGAGATCTCGAAGTTCGAAGTCATGTATTAAGTGCCACATACTCTTGAGGGTCTATGATAAAGCTTCCATGTTAGCCCTACGTTTGGTGAAGAGTTTGGTGATAAGGACCCTGCTATTATTTTCAACATCAAACGCTAGAGGAACGGTTTGGCTTTCCTGTGTATTAAGTGATAATCTGGCCCACTTACCAGTGTGGTCGTCCATGCCTAAAGAGTGTTGGGAGTATGGGAGTTAGGGAGGGGTAGATACGAGAGGGAGAGAAGAGATTCCACTAGTATGGGGAAAAGGAGGCCTATACAGACATTAGGTTTTCATCACCATAGGCTTTCTCATGGGAGAGAGCCAACGAGAGAAAAAAGCTTATTATGTCTGTTATCTAGGTAAGTTGTTGTGGGAACATAGATGAGCTCTTTAATTATGATTAAGGGCAGAATATGGCTTTAAATCCTATTGTTCCAAACTAATACAATTTTATTCTAACTTCTGATTTTGAAATTATAAAAATAAAAAATTCAAAAATTGGAAATTAGAAAATTTGGTAATTTGGAAGATAAAACATAATTAATTAGATTAATTTAAATAATAATTTCGTGAGCTGCATTAGACTCATAACTCGTTCAGAGACAGACGAAGCATTTTTTTGGCCTGATACGTGCTGTACATGGAACCAGTAAATTTTAAAAATAAAAATGATGGGCCAAGAATGTATTGACCCCTTGTGATAAATTAACCAATTAATTAGTCAAGTTAATAAATGAATCCGATTAACATGTAATACACGTGGTAGCACAAACAAATCTCCAACTAAGTTAACATACAGAGGAAAATAAAGTTGACACGGTGACTTGTTTACAAATAGGGAAAACCTCCAAAGCAAAAACCCCACCGGGTGATTTTATGGTCACCACTCCCAAGAATCCACTATTATCACAACAAGTAGTTACAAGTAAAGGAATCTCAGTACCTTATACCAACCTACAATTGAACTCTTACCCCAATACCCAATTAGACTTGTTCTATAGTGACAATATCTCTTTTTCAATGCACGGCTTCCAATACGTGACTAACCACCAACTTAAGAAGGATGTTGCCTACAAAGTTCTTCAATTCATCAACACGATGAAGATTACGAAACTCCTTAGTTACAAAACTCTACGGCGTACAAACGCAGCAGCTTCTTCAAGAGAAAAATGAACTAGGGAAAATTTGTCTCTGGTCACAATTTGCTTGAACAAAACCTTTGTATTAAGCTTCATCTACTTGCATCCTATGTGATGACCCTTAAAATAATCCTTATGTTTGTTTAAGGTTGTGAGAAAAGAAAGCCTAAACAAATATACATGGATATGTGTGAAATCAAATCTGAAAAAATGATTTTCATAAATCTTGATAGATAGGGTATCTATCAAGCAGCTGTCAAGCGTCGGGCTAAAGATCCCTCTTAAACCTTGATAGATGCTATCTGTCGAGTTAGCTGTCGAGTTAGCTGTCGAGTTTTAAAATCCAGCACTTCTTCACTTGTTTCTTGGACAAACTTGCATGGTTTTAACACTTGGACTTGAACTCTTGCTCCTTAAAGTATTAAACACATCCTAAATCTACCCAATTATAAGTAAAATGCGTTTTGTCAAAGGATTAGCCAATTCTAAATGACATATGTTCCTAACATGATTCACATATGTCCTAACAATCTCCCCCTTTGGCAACCCGTGACAAAACCACAACAAACAAATGAACATATGAGAGAAGTCATAAATCACTCAACTCATACTCACTTGTTAAATACAATAAAATCTAATCCTAACACAAACTCTTGAAAAACTTTGCAAGAAGAGAGTTCATAGCAAGAAAGACTTTGACAACCTGTATTTCTAAAACACTTTAAACAAAATTCATTCCAGCTTCTTAGTGTGAAACAAAAATATAAAAGATTGCATACAATTAATAAGAAGCATGTGCATGAAGAGATAAAAGAAACAACACATGAAGAGATTGGTGAAACTGTAATAACAACCTCAATATATATATATATATATATATCAATAAGAGTACAAGCTTTGCTATCACAATGTAAGAACAATGTATCTAAAAAGTAAAGAAAAGAAAAGATACAAAAAGTCCTCACTACATCCCTCATAATAAAAAAAACAAACACTCCCTCTAACAAAAATATCTATCTCCTATACTAACTCTCCCCCTAAGAACATGACTACTCTCATACCCAAAACTACTCTCCCTTTTTGTCACGAATGACAAAGGGCAAGTAACTCAAGCAGTCATCCCGTCGTCACCGGAAGAGCTAACATCCTCATCCTCATCATCATCGGAGTCACCATTATCGTCCTTGTCCTCAGATGCCTCTGGAGAAGGAGAAGGAGACGCCACGAATCCACCAAGGTGAGCTTGACGTCATGCAATACGATCGACATAGGTGTTCACCTGACACAACTCATCACTGAGTGTGTCAAGGTGAGCATCCATGTGCTGAAGCTGCGCCATAACCGCCTCGAGGGTCACACCACCCACAGAAGAAGGAGCAGATGTAGATGGAGTGGAAGATGCTGGAGGAGTCACCGTCTCAGTCCATGGCCACTTCAGTTAAAGTTAGGACTCGCTCCGTCTAACAGTTGCTGCATCAATGGCACACATGACGGAGAAGTGTGGAGACTCAAGATAGGAGACAGACGCATGATGGAGAATCCGAATTTTTTCAATTTTTATGTGCAAATAAAGTTTAAAAAAAAAAACCCATGTGCTTGGTTGTTTTGTTTTTTAAATTTCTTTTCTCTTTTTTATATTCTGGGTTTGTTTTTTTTTTTTTTTTCTTTGTTTGCTTTCTTAGAAAATGAATGAGAATGTTCTGGGTTTGTTTTTTTTGTTTGTTTGACTTCTTAGAAAATGAATGAGAATATTCTGAGTTTTTTTTTTTTTCTTTGTTTGCTTTCTTAGAAAATGAATGAGAAGGAACTGAAACCGACCGAAACTTAAACAAACCGAAACCGACAATTTTTCAACTATTTCGGTCGGTTTCGGTTGAGACTTTTAAAAACCAAAAATTTTGGTTTTGGTTGGCCGGATAAAAAAAACCGACCAAACCGAACCGATTACAACCCTACTCTTGTGTAAAACCTTTTGCAATAAGATGAGCTTTGTAGTGCTCAATGGACCCATCAGAGTGAGTCTTAATCTTGTAGATCTACTTACAACCAACCACAGATGTCCCAGGAGGAAGTGTCACCAAATCCCAAGTATGGTTTTTAGATAATGCATCAAGTTCCTCTTTTATTGCAATCTGCCATAAAGGGTTAGTGGAAGCCTCACGATAGGTGTGAGGCTCATGTAGTGTAGCAAGGACAGTGTAACAATGATAGTCAAGTAAATGTGTAGGAATAGATCTTACCCGAGTTAAGTGACGAGGTGGAATGTCTTGTGCAAGATCTTTAGGCAAAGCAGGAGCAGGAGACCCAAGCTCAGGATTGGGGTTGGGTAGCTCGTCTTCAACCAGTTCATCTTCCACCTGTTTATTAAAGGATGAACTAGGAAAGGGATCAGTGATATCTGGTGGTTGGACAGAGAAGTCTACAACAACAGAATCAAGAGCAACTACAGGAGGATCAGGAGCAGCTACATAAGGAATGTGTGCCTCATCTGGAAAAAGATCTAAGACAGAGGAGAAAGACAGGGAAGCACTGAAATGAGAAAGCTCGACAAAAAGGCAATGTTTCCAAAGGACAACATTGCGGGAGATACGAAGATGATGAGAGACAGGATCATAACACCTATACCCCTTTTGAGTTTCACCATAGCCAAGAAAACAACAAAGCCTTGACTGAGGCTCAAGTTTATTATGTTCATGTGGCTGAAGAAGAACGAAACAAGCATAATCGAAGGAGCGAAGGTGGTGATAGTCTAGAGGTGACCCAAAAAGGCACTCATATGGAGTTTGATTTCGGATAACAGGACTCGGAATGCGATTAATAGTATAAACAGCATGAAAAGCAGCTTCACCCCAAAAAGGAGCAGGAACTTTGGCAGAGAGAAGGAGAGCACGAACAGTGTCAAGAATATGACGAAGTTTTCGTTCGGCTCTACCATTTTGTTGAGAGGTACCTGGACAAGTTAGTTGATGAACATGTGAAAGACCGCGTCCCCGGCCCGTTTTAATGAATGTTGGGCCAAACCCACGTGAATGGGTGGAGTCGTGTTATTGCCTCTCAAAATGGAGGTTCGACTAGTTATATTTTCCCCTTTTAGATTAAGGGTTTTACAATGGAGTCGCCACTTATTTAATTACTGGAAAAATAAGAAAACCACAATAAAAAATTCCTCATTTTATTAATTTGAAATTGAATTTACATTGAACATAGGAAATTACATGGCTTTGGTCCTAGATACAATCTAAGATAAAGTACATGGCTTTGTTTCCTAGTTATAATCTAGAAATTGAAAATTACAAGGATAAGCATTTGATCTACTAACCCTTGATCTAAGTTTGGAGGCTATGTTACAAGGTGGGAAGGTGTTAGGCACGCTCCTTGCCCGGTGAAACCGGTCTTCTAGACTATGGTGGCCAACAATCATATCATATCATCCAATATGTCAATCAATTTACATGTTGAATTTAATGTGTGTGCATGTGATAAACCCTAATTCAATTTATTAAACATTGCATTTGGATTGAAAAATAAAATTCTATTGAATGTGTTTGGATGGTGATAACCTAGATTCAAGGATTTGAAAGAATTATGAAACAAACATGTTTTTCATATTTTTGGTGTAAATTTAAGATCAAAACTAGTGATATGCATGAACATGTGATGAACAACCAAGAACACGTAAAGAACGCATAAGAACATTTAAGAACATTCAAACATATTCAAGAGAATTTAAATAGTTACTATCATGCTTTAATCTTAAACTCTCATCATGGCAATACAAAAAAAACAAGTTAGGGAAAGAGATTATACTTTCATGCAAGATCCATACGGTGGAGGAGGAGATTCTTGGTGGAGGTCCTAAGGGTAAAGGAAAGAAGAAGAACTAGGAGAGGGAGAGTAAGTCTCACTCAATACCTTGAGTCTCAGGAAGACCAAGATATGACAAGACTACTCTACTTCACTAGAACTCAAGAGAGGAGAAGAAGAGGGGATTTTTTTTTGTGTCTTGGAATGAAGGAGGGGGAGGGTTTATATAGTAGTAGTGGAGAGAATATGAATGGAATGCCATTTAATGAAGGTTGATAAGGATTATGAACCTAGACCTCATTTTAGCCTTGGGAAAAATCTGGTGCATTAAATGGAGAGATTGGTGGGAGTGGGGAGCAAGCCAAAATTCGGTTTTCCCGTAGCTGTTGTAACAGCTTGTAGAGCCAACTTCGAAAAATCATATCTGATCCAATTCTGATCAGAATTGTCCCGTTCTTATGCTCAAATTGAAGCCCCGTATGTCTAGTTTCTGGAAAAATTAATCTCATTCACAGATTCAAAATATTCTGAGAGATATTGATGAAATGGTGAGCAGAGGTCATTTGTTAGAAAATGGTTTCAGCACAATTAACATTAATAGGTCCCAAATTAGCTCCCAATTAACATTAAATGGCTCCAATCACTCCCATTTCAGAATTAATTAGTTCCAAATTTACTCTAATTAAAAGATAATTACACAAATTACTCATTGAATAATTAATGTTTAACTATCTAATTAATTAGGTATATGCAACATCACCATAAAATGTAGTCCTAACCAATTAAATTATGACACATCATTGATCTCCAATTGATTACACTTATAACCAATTGAAATCAATTGTTTATAATCACATATAGTTGGACTTAATTTGTGATAGTGCATCTCAACCATTAAAACTTGATTTGATGATAACTTTCAATCTGGTGGTCCGATTAGGGCTTATGACCAGTTGATTTGATCGTTACAACATCAAGATCATTTTGATGAAATGAGATTAAGGATCTAATGACTAGAATCAAGATGCATATTCCCAAGGCGAAATTACCCTTTTACCCTCCAAATGAGGTTAAATGCAGGTTGCAAAATGGGGTGTCAACAGAACAATGCCATAGGAATGCAAAATAGCTTGGAAAGCATATTGAGTATATTCAAGAGCATTATCAGATCAAAAAATTTTGATGCGTCTAGAAAACTGAGTTTCAACCATTTTTGCAAAATTAGAATATACTTCCAATAATTTAGAACGATGTTTCATATTAAAAATCCAAATATAGCGAAAGTAATCATCAACAAAGACAACAAAATATCTAGACCCACCAATACTAGAGATAGAGGACGGCCCCCAAACATCAGAATGAATAAGGTCAAATATATCAGTGGATATTGATTTACTAGTATTGAAAAGCAAAGCTGGTTATTTACCTAACTGACATGAAACACAATCAAAATTTTATGTAAATACTGAACCTAACAAACCTCTAGAAGACAATTGTTGTACCCGAGAGGAAGATGCGTGACCAAGTCGAGCATGTCAAAGTGCAAGGGAATGAGTGGAAGAAACTACAGCAGCTGTAGCAACAGAAACAGGAGCAACAAGTGGAAGACGAAGGTTGTCCACAGGAAATATACGTCCAACTCTAGGACCAGTCCCAAGCTCCTGTCCCGTCCTAGGATCCTGCACAATGCACCCAGAATAATCAAAGGTAATGCGATAACCCAACTCAACTAATTGTCCCACAGAAAATAAATTATAAGAAAGGTCAGGAACATTCAAGACTCCAGGAACCGAGAGGTTGGAGGTTGAAACTGAACCTATATTATGACCAGACATTGTGGAACCATTTGCTGTGCGAATATTAAGAGGGTGCGGTGCAGGTTTAAGGTCAGAAAATAAGGACGAGTGAGGTGTCATATGATTGCAATAAGCAGAATCCATAAGCCAAGAGGTAGAAGACATACCGGATAAAGCCGAGAGAGAAGATGAATAAGATGCATTACCAACCATATGAATGACATTGGCGATGATATTTATAAGTTCATCTTTGGAAATGAAGAAAGTGGATCCAGAAGACTTAGACTGTGCAGAGACAGGAGCCATTGGTTGGACACTCTCAGTGTTAGCAACAGTAGCAGCAAAAATTGAAACAGCTAATTTGTTGCGATGATAGCAAGTCTCAATATTATGGCCAAAACGTTTGCAAAAATGGCAAAAACGTTTGCTAGATTGTTGGCGATGATTATTGCAACCAGAAGAAGACATGTCCTTATTCTTCATTTAGAAGAAAAATATGCGAAAATGGATTGCGAAAATGAAATCTACGCGAAAAACTGAGCAAGGAGCACTTGGACTGCAAAAAAAAGTCAACCCCTTGAAAAAGTCAACGGTTAAACTGCCCCAAAAGTCAACGGTCAACCGAATGGAAGTCAACAGTCAAAGCTGAAAGGAGAAGTCAATCTGCTGGATGACGCAAGCGAAGATGACATCAGCAATGATGCAAGCGAATGATGTCAGCAATTAGAGCTGATAGGGCAGAATGACATCGTAGTGACATCAGCAGGCGCGTGACTTACAGAAGTTGCGCGTAAGAGCGCGTGATGGCGCGTGAGTGTACAATCGAGATGGAGGCGGCACGTGGAGGCGCGTGAGAGTGTGTCTTTGGATGCAGATTACTCTGGCGGCACGTGTGGGCGCGTGCAGACTCCGTTGGCTGCAAGACTTCCACGACTGAGTAGATCGGTGTATGACGATCTCAGTGGTATCTGCAGAAAATTAATCGGAGCAATTTTTAAGGCGGTGATGAGTGGAGCAGTAGTCTTTGCGGTGTGGGACTCCTCAACGGCGATGTCTGCAAGTCCGGAACCTAAGGACGACGGAGTTTTAACTGCAAAAGGCTGCAGCTACTGCTGTGATAGCGGAAGCAATGTTGAATGGAGTAATACCAATAAAGACAAGACTGTTAAGAAAGGTTAGAGCAGTGGCTCTGATACCATGTTAGAAATATTGAATGTAATTGTATTGTATTTCATAATGAAAGAATGTACATAGGTGCCTTTATATAGGAGGCATATGTGTACAATATAAGTCAATATGTGTGCTATACAAGTAACTTAACTGGTCCTAAAGCCCACAATATATTATACACGTTAACAGAGGCCATTGCTAGAGACCACAAGTCCTTGGTTATAATCCCAGTTCCGTTTCATGCCATTCAGTTGTTTAGTGGTGAGTTTTGTCTCCATTAAGAAGACACAAATGGGAGCTTTTTTCTTCAATGATCTCTTGAGAGCATTGACTATTCGAGGGTTCCCAAGCCCCCAATAGTTCCAGCTTATAATATTCGTTGTGTTTGATGGTGCTGTATAGCAGCCACCATCAATCCCAAGTTGTCTGCCATGAGTTTACCCAAAGCCTTAGTTTCTACATCCAGTTGCTTTTGCTTCTTGTCTATGAGAATGGCAATATGTGGTTCAATGTCCTCACATTTACATTTTGGGCCCAACACTTGTTCAATTGTTTCAAAGGTGTCCCTTGCATAGGCTAGTGGCCCAAGTCTACGCAATGTACCAATTTTCGGGCCCACGAATGATTCAGTGTTGCGGTTTAGGTGAGTACTGGCAGTGTGATGTGAGTTTAAGATGTATAGTCCTAGTGTAATGGAGGTGAGGTTCTGTGTCCTCACCGAGGTAGTTGTTTCCTTTCATGGAGTAGTTGACTTGGAGGGCACAAATAGGGAAGTATTTTCAAGAGCATGTGTGTGGGATTCTATCAATTGCATGCATGGAGGGGTGGGGTTTGAATTTTGAAAAAAATTCAAGTCATGGTCAATTTCCGTGATATACGTACAGTAAAGATCGTGGTTTGATAACATTTCCATATTTGTGGGAATTGGTTTGGGAGGTCATGCTAAAGTCACACTGGTGTCAAACGATGATGGTGGCGATAGTGGGTTTGAAGTGTTGGCCGTTGGTGGGGTGGCTTTTGCAAACAGAAATGGTGTTGGGCGATGGGGTGGGGGTGGTGGTGTGGTTTGTGTTGTCTTCATGTTCACTATTTGTGGTTGTTGGATGTTGTGCATACTTACTCGCAGCCAAGGCCCATATTGCTGCTCCTCTTTATTCAGTGTGCCGCCACTGTCAGTCCAAGTTTTGCAATCTTTCTTATCATGGTTTAGGAGGTTGCACCAATAGCAGTAGACAGGTAACCATTTGTATTGGACTGAAATCCAAAGTGGGTCCGAGTCTCCCATGTCTACGAAATGGCCACGAGAGAGAGGTTGGCTGATTTCAATGTCAACTCGGACTCGAAGGTAATGACCACAACATTCTCCAGTTAGTGACGCATCAACTTGTTTTAGTGTACCCATGGACTGCCCAATGGCCTCCGCATTGGCATTGTTCATTCAACTGAAGGGGAGGTTTTGTATCTGAATCCAGAATAGGGCGTTGTTGAACTTGGCATCGTCAACTGATTCTTCCTCTGTCGGTTTATAGAGGCTGATCAAATATTTGTCAAAAGACCATGGTTGCTAGGCTAGGATCTTAAGGGAGTCGACTTCACTGGAAAAGAGGATTAAGACTGTGTTAGAGCCGAGATCTCGAAGTTCGAAGTCATGTATTAAGTGCCACATACTCTTGAGGGTCTATGATAAAGCTTCCATGTTAGCCCTACGTTTGGTGAAGAGTTTGGTGATAAGGACCCTGCTATTATTTTCAACATCAAACGCTAGAGGAACGGTTTGGCTTTCCTGTGTATTAAGTGATAATCTGGCCCACTTACCAGTGTGGTCGTCCATGCCTAAAGAGTGTTGGGAGTATGGGAGTTAGGGAGGGGTAGATACGAGAGGGAGAGAAGAGATTCCACTAGTATGGGGAAAAGGAGGCCTATACAGACATTAGGTTTTCATCACCATAGGCTTTCTCATGGGAGAGAGCCAACGAGAGAAAAAAGCTTATTATGTCTGTTATCTAGGTAAGTTGTTGTGGGAACATAGATGAGCTCTTTAATTATGATTAAGGGCAGAATATGGCTTTAAATCCTATTGTTCCAAACTAATACAATTTTATTCTAACTTCTGATTTTGAAATTATAAAAATAAAAAATTCAAAAATTGGAAATTAGAAAATTTGGTAATTTGGAAGATAAAACATAATTAATTAGATTAATTTAAATAATAATTTCGTGAGCTGCATTAGACTCATAACTCGTTCAGAGACAGACGAAGCATTTTTTTGGCCTGATACGTGCTGTACATGGAACCAGTAAATTTTAAAAATAAAAATGATGGGCCAAGAATGTATTGACCCCTTGTGATAAATTAACCAATTAATTAGTCAAGTTAATAAATGAATCCGATTAACATGTAATACACGTGGTAGCACAAACAAATCTCCAACTAAGTTAACATACAGAGGAAAATAAAGTTGACACGGTGACTTGTTTACAAATAGGGAAAACCTCCAAAGCAAAAACCCCACCGGGTGATTTTATGGTCACCACTCCCAAGAATCCACTATTATCACAACAAGTAGTTACAAGTAAAGGAATCTCAGTACCTTATACCAACCTACAATTGAACTCTTACCCCAATACCCAATTAGACTTGTTCTATAGTGACAATATCTCTTTTTCAATGCACGGCTTCCAATACGTGACTAACCACCAACTTAAGAAGGATGTTGCCTACAAAGTTCTTCAATTCATCAACACGATGAAGATTACGAAACTCCTTAGTTACAAAACTCTACGGCGTACAAACGCAGCAGCTTCTTCAAGAGAAAAATGAACTAGGGAAAATTTGTCTCTGGTCACAATTTGCTTGAACAAAACCTTTGTATTAAGCTTCATCTACTTGCATCCTATGTGATGACCCTTAAAATAATCCTTATGTTTGTTTAAGGTTGTGAGAAAAGAAAGCCTAAACAAATATACATGGATATGTGTGAAATCAAATCTGAAAAAATGATTTTCATAAATCTTGATAGATAGGGTATCTATCAAGCAGCTGTCAAGCGTCGGGCTAAAGATCCCTCTTAAACCTTGATAGATGCTATCTGTCGAGTTAGCTGTCGAGTTAGCTGTCGAGTTTTAAAATCCAGCACTTCTTCACTTGTTTCTTGGACAAACTTGCATGGTTTTAACACTTGGACTTGAACTCTTGCTCCTTAAAGTATTAAACACATCCTAAATCTACCCAATTATAAGTAAAATGCGTTTTGTCAAAGGATTAGCCAATTCTAAATGACATATGTTCCTAACATGATTCACATATGTCCTAACAATCTCCCCCTTTGGCAACCCGTGACAAAACCACAACAAACAAATGAACATATGAGAGAAGTCATAAATCACTCAACTCATACTCACTTGTTAAATACAATAAAATCTAATCCTAACACAAACTCTTGAAAAACTTTGCAAGAAGAGAGTTCATAGCAAGAAAGACTTTGACAACCTGTATTTCTAAAACACTTTAAACAAAATTCATTCCAGCTTCTTAGTGTGAAACAAAAATATAAAAGATTGCATACAATTAATAAGAAGCATGTGCATGAAGAGATAAAAGAAACAACACATGAAGAGATTGGTGAAACTGTAATAACAACCTCAATATATATATATATATATATATCAATAAGAGTACAAGCTTTGCTATCACAATGTAAGAACAATGTATCTAAAAAGTAAAGAAAAGAAAAGATACAAAAAGTCCTCACTACATCCCTCATAATAAAAAAAACAAACACTCCCTCTAACAAAAATATCTATCTCCTATACTAACTCTCCCCCTAAGAACATGACTACTCTCATACCCAAAACTACTCTCCCTTTTTGTCACGAATGACAAAGGGCAAGTAACTCAAGCAGTCATCCCGTCGTCACCGGAAGAGCTAACATCCTCATCCTCATCATCATCGGAGTCACCATTATCGTCCTTGTCCTCAGATGCCTCTGGAGAAGGAGAAGGAGACGCCACGAATCCACCAAGGTGAGCTTGACGTCATGCAATACGATCGACATAGGTGTTCACCTGACACAACTCATCACTGAGTGTGTCAAGGTGAGCATCCATGTGCTGAAGCTGCGCCATAACCGCCTCGAGGGTCACACCACCCACAGAAGAAGGAGCAGATGTAGATGGAGTGGAAGATGCTGGAGGAGTCACCGTCTCAGTCCATGGCCACTTCAGTTAAAGTTAGGACTCGCTCCGTCTAACAGTTGCTGCATCAATGGCACACATGACGGAGAAGTGTGGAGACTCAAGATAGGAGACAGACGCATGATGGAGAATCCGCGTGATAGCTGAAGGGAAAATGAGCTTATCATAGGTTGTCGTATCCTTATATACATCTATTAGGGAAACTATGAAATGAGAGGGAAAATCAATGGTAAGTCCCTCAAGTAGGGATAACAAAAATCGAGAACAAGACTCAGTAATAGAGTTATAGTGAGACAAGGGAAAAAGAATAAATGTCATCACCATATTAAGGAACCTCGGACCTTTTGCAAAACCCAGCAAGGAGTGTTTTAACATTCACTCCAAGATGAAGGTGTCTCACATAATAGAGATGAGAGTTCATCTTTGGACACAGTCGTAAAACGATCACAGCCGGGGTAATCAACAAACTCTACCCTCAATATGTGTAGCACCTCGGATATAAGATCCGGAGTGACTACAATGCGCGTACTTCGAACGCGAGTGATAAAATGAGGTATAAAGTAATCAAATCTGTGCATATTAGAGTAAAACTCATGTATAATCATGAAGGGACAATTGATCAGGATGCCACAAAGTGACTCCCAACCCCTATTGTAGATGACAGTGAGAAGGTCGGTATCAAAAAAAATCCAACAGGACGACTTGGCGTTCCAAATGAATGCCACGTCAAGAGAAGTTCTCCGAAAAGTCCTTATAAGCTTTGTCATCACAGAACCTGACATGAGAGGGGGTAGAATCAGAAGTAGATGCCCAAGAACGAAGAGGGTTTTGGAACGGAGTAGACTTGCTCTTAGGTGCCATAAACCAAAGTAACCGAAAGAAAGAGAGAGAGAGAGAGACAAACAGAAGAGTACCAAGCATAGATCAATATCAAAAGATAGAGAAAAGAAGGTACGTATGCATGAAAAATGCATGAGCATGTGACATGCAACAAAAAAAACATCATGGGCTCAGCCCAATCCAAACCTACCAACACACATCATTTCAACATAGTAAGCACACATCTAAAATGCATGAATCATTGTTAAAATGCAAATGTGATGCAATGCATGATCATTTAAAATCATTTAAACAATACCCATCCCAAAAAATTTCACAAAAACTTCATCAATTTTGAAAAACCCAAAAAAGTTTTCAAAAACCTCAAAATATAGGTCAGAATGAATGAAATGCATGATAAAATGATAGAAAAGAGATCATACCAGAGGAAGAAATCTCTCTTGAGGCCAAAAAATGAGTGGGGAAGAAGTTTAGAGTGAGAGAAGGGTGTTTGGGGAGGTGAGGAGTCAAAAACAATCGAGAGAGAGCGAGAAAAATGAGAGAAAAAATTGCACTGAGCCTTTACATAGGAAGCCACGATTATCGATCGATCGAAAGCTGTCGAGAGGTGTTGAGCTTTAATATTTGACAAATGGAGCCATCGAGGAGCTATCGAGAGGTGTCCACAGCAAAGTGACCTCGATGGATTGAGAAGCTATCAAGCAGCTATTGAGCATACAGAAACTTTCTCGATGGATCGAGAAGCTGTCGAGAAGCTACCAAGACAAATTCTTAAAAACTTCAATGGATCAAAATTACGATAACAGCTATCGAGAAAGGAAGATCAAGAGGCTCGATAGATAGCCTAGCTGTCGAAAGGTATCAAGAAGCTGCTGAGATTACTTAAAAACAGTTTTTCAAAGAAGAGAAAAACACAGATATGAATGCAATCAAGCATGCTACTCAATCAAAGATCCAAACAACATTTTAAACTCTCAAAAACATCTCTCAATAAAAAAATGTCAAGCATTTAGATCCAAAACACACACACACACTAAACAAGTCTAACCAATTTTATATTTCAAAAAACAAGTCAAGATAGTTTAGTGAGCATACATTAACACATGTATTCTTTGTGATGGCCAAATCACGTTGTACCTACACGTATCAAGAGTATCAAAGAATATTGCGTGTTGTGTGTGAAAAACATCAAAAGATTGCATAAGTGTCTACATGTTATGACGATTTGAAAGATGAGAAAATCACTTTAACTCACACACAATCATAACTGCTTGATGGAGACTATCACCTTTGAGGTACATCCTATAACTCCCACATCTCCTAGAAGACACGCTTGCAATCATATATAAAGCATTTTGATTCTTTTTGCTTTTATTTTTCTTTGCATATTTTCTTTTGTTAAGCATATCATGCATGGGCATATAAGAGAGAGAAAAGAAATACCCAATGATGTTAAGCTTTTAACATTGCACTTTTGCTATGTTGAAGCATACAAATGTCATTTCATGATTGGGGCAACAATGGTGAGATGGTTATTTATGTCTTTCTCTTAGGATTTTCTACTTTTCCCTGCCAAAAAGAGTGATACGAGTGTTAAGTACAAGAGATTACTTAATCTTACTCATCACAAACACGAGCCACAAAGTCCATTTGCTTAATTGTGCATAGAGATGCTCATCTAAACTACAAATGATACAAAATTTAGAAAACTTTGTTTCAATGGCCATCCAAGGTATACAAATATCAATGTACATAAAACACACACTATTTTTGTATTTTTCTGATTTTTCAATTTTCTTTTTTTTAATGAAAAACAAAATAAAGCAAAATTGAAAATAAACAAACAAAAACATGTTAAATAAAGCAAAGCATAAAACTAGACTGACTCAAAATAAGAAAGCAAAACACTCAAGTAATGCATATCAAAAAAGAGAGAAAAGAAAAGTGACTCAATCACTTAGATCCTTTTTTCCTTCCACACCTTAGAAGAATCTTTCCGTTTAGTAAAACCTTGATTCGACGGTGAGGGGAAGAATTGAAACTGTTTAAGTTCGAAAAGAACATGAGAGCTTTGAGTAGATCTCTAAGAGGAGCAAGAAAGGATGGAAACTGATTCAAGTTTCCCGATGAGATCATCATGTTGCTTTGTTAAGTGGCTAACCACTTATACCAATTAGGTTGAGTACGTCCTGAAGCTCCACAATGATGACAGAGATGTTGCTTCTTCTATTTAGACTTTTGAGTATTGCCCTTTTTAGCCCTAGGGTTTTTAATCTCTTTCTTATCAAGCTTAGGGGGTGCTCCAAAGATAGATTTACCCTTGTCTATGTTCTCACTAGCTAAAACAGTTTTGACATCATTGTTCTCAGATTCAACATTATTAGCAGGTGAAACAAAAATAGTAGTACTAGTGGAAGCAATATTAGGAGAAGAGAAATCATACCCTAAACCAGTTCGATCTGAAGCAGATTTTTGGAAGCTAAGCATCTCCTCAAGCTTTGCACTTGAAGTCCTCTCCAACTAAGCTCTGACTTGAAACATCTCCACTTCAAGCTTCTTGGTCTTCTCATCCAAGAAATTATTCTCAAATCTCAGTGCACCAATGGTTTGATTGGCTTCATCAAACTTCGTGGAGATTTCTTCTCATTCAAGCTCCACATCACTGAGCTTCTTGGTGGCCAACCTATACAACTTCTCATACTTTTCTAAGACTTTCTATAATTTTGCATAGGCTGTGTGGATGTCATCTTACTCATGTCAAGCATTTCAAACTTAGACTCCACCAAGTCCTCTTCTTCATCTACATCTTCAACAATCCCCTCGGTAGAATTTATGGTGGCAGTGAAAGCATTCAAGATTCCATCATCCTCATTTTTCGAATCATCCTCAGGTTCTGTGTTGCTTAATGTAGCAACAAGTGCCTTACTTTTCCCAATGGTATTGAGATACGTAGGACACTCTTGTTTCATGTGTCCAAAGCCTTGACATCTGAAACACTTAGGTCCAAAGGGAACAGTGTATTGACCGCCATCCCTAGCATCCTTCTTCCCTTTGTCTTGGCTCTTGAACTGAGATGAGCTAAACTGCTTGCGGCCTTTGTCAAATCCTTTAGCATTGGAATTCTTCATAAACTTTTTGAACTGCCTTGTAATTTAGAATTTCATTTTAGAATCTTCATCGTTTGAAGACTCATCAGTGTCACTGCTCTTGGCCTTCAGTGCCATGCTCTTTCCCTTACTCGATTTCCCAATCCTTGTCAAACCCAACTCATAGGTTTGCAGATTTTCAACCAGCTCTATCAAAGGAATTTTGTCAATATCTTTTGATTCCTCAATTGCGGTGATCTTGGTATGAAATCTCTCGGGTAGAGATCTAAGCACATTTCTAGCGATCTTGGGTTCGGGAATGGTTTCCCCAAGATTAAAGGCGAGTTCACTATGTCCTTGAACTTGGCATAGAACTTAACAAATGACTCATCCTCCTTCATCTTAATTTCTTCAAAGCTTATGGTAAGCTTTTGAAGTTTTGAATCCTTGACGGCCTTAGTTCCTTCATAGATTGTTTGGACGATGGTCCACGCTTCTATCGCAGTTTCAGTAGAGGGTATTTTCTTCAACTCTTCATTTGTGACCGCACTGCATAAAGCATTCAATGCCTTACTGTTGAAGTTAGCCGCTTTAATCTTAGCATCACCCCAATCGGCCGACGCTTCCTTTGGCTTGGTCCAGTCTATCTCCATAGCTTGCAACACTTTTTCATCTAATGACTGCAAGAAAGCTCTCATGCATACTTTCTAGTATGCATAGTTAATGTCATCAAACAAAGAAGATATAATTAACGATTGTCCTCTATCCATGACAATAAGGGTCAATAGATCACACAATAAAGATTAATCCTAATCAGAGTGTGCCTACTCTGATACCACTTGATAGGCTAAGAATGTATTAACCCCTTGTAATGAATTAACCAATTAATTAGCCAAATTAATTAATTAATCTGATTAACATGCAATACGCATGGTATCACAAACAAATCACCAACTAAGTTAATATGCAGCGAAAAATAAATTTGACACGATGATTTGTTTACGAATGGGGAAAACCTCCAAGATAAAACCCCACCGGGTGATTTTATGGTCACCACTCTCGAGAATCTACTATGATCACAACAAGCAGTTACAAGTAAAAGAATCCCAGTACCTTATACCAACCTACAGTTGAACTCTTACCCTAATACCCAATTGAACTTGTTCTACAGTGATAATATCTCATTTTCAATGCACGGCTTCCAGTACGTGACTAACCAATCGATGCAAGGATCCAAGTACGTGACTAACCACCAACTTAAGAAGGATGTTGCCTGCAAAGTTCTTCAGTTCATCAAAACGATGAAGATTATGAAACTCCTTAGTTACAAAACCCTACGGCGTACAAACGCAGCAACTTCTTCAAGAGAAAGATGAACTAGGGAAAATTTGTCTCCGGTCATAATTTGCTTGAACAAAACCTTTGCATTAAGTTTCATCCACTTACATCCTAGGTGACGGCCCTTAAAATAATCCTTATATATGTTTAGGGTTATGAGAAAAGAAAGCCTAAACAAATATACACAAATATGTGTGAAATCAGATCTGAAAAACTGATTTTCATAAATCTCGATATATAGAGTATCTATCAAGCAACTGTCAAGTATCAGGCTGAAAATCCCTTTTAAACCTCGAGAGATGCTATCTGTCGAGCTAGTTTTCAAGCTTTAAAATCCAACACTTCTTTACTTGTTTCTTGGACAGACTTGCATGGCTTTAATACTTGAACTTGAACTTTTTTTCCTTGAAGTATTAAACACATCATAAATCTACCCAATTACAAGTAAAGTGCGTTTTGTCAAAGTATTAGTCAATTCTAAATAACATATGTTCCTAACATGATTCACATATGCCCTAACATAAAATAAATAAATAGAGTCATTTGTTAGATTGAAGTTTTTTTTTTTTTTTTTTTTTTTTTTTTGATGGGAAGATTGAAGTTTATTAATTTTTTTTTTTTTTTTTTTTTTTTTGAGATGGGAAGATTGAAGTTTATTATCAACCATCTGAAGCGTTAAAAAAAAATACAAAACAAAACAAAACTTGAAAATAACAGGTTCCATTATCTAACTCAAAACAATTGAAGATCAAGCACATGTATTATCTAACTTTTCAACCAGTAAGTTCCAATTAACCACTAAAGATCAAGTATAGATATGAGATTCATGTTTGGAATAATAAACCCAAAACACAAAACCCAAATGCAAATAAAATCAATCTAATGAAATCATACTAACGATCATTACGAACTCTAAAGATTAAAAAGACAAATTGAAACAAATTAACGTCACTAAGAAAGCAAACGCTTGATTATTTGACAAATTGAAACTAAGCCATTTGATACAGATCTTTTTTTCTTTTTCTACTAGTTCATCATCAAGGTTAATCAAACGCTTGATTGTTTTCTGAGAAAAAAAAAAAAAAGAAATATGAAATTAAAGGGCTATTAGTTTGTAGAGAAAATGAAAGAAAAAATTGAGGAAAAAAAAACCCCAAAAGTCTAGATCAACGGTGGGTTCAACCAATAGTGGCTGTGGAACGGCAGTTCCACGAATAGCGGAGTCTGCAACTCCAAAGGCTAGATCAGCAGCGATAGTTCAAACTTCGGTGACTTTACAGCATGGTTAAGACTTGAAGACCCTCTCTCTCCTCTCGGCTTCTCTCTGGTTTCTCTCACCCAAACGATGCAATTGGATTTTTTTTTTTTTTTTTACATGTGTGTGTCAAGTGAAGGAGAAGGACTAACTACTCTTTAAACAGCAGTCTAACATATGCCTCTATTTGACACTTGTACCTCTATTTGGCGAGAAAGTATATAGTGTTTCTAAAACTCCAACTCAGCACACATGTGGTGTTTCTAAGACCAATAAAAAATTGACTCATGGATTAAAAATTACAACTCAGCAACTTAGGTTACTTCGAATAAAAAGACACAAATACCCTCTAAATTTTCACTATCTCGCCACTCTTCCTTTTCTTCTTCTCCAAAACAAAAAATTTCATCTCTCTCTTTCTTTGTTTCTCTCGCACCAGCACCTCCATCAATCACAAGCACCTCCATCTTCCCCTCTCAACTCCAAACCTTGACAGCCGCTACCTAGCATCGCCGGTCATCATCGGTTCCAACGAGACTGACCTTTGTCTCGTCAAAAAATGCCCTCTCTCTCTCTGTTTCTCTCACACCGCCGTAGCACACCAGTCACCAGCACCTCCATCTTCCCTCTATCAACTCCAAACCTTGACAACCACTACCTAGCATCGCCAATCATCATCAATTTCAACGAGGCTGACCTTTGTCTTGTCGGAAAATGCCCAAAATTGTCTCTCCGTTGTTTCCAACCATGACACCAAAAGTTTTCCCACCGCTTTCAACTCTTGACTTTGCAAGAAGGTTTCTCCTCACTCTTTTTTCATTTAATTTTCTAGATTTTTCTGCTTATATATGTGCCTTTTTTTTTTTCAAAAAAATTGACATATACATTCTTATGTAAAAAGGGAACTTGTACCGTTTGATAAAATGCTTCAATGAGGATGGATGCACTAATAATACAGCAAAAGGTTTTTTTTCTTTTTCTTTTCTTTTCAAAAAATTGTTCTTTTGGATTAGATTAAAAGTGGTTAGTATGATGTAGTTTTATAAGTGGAGAAATAAAGCTTCTTTCTTTGTTTAGTTGATTTAATGTATTTGATGGTTGTGCTTGCTTTTCAGGTATTATTTATTTGTTAGATTTTTTCTTTCTTTTTCAACTATTCATGTTAAAGATGGTTTCTTTTAGATGCATTTAAGTTTGCAATATGTGTTGGCTTACTTGGAATTTTCACAATTTGTTTCATTCCTTGTAATAATTTTTTTTCATGGTGCAGGGATGGACGTGATGCTTTTGTTCCATTGTTTTTGCTGAAGGAATTGATTTTAATAAATAGTTTCTTCTTAAGAGTCTCCTATGAGGTATGCAATCTATCTTTCTGTCATTTTCTTAGTTTAAGTCTTTGGTTGATTTATTATGGAAAATTATGATATTATGATAATTGGTATAAAGCCTACTTGAGTGTGTATGTGTTTATGGCTAAGGACCAGCCGGTGGCAGGCAGCAATTCTTTTTTATGACTTTATGGTGATTTATGTTATATGTATATGTATCTATATAGTCATCTTTTCATGATGTTCATTCAATGTATCTTTTTTTCCATGATTAGGTTCGACTAGTCATGGATTTTTCAAAAAATACTTTTGTTGCTGTTGGGGACAGTGATAAAAGGGATGAGTTTGAAAATGTAACTTTGGGTGAATGTGATGAAATTAAAATTGGAATGCAAGTGAGGTTTGAAGAAGAAGCATATAACCTTTATAATGAGTATGCTTTAAAAAAGGGGATTTAGCATTCAAAAAGCGATTAATATAGTAAAAGCAGGTGTTGGAATTTTTTTTTTCTTTTTTTTTTCTTACCGGTAGGGGGAAGAGGATTTGTTTTTTTGTTTTTCCAAGGGAGAATTGTACAAGTGTGTTTACAAGAAGACTTTTAGAAGCATGGCAAGTTCATTTTGTGTGTGAAGGTTGTCGACACCAATCCCATACTTTGTATTGCTTTTGCTGAGAATACTGTTTTAAATTTTGAGATTCACTATGGGGGAAGGTTCAAGAATCTTAATGGGTTAATTTATGTTCAGGAATCTTAATGAGGCAAGGTTAGCTTTGTGCTCTATGTTATTTTTGAACAAAGTTTCTCTCCAAACCAGTTTGAAGAGAAACTTTTCAAACTTCTCATATATCTCTTTCTTTGGTGTAAATTTTAAAAATCTAACCGTTGAATTTCATGTTCCTTATATTCTTAACATACATATCAAATTTCATTCAAATTGGATATTATTTACTATTCGATCAAAAAACTTATTTTTGATACACAATTTTAGATAAAAAATTTGAAATTTTAACATTTGTTTGATGAGAGAGCAATTGATCTTTGATCTTCTTGAAATTTCACATGCATGAAGAATATAGAGATATATGAGGAGTTTGTAGAGTTTCTCTCCAAACTAGTTTGGAGAGAAACTTTGTTCGTTATTTTTAGGGGGGATTAATATTTTGATGGTTATGTATATATTTTTTTGTATGTTATAAACTTATAATGTAGGATACATTGTCTACCAATGGTCAAAAGACACCTACAAGTATAGCAAGTATTGGAGATGGAATTGCTGCTACTACAAGTGCTGTTTTTGTAACTGAAACTACTACAAGTGCTGGAGAAGCAAGGGTTGCTGCTATAAGTGCTGGAGATTCAATAGCTGCTGTTGCAAGTGCTGAAGATTCAAATTCAAAGGATGCAAGCCAAGAAGAAGAACAAACCTTGGAGGATTTGAGAACATATTGTTAAAAATAATCCATTTTTTGTAATCCACATGCATTTGGTGGTGATAATTTTGGAGCTTTAGGTGATATAGATTATGTACCTGCAAATAATTCTAGAATTCTTTTTTGTTCTTAATATAATTCTACAACTTTAGGTGATAATTCTTATCTATTTATCCTAAATAAAGTTGCATTTTTACAGATTGCATATTTAGGTGATATACATGACTATGTTGCTACATCAATAGCATGGAAACTCTTATGGGAATACCTATTCTGTCAAACTTGAAAATATGCCATTGCAAAATGAAATACTTGTTCTGTCAAAGCTTGAGTAATTTTTTTTTTTTTTTCTCTAAACACAGTTCTAGAGTTTAGATTATATATATTGTGTCATTGTTGTTTGCCGTAATACCTATAATTTAGATTATATAAAATGCAACAATGTTGTTTACCTGCCGTAATTAGTGGTGTTGTTTGTCTTTGGCACCCAATGACTATCAAAGTTAACATAAAGCTAAATTTTCATTAAACTTCATAAACTCAACAAAAGGTAACATTAATCTACAATTGTCTACTAAACCAAAAGCTAACATAAAGATAAATTTTCTGATACATCACTATTATTGGCATCAATATTCAAAAAGTTACATCAAGGTAACAACATATAGGTTGCTTTTGTTTTGCCAGCATACATAAACACACCAAACAAACTACAAAAAATAGCCATGACCCTATTGATGCCTACTTCAGCTTCTTCACAACTATTTTGTATTTATCCATCATTGATTGATACTTCAATGCTTTAATTTATCCCACTACTTCATATTTGACATCTTCATCACTTTAATGAAAAATCTTACATAGTTGACGACCCCCTTACAATAATCTAACAAGAAACAAAAATTTAATAATTAGTATAGCCAACAACAATACTGGATTTTTTTTTTCTTTTTTTTTGGGGTAGGTAAATAAAATTCCACTGCAATTATGATGAAAAAAAACCAAGAAAAAGACAAAGTAGGCAATGTGCTAAGAACCATAAAAATAGCAAACTAATATATAAGAAAATATAATTATCTAGCAAACCTAGTAAGGAATTAAAAGTAAAAATATTTGAAGTATGGTCAAGTCACTCTGCCTTAGTTTAGATTGCCATATGCACATGTATGTGAACATGAGGAACAAAATAATAGTTGGGTAAGAAGCTTATGCATTTATAGATTTGGAATTTAATTTAGTGAAGTAAATCACGTAGAAAATCTTAATTTGCATTAAAAGGGTAATATCCATTCTTTTCTCAAGTGTTGCTAGTTCTACTTAAGCTTTACATACCTAGTGCATTTTCATATCTCTCTATACATGTTCACAAGACACAGAGCACACAAGCTACCATTTTTTCCTGTGAGTTCACAAGCATTACATAAAACAAGCACACACATCCATAGCAAAACCATCACGTGAACACAGACTCACATGCATACACCAACATCAGCACAATACACAACACATAGCCATAACAAACCCCAAACCCACATCAGAAAATCCCCTCAGAAACAACCAAACACCAAATCCACGGCCAAAATACCAATCCCAAAAATCCCTTATTTTCAAATCTCCACACTTGGACCCAAATATAAAATCCAATTTTTCAATCTCCAAACCCATGGACACAAAAAAAAAAAAAAAAAAAAAAAAAAAAAAAAAAAAAAGGAGGACCTTTGAGCTAAAAAAAAAGAGAGAAGAAAATAAGATAAAGGGAGAGGTTGCAGCTTGTGTGGCGGCTTATCAGTGAAGACTGAGGGTTGTGAAGAGAGAAACCTGAGAAAAAATATAGGAAGAAAATTACCTGAGAAAACACAAAATCCTTTCTCCACATGATCTAGAATTAAGGGAGAGACAATGTTTTCAATTTGGGGTAATTTTAGTCTTAGGGTTTTTTGGGACTAGGTCTGGGACTAAGGCTAGAAACTAATTTGGGACAGAGTAAACGAGAGAAGGAGAGGAACAAAATATTATTTGTGAGGGGAACAAGAAAGCTTCTAGCGTAGGATGGTTTTGCTAGAAAAGAAGATTTGGAGGTTTTCTGACAAGACAAAGGCCAATCTCATTGGAACTTGTAATGTTCGGCAGTGTTGTGTCGCTAGAGACACTGCAGTTGGGAAGTGGCGGGCTATGGTGGGGTGGGGACTGGGAAGAAATTTTTGGTTTTGCAAAGAGAGTAAAAATGGCGGGTGTTTGAAATTTTTTCAGGCCAATTAGTCATTCTAGTTTAAATGCTCAATACACTAAATGTGTCTTCTTTTAGGCTAGGTGCCAATTTTTATTCGTCTTTGAAACACCATGTGTGCTTAGTTGGAGGTTTTTTTTTTTTTTTTCTTTTTTGAAAATAGAGTTGGAGTCCCTGAAATACTATATACTTTCTCCTATCTAGAACTTGTACAAAGTTCAAGAATTAAATTGACTAAAATAAGAGCATTTTCAATAGATTAGCTATATTTATTTTTTGGAGAAAAACCCCACTATTCACACCCAACAGATCTCTAAATGCAAAACTTTTCCAAATATTTTTTTGAAGATGCTATAGTGCTTCTCTAGATATAGAGCAACTCCAAATGAGTTTTTCTACTTAAAAAATTCATACATCTCAATAAAAAAAAAAAAAAAACAATTCTTTCTCTCTCCTCTCATAGCTACAAACACAACAATCTTTCTCTCAAACATCTCTAAACTCAAGCATAATCAATTATCAGAATACAAACTTAAAAACACAATTTTAAAATTAATCAAATCATAACAATAAAAGCAAAAAAAAAAAAAAAAAAAAAAAAAAGAAAGACAGAAGATAGAAGCCATCTGACCCATCTAAACTGCGTTGGGGACGAAGATGAGCAACAACACAGTGACCCATCTCTCTTGTACTTTCTCTCTACACCTCTTTTCTTTCTTTTTTTATTGTAGAAAGGGCTAGTGAATGTTCTGGAATCAAGTTTAAAAAAAAAAAGAAAAAAAAATGAGAATGAAAGCTCGCTAGAATGTTCTTGTACGAGGGAGAATAAGAAAATAAAAGAAGGGGGATAGAGATAGTGGACATGTGTGTGGAGGAGAAAAAAAGAAAAAAAAATGAAACATATGGATGAAAGTGAGATGAAGAAAGGAAAAATAATATAAAAAATAAAAAATCATAACTGAGAAATGCTACTACAATATTTCATAATAAATTTTAAGTAACAGATTCTTATTAGTTAATATTGGTGAGTAAAAAAATAATTTTAGTAGTGGGTTCAAATTAGAACTAATAACAACTTTTCACATAAATTTTATTATGAAAATATTGTGAAAAATATCGCGGACAATAGAAAAATAATAAAAAATTTGTTAAAAAACATAATTAAAAAAAAGTAAGTAGATAAAAATTAAATACCAATGTTTACTGTTCAAATTATTATAAAAATAAGTTGTTGGTCTCTCTAGAAGTACAGGATATAATGGCAACCGCTTAGGATTCAAGGGTGTCTTGTCATTTTTTCCCAAAAAAAAACCTCTCAAATCTCACTCTCACGCACGATCACTCTCCTTCCCTCACTCTTGGTCTCTGTCCTACTTCTACGGCAGAAGCATCGAAGATCGACGGCGACGGGCGAAAGAAGCGGCCACGGCGGCAACGGCAACGGCGAAGGTATTTTTCTGGGCTTTCTCTTTATCTTTGGCTAGATCAAACTCTCTCTTTGGTTCACTCCCTATCTGTCGCTCAATCTCACTCTATTCTCCTTTCTTGAGTTCATGAGCTGCTCAATCTCACTCTCTATCTGTGTTCCATATCAGTAGCTATAGCGGATCCGTTTAGAAAAAATATTTTTTTTTTTTTTATATATAAGTTTTACTGTTGAATTGATTTCTTGATTGAAAAAAAAAATGTTGATTTCTTTTCCTTTTTTTGATAAGCAAAAAATATGTCCCACATCAGCTCATGTATCCGAGAGGAAATATAGGATTTGGCTATAGTGCTTGTGCAAATTTACAAGTCATTGTAGTTTATGCAAAGCAAATTTTTTTATTATTTCCTTGTGTTTAATGAAAAGAGAGTAATGATTATTGTGTGCAAAAAGTGAGAAACGGTATAAAATTTTTATTTTTTATTTTTAAAAGAATTTATATTTTAATGAAGTAGAGTATCAGGAATTTAGGATAGATAATTTGATGGTGGTTGTTTTGAAAAGTGGTTAAATTAAATAGAAAAGTAAGTTTTTAGTCTAAAATAGACCCAAAAAAAAATTTACTCGAAGATTGCTAATGCCGGATGCCAACTGTGGCATTTAAGATTGAAGAGCAACAGCTAGAGACAAATTTTTGTACAAGCTTTTTTCACAATTTATTACTTTCTAGATCAACCACACCACTTTTATCACCACGCACCAATGAAAATGTCCTTTCAAATAGTAAAGGACTGGAAGAAAATAATGGAATTATGAGACCCAAAAATGGCCCAGACCACGTTAGATATGGGATAAGCTTGAACATTTCTAACCACGAGTCCTCCTTTTTGATAGTTTACTTTGCCCTGACTGCTAAAGCAGTAATTTTGAACCGGTAAATATGTAGCTACTTTTCATAACTTAGAAGGCATAGTCAATGAAAGTCTCCATAATGACTTTCATATATTTGATTCTTTAGATTATTTTATTTGAGAGGTTGTGAATTCTTTTAAGAGTGGCTTAAACCGGTGGTTTCTAGTGTGGTTTTCTACCTGAAATTTGTGACATGATCGCAAAAGTTACAGCATATGAATAATTTCTTAAATTTAATTTCAGTATACCTCTTACACACTTTTTCTAGTCCTTTCTTGGCTTTGTTTCGTTAGGATTTATTAGATCCTTTTGCCTGCTGCAAGGCATTGAAAACTTGTATTCCTGTGCAGCTCTTTTCCTGTGAATTATTTTAAGCTTCGATCATCTTGCCTAGCAAAATTTTCAGCATGCAAGTGTTGGCTGCGGTAGTTGGTGCGGTAGTGAAACCAATTTCCGATTTTCTCTGTAGCTATGTCGGTTCTAAGACCAAGACCACTTTCAATCTGCAATCAAATATTGCTGCTGTTGAGAGGGAGATGAAAAGCATTATGGATCGTAAAAAGGATGTTGAACGTGAAACGGAAGCAACTAAGAAAGAAGGAAACGAAATCAGAGCTGAAGTCATAACTTGGCTTGAGGATGTCGAAAAACTTCAGCTTAGAGTCAATTCAATTCAGGAAAACAAGCCTTCTGCGTGTTTCTTAAATTGCAGTAAGCGGTACAGAGAAAGCAGCAAAGTTGAAGAAATACTAGAAGAGATAAAAAGGCTTCTAGAAGTTGGAAATTTTGAATCTGGTGTGGCTTATCCTACTAGAATTGCCAGAGCAGTGGAGCATATTCCTGGACCTTCAATTCAGGGTCAAACAACTGCATCTAAAAAATTAGACGAAACTATGAGGGTACTGCTTGATGACAAAGTCCAGAGGATTGGTATTTGGGGAATGGGAGGAGTAGGCAAGACTACTCTGGTGAAGAACTTGAACAATAAGCTTGAGAATGATTCTACGCAGCCTTTTGGCATCATCATTTGGGTTACCGTTACCAAGAATTTGGTCATTAAAAATGTCCAGACAAAGATAGCTGAGAGATTGAATTTGGAGGTTAGGATAGAAGAAAGCGTGGAGAGAACGGCTAGCCGACTTTATCAAAGGCTTAAGAGAGAGGAAAATTTTCTACTCATTCTAGATGATGTTTGGAAGGAAATTGAATTGGACATTTTGGGTGTCCCTCAACCTGAAGATCATAAGGGTTCTAAGGTCATATTGACCTCTCGACGTATGGAAGTATGTAGGTATATGATGACTGATGTTGAAATTAAAATAGAAGTTTTGAATGATGACGAAGCATGGGAATTGTTTAGTCAAAAGGCAGGGGATGTGGCTCATTTGGAACAAATTAGGCCATTTGCAGAAGCAGTAGCAAGAGAAGGTTGTGGATTGCCACTGGCCATCATCACCATGGGAGCTGCCATGAGAAGAAAGACAAAGGTCGAGCTGTGGAAAAATGCCTTAACAGAGTTGCAAAGATCAGTGCCTCCTACAGAAGACATTGAAGCTAAGGTGTTCAAGCGTTTGAAGTGGAGTTATGACTCATTAGAAGGTAACAACATAAAATCTTGTTTCCTTTATTGCTCTTTGTTTCCTGAGGACTTTTCCATTGAAATAAGTGAACTAGTAAATTACTGGAAGGCAGAAGGTTTAATAAATGAAGGACAGAATTATGAGGATTCAGTCAATAGAGGAATAACTTTAATTGAAAATCTCAAAGACTCTTGTTTGTTGGAAGATGGTGGCCGTAAGGGCACTGTAAAGATGCATGACGTTGTTCGTGATGTTGCTATATGGATAGCATCATTGTTTGAGGATGAATGTAAATCCCTTGTTCGTTCAGGGATGGACTTCAGTGAGATTTTAGTTGGAGAGTTTTCAAATTCAAATTCTCTCAAAAGAGTTTCTTTTATGAATAACAAAATAACAAGGCTACCGGATTCCATGATACAATGTTTAGAGGCCTCAACTCTTCTACTACAAAACAATCGTACCCTTGTCACAGTTCCTGAGACATTCCTAGAAGGATTTAAAGCACTTAGGGTATTAAATCTCAGTGAAACTAACATCCGGTCATTGCCTCGATCTCTGCTTCAACTTAATGACCTCCGTGCTCTTTTTTTAGGCGGCTGCAGATTTCTTGAAGAACTACCCCCACTGGGAATGCTTAGTAAACTTCAAAATCTTGATCTTAGTTACACTCGTATCACAGAATTGCCAAGAGAGATGGAAAGCTTGAGCCAGCTAAGGCAATTAAGCATATCCCACATAAAGGAGCTAAAAAACATTCGACCCGGAATTATATCCAGATTGTCTTGTTTAGAGATTCTAAAGACGTCACATGGTGGATTTCGTTTCCGTTTGAAGGGAGAGGAAGACGGACAGGCAACTTTTGAAGAGCTCATATCCCTTAATCGATTAGTTGACTTATCCCTCACATTGAATAGGATCCCATGTGACAGATCTGAAGATCTTTCGTGGATAAAAAGATTAAAAAAATTTCATTTTCTGATTATCCAATCCCAAACACATGGTATACTAAATACAAATGACAAAATTAGCAATATGAATGGTCTTAATCTCTCACAAGTATCAATTGGGTGGTACTGGGATAATTCAAGTTCTCTGCTTTCAGATCGTTGCCAGATGCTGACTGAAATGTTTGAAGACTTTATTAAAAGTGCTGCCAGCTTTTCTGATTTAAAGTCGCTTAGAATTTGCAACTGTACAATCAGTATAGGGCGAGGAGGAGGATGTGCTGTCCGCTGTGACCTACTACCAAACTTAGAGGTACTTGAGCTCTTTGCTGTGATTGGCCTACAAAGCATTTCAGAGCTGGCTGGTCATCTTGGGCTAAGATTTCATAATCTAAAATCAATTGAATTGAAACGTTGTTCTGAGATGAAATATCTTATCTCCTGTGGTGCCTTTATTCAGACCCTACCAAACTTGGAAGTAATCAGAATAAGACGTTGTAATAACATAGATGAGCTCTTTAATTGTGATTCAGGGCAGAATAGGACTTCAGATCCTGTTGTTCCAAACCTGCGAAAATTGGTATTGGAGCAACTTCCCAAATTGATAACTCTTTGTAGACACGAAGAGACATGGCCATGTCTAGAGCAGGTAGAAGTGGTTGGGTGCGATCATCTCAGAAAGCTACCTCTTACTAACCAAAATGCAGGTACCATGAAAGAAATAATAGGAGATTCACAATGGTGGGATGCTTTGGAGTGGGATGATCAAACCAAATCAAGTCTGCTGCCTTTTTTCCATCCAAGGTAGTTGGAATTAGTGGAGGGATTTTTAGTGGCTTTGGACTAAATAAGGGCTTTGGAACTAAGTTGCCATAGTGATTGTGTTTGAAAATTGAAGGAAGACTCATTGAGTGAGTTAAGAGTTTGTTCATTATCTTAAGTGTGATAATACCATAAGCTCGGGTTCGTTCCTTATTAGAGTGTGTGAAAAGAAAACCAATTGTATTTGGATTTTTTTTTGTTTTTCTTTTTGGTTGGTGCTGGATGCATGTATTGGGAATTCAGAATTATTGAGTTTCATGTTTGTGTGTTAAGATTGAAAAAGCTTTGAGTTAGGCATAATGGGTTATAAAATTCAATGAGAGTTTAAAATTTGTAATCATTAATCAGTATCTTTCATAATGGAATCCTGTTGGCGTGCCCATGGAGTTAACTCAACAGTATTGAAACCACGTTGTATGTTTTAATTTCTTGTTTATATGGATAGGCTTATACTAATTAAAAATTGAAATTTTGGTAGTGGAGTTTCCAATTATATCAAATTTTAGGTAACTGATTCCAAAAATTTGGGACTAAAGTTTTTGTTTTTGTTGTTGTAGAAGTTACATTATATCAAATTTTCAGAACTACGGTAAGTATGAGTAATAAATAAGTTGCAAGTTTCGTTCTATAAACCCTCCCCAACCAGATGTTGACCACCACTTTTTACTAATTTTTCCTTTTCATGATTTCTTCTTCTTTAAAGAAGATCCTATAAAAACAATTATCTTCTTGTGCAAGTAATATATATCAGATCCTCTTTTTGACTTCCAGATTAAAAAAATTCGGATAGGCAATTATGAATAATCTTCCTAAATATTTCATTGTAGCATCTTTTTTCTGGTATTTATTTGGGTGCAAATAATATACTTTTGAAGTATTATATTCACTTTTTTTTTTTTTAAGAGAGAATAGCAAATTCATATAATAAAAGATGCTGATGATAAGAATATTCAAAATAAAAAGTATAATTGTAAACACCAAATTATTTTAAGCTAAATTTTTTATATATATATATATATATATAATTTGAGAAACACACACACATATATATTGGGGAAAGGAGAGAAGATAAGAGAATACACTCACATGTTAACACCAAAACTGCATGCGGCAGTTAGTGTCGCGGAGCAAGTGATAAACTCCTTTTGAATATCACACCTTAAGCTAAATGTTGTGTAATAGAATAACATATCATTATATACTATATTTATAACAAAATGGGATCACATCTAACATTCAAAGAAAAAAAAATAACTTTATTTATTTTTAGTTTATACTCACCTTAAAAAAAAAAAAAAAAAAAAAAAAAAACATGCAGATATGAAGAATTAGAAAGCAGATCATTGCACGAAACCCGCGAAGAAAGGGATAAGATTAGAACATGCTCTAGTATTTCATCTTTGATGAAATGCCAAAAGAGTGGTAGCATAATAAAATTAAATTAATAGAATAAAGAAACAGTGACAGAGTGTTATTACATGATGCTATTATGTACATATTACTTCTGATTATTGAGAAAATATACCGGCCGTTATTTACAAAGTTGAGTAGATGAGATCCAACAACATAGTATCCACAGTTCCGCATCACACTATTCTCTAAATTTCCACCCATCATATTAACACTGTTAATAAACCCCCACTGGAGAAGAAAGAATATCTGCACACCTGAGAGAAAAGGGACAGTGTAACTCAAAACTGCCAGCAACAAATAGGGAAATTAATTCAAATGTCACTAAAAAGAAATCACAATGAGGCAGAATGAATTTCACTATTTGTACAAAAACCACACCAAAGGCTTGGTACTTATAGGTTGTACAAGCAAATGAAAGTTTGTGAAATAAACATCATATACTATTGCCTTTTCTCCAAATAATATATACTATTGCCAATCAATGCTCTCAGTAACTTCATTTTTCATATCCAACCATGTAATCCAAAAAAGGAACATACCTCTAATCAAACTCACCACCTTCATCTTCAAAATGATTCTCCATTTTCAGGCCTTCTTTGTTACTATTTACAAACTTGAGTTGAGCCTCCATTCTTAAGCTCTCTCTATTATTTACAGTCTCAAGCCGCGCCTTTGTTTTTGGGCTGTCACTATTATTTACAAAGCCCTTGGTTCCTACTGGCATCCGAGGACCATTACATTCAGTTTCTTCACTGGCATTGTGAAATTCTGCCACTGCAGCAGCACTGTCAGTCATAGAGTCAAGCGAGCCAGAGCTGCCCCTGCATGAAAGCCTGTCGTTTTCAGACACCCCAGACCTCTGATGCTGAAGTCGCCCATTGGTATTGCAATCTAAAACAGGGTTCCTGTATGGCACAAGAAATGGTACCCAAAAATTTCAGTACAACCCTCATTATTGTGCAGAAAAAGACAACTTACAAAGTCATCAAAAGAAAAAGAAATTACTGTCCACATTTAAGCAAATCATGTGATTTTTATTCCATTGGTAAGTTGCACACCCACTTGGAGGATCTTGAACCCCTCTATAACATTCTTATGAGTAGGAGGTGCCATATAAGCTAGAGCTCATTAGAACATTAAACAAAACATATAATTACCATATGTCAGCTTTATCTAAGATAAAGTCCTTTTAGTATGATAATGTAAAGAATCAGGTGCCCATGCATCTAAAACATAATGGGAAAGCAATGTTATATATAAGCAACAGCCACAATCCAGAATATATGTAAAATAAATAGACATCATAAAAACCTAGTGAACCTTGTTTGTTGGATTTTCGGGGTTTGAAGATAGTCAAAAACTGGAACCAAGTCTTTTGACCTTGCTTCAATCATACGAGTTGGGATCCTTTCAATTTCAATTTCTCCCCTGGAAGCATTTTCTTCATTCATTTTGGTGCCTTCCACCAACATTGATTGAAAGTATATCTGGCAAGAAAATTTACAAAGACCAAGGGAGATGTCGGACATCAAACAAGTGCATGCATGATTGAACAAGCACAATATTCATTCCAGCAGAACACAAATACCTCATGTTTTGCCCATAACGGGATCCGAGGTTGATGCATCTGCAGTTCAGCTTCTGATATATAGAAATGATGTTTCTCCTCAGGACTGATTTTTGCTTTCATGAATACACCCCCAGCTTCAGGATAGATGCTATTTCCTTTCTTCAATCCTTCAGGATATATTTTATTGCTGTCTGAATGCCCATTCTCACCATATATATCAATATTATCTTCCCTCTCTCTTCGGTTTTGTTTCTGACATATATTCCACTTCTGGATAGCCTCAACAACCAATCTTGCATCACATTCTGGTGCTGACTCATGACCAGTGCTAAATCCAGACACAACAGGCGTTGGATCTAGACAAGTTGATGTTCGCAATGCATATTGTACCATACAACCAGAAGGAGAAAAAACCAAAAGGTGGTACCTTGCCTTTGAAGAGCTGCAATCCACAAATAAAGCATTGCTTCTGCAATTGTGGAAAGATGAAGCAATAGCCCCAGAAAGAGAGCTCATCCTTCCTGTTGCAGCTGCTGCAGCACCACTTACAGTGCCTTTCCATCCATTAGTTCCATTCCTTATTCTGCTAACAACCGAAAGTGTAACTGGAGGACCGGCTGCACAAAGGCTTTGTTGACTAGGTGGCCATCGAACTGCTGGCTTAGTCATAACACCCAAACTGCTATTTTTTAGGGTAAAACTAGCATCAGCTGACTGGAAGTTTACTGATCCTCCAAGAGGATTAATAGCAAACAAGTGGTTTGTCCCCCTTGATGAGCTAATCATAATCCAGTTGCTGTCATCACTGAAGCTAATATCCTGTATGACCTAAAAAACGCCCAAAAAAAAAGGATAAGCACGAGACAATAACAATGACATATCCAAGAAGCAATCATGAAACATTTATCCCACACTTACTGCATTTGTAAAACCACGTTGTAGTCTGTAAAGATGTACATAAGATGCACCAGCATCAGATGCAGAGGAGTTTACTGGCTGTCCAGGAATTATTTTGAAAACATTTATGTTGTGGCCCTGGACTGAAGCGGTAACTAAAAGGGTGCCACTAGGGTCAAAGCATAACGCTGAAATAGGACTCTTGTGTGCCCTGAACTGGGCAATAACAACTTTGCTCACCATATCTCTGACAATGACCTGATAAACAAAAGAAAACAATAAGAAAAAGGACCATGCAAGTGTCAGTTCATAAATAACTTCACTAGTAAATACCACAACAGCATGATATTCCACAGACTAAGTTGCCACATGTTCATTTATTGGTAATTATGCAATATAATTCATTCACCTAGGTAAAGAAACAAAGCAAAGTAGAAGTGTATGACCTCTAGTCAAACTTGCAAAAATAACACATGAAGAGAAAAAGGAGAAGGCATATATATATATATATATATATCAGACTGCGTGTGTGGTTTCAGTAAAAACAAACTTGAGAAAAGCATGTACCATTCCAATGTTTTCTGCATCTGTTAAATGGCCATTAACAGTTCCATTGAATTTCCAGCCAGGACTCCCCAATTGCACAGAAGTATTACTCTCAGGTAGAAGCTCAGAGCAGTATCTGGAGATCTTCTTATAGCCCATGTCTCCCAGGGTTACAATCCCAGCAGCAAGTTGCTTGCTTGATTCTTTAGCATAGTGAGCCACCAGGCTCCCATTTGAAGGAAAACCAGGAAAGCTTGCAGAAGGCATTAGATGTTGTGGACTGACACGCCCCGAGTTTGAGACTACAACTGGACTTCCACTATAAGCAAGCCATCGGGGACCCACCGCAAGAGGTCCATACCCTATGCCTCCAGCACCAGGAGGCCCCATAACTATAGGGTTTGTAAGAATAGTATATTCCCTCTCTAAGGTTGTGGCATCAAAGCAGTGTATCTGCAATTCACAACACTTTTTAGCACTTTGATTAGGCAGAAGACAAGGAAGCTCAGAAAATATACATAAGAAAATATACCTGAGCTGCTTGAGAAATAGCTACAACTCGGGAACTGCACCTTACAGAATAAACAACTGATCTAAACTTTAGGACATGAACATAAGATTGAGATCTCAAGGAATAAAACTGAACAGCAGTAGGCAAAAAACTTCCATTCACTGAATCATTGTAGTTTGGGATGCTCCCATTGCAAGGAGTGGCTAACCCGTTCTGAATGTTACTACCTACAGAATGGGACCCATCAGCACAAACTACTAGCAGTGGGCGGCTGTCTGCAAACTTGTCTTGCAATCTCTTTGATGCTATTGGCTTTGGTAGCATTTGCATGAATGAAACAGGACCATCATGTCTGGAAACTAGGTCACGGACATTATTTGCATCCTCAACATCCCACACCTGGAAACCAGACCGGTAGCCCAGCAGGAGAACTTGCCGAAGGGCACCTCCCTCACCCTCTAACTTGTCAAATCCAGCCCAATTCACCTTTATAATGTGCAAGAAAAACATGAAATCAGTTATCTCTTCTTGTGTCTCTCACTTTGAAAAACACACACACACACACAAAGACAACAAACTAGAATGTAAAGAAGCATGACCAACCCACATCAATGCAAGATAAGACTCAACCATATCATGGACATATCATCTGCTCAGTGTGAAATTATCAAGACAAAATAAAATATTGAGTCCAAAATTTCCAACCAAATATAATCTATAGTCAATTTTGAAATTTATAAAAACAAAAAACACAACTCATAAAATTAATTAATCTTCATTACAGATTAAAAACACCTCAAACACACACGCATTGCAAGTCCACATTCAAGTTCGCATAATCATGTATTGTAGGTGCAAATGCCTTGCAAGTATACATCCATTTTCCTGAGAATTTGAAATCATTTTTTCCGGTTCTATATAATCATTTCTACATCAACAGAAAGCTTTCTGTTAATCTCTCCCCCCTGATTTATGATAACATTATATATACTTGGTAGCCATAGGATGTTCTATTGGCTATATTGTAAAAATTACACCATGCTACATAGGAACAAAACAAAAAAGTTTGTACCCAATGCACAAAACTCCCACTTTTGCGGGTCTAGGAGAGGTCATGGTACGCAACCTTACATCCAATTTACTGGACAGGCCTATTCCCGTACTCAAACCAGTGACCAGTCACTTTTGGTGAAAGACACTTGCCACCGCTCAACCTCAATAAATACTTTACAGAAACTCCAATGCATAATGACCACGGACACGGACATGGACATGACATGATACAAGACATGGCGACATGTCAATTCTAGAAAAATTAGGACAAGACATGTTGGTTGTTGGATACCACAATTAATTAATACATTTTTAGGTATATTTTTTACATTTGCAGGAATATTTATATTTTTTGTTTATTTACAAGTTTTCAAAATAAATAACTATCAAAATCTTTAAAAACATATTGAAAATTAAAAGAATTATTTTTCAATAATTTTTTTTCCTCCCATCATAACTAGGACACACTGATGCAGAAGTGTCCTCGGCATGTCTTGCAAGAACATGTGTTGGACACAGGCACACCAGGGGTTTTGTTTGTGCTTCTTAGGGGAAGATAGCGGATCATTTGCTATTCAGTTGTAATTTTTTTTATGCAACGTGGAGCAGTGTGTTTGGAATTTTTGGGTTCATTTAGGTGATACCACATACAGCAGGGGACCTACTGGTTGGTCGGCAAAACTGGTTTGGAAAACGTTCTTTTGCTGTGTGGAATATAGCTCCATTACCTTTGGTGTGGATTTTGTGGAGGGAGCACAACCGCCAGACTTTTGAAGGTGTGGACGTATTGGAGCCTCAGCTAAAGATTTCTATTTTTTGATAGGTAATAAGAGTTTTATTGATAAGAAAAGTACAGTAAAATGTGTTTACAATATTAAACACAGCACTTGAATCGAGTATTAGTTAAAGATTTCCTTTGTTAGACAACTTAGTCCATGGTCAAATGTTTTGGGTCTTATCAAAAAAGTGATACTAGCACTATTACAGAGTTCACCGCTTTCATTTGTTTGTAATATTTGATATATTTTATAAGTTTTTTAGGCTACCTTATGTAAATTTTTATGCATTAGGTAGTTCTTTTGTAATAAAAATCCTTATGCAATAAAAAAAACAAAGCTTATTTAAGGTTTAAGTCAGGGCAGTCCACACTTATTAGAAACCATATTTCCCAAATTCATGTCATGTTCAATGTTACTGTACAGAAATAAAAATAAATTAGGCTAGATTTTTTTCCACTAAATCAGTACTGCATAATAAGCAACAAATGTAAAATCTAGTTATTAATTAAATTCCCTAATTTCTACGCCCACAAACTATCACAGCACTGAAAACTAAAAATGTAGGACAACACATTGAAATTAAAATTAACTCAATTAATAATCTATTAGATACTTCACCATAGTTTTATCTAGCAAGAAAATGATTTGTTTCCTTGCTATTAAACTAACCTTCATAATAGCACAACAAAAGGTTCAAAGACAAGCACATACACTAATATCGACCGATGCAACCTATATATATGTACAGAGACGACCTTAACCAATTAACAAACTATGGTTAACGTTGGTTATCATCATTGCCACTGCTCAAATAGTTTCCAACTGTGCCAACTACCAAGAGAGAAATGGCTATCATCATTGTTACTCTTATGTAGAAACAAGTTGTCAAGTCAACCAACAAAAGCTAAATTCATTCAACTCTATGTAATCAATCAAATTCCTCAAAAAGTGCTCAACAAGTACTTAGCTGATGTAAAATAAAAATCCATTGGATGAGAAAAATCAGCATGACCTCACACGCACCCGACAAAAATCCTAAATTACACAGCCGATAACCCAAATGTGTCCTGAATGATCAAGTCAAAAACACATGTATTGATCACAAAACCACACAACTAACAATTCCGATACAACCAATCCTTAAAGAAGAGCATTAAGTCACCATAGCAGGTCATCTATGACTCTCTGAACTACCAATAAACCCAAAACTCCAACTTTTAGGTTGTCAAAACACATGGAAAGGCCTCCCACACACTCCAACATAGTAGATCACCCAGTACACCCCACAAGGAAGATCAAATTTTCCACAATAATTGGGTTGACAGAGGATCATTTTTGCAATGTAAGAAACAAAGATTCACACAAAACAACAGCACAACAACTATCAACGCTCTGACCATTTGCAACTGCAACTTTCCCATCCAATAGACTAACTTAAACTGGCCCAATTGAATACAGAAATCACCTCTGTACAAAACTCACTCATAACAAAACTTTACTTCTCACAATAGATATACATTGCCTTCCCATGTTCAAAGTATTGCATCAAAGATATTCAAAGTTAGGAATATCCATAAACTGAAACAGTAAGCAACTAAAGATTCTTGACCTGACCACAATTCTACATTCTATCAACCTATTAAACTAAACCAGCATCCATTTAATGGCATTTCCCCAATTAGAAAGTAAAGTAGCTCTCTCTCCACAAGAACAAATACGCAATCAAATCGCCCCGAACAAACATTGTAACAAATATTCACATACATGATACACCATAAATGAAATATCATATTATAATACGACTTCCACTCCATTAAAATTACAAAATTTATATAGCAAATACCAACAAGGCAAAGCTAAAAAACTTCCCAAAATTCTTAAATTGGCAATACTGATAAGAAAATAAACAAACCAATTACACCTCATACCTGATCATGGTTGACATCATCATCCCTATCCACAATTGAAGAGGCCACCGATGCCGCTGACCGTGCCACAGTGGATGCCCCGGATGAAACGATCCTCAGGTAGCTAGATATGGCACGAAAGGAGCTGGGAAGAAAGCCACTAGGCCGACCGGGCCTAGGCACACCACCCTGCTGTTGTTTGTGACCATCATTCCTCATCCCAAGAACCAAAGAGAGCAAAATAGACAATACCCAGAACACCAAAATCGTTGATTCTTCAATATCACCCGTAATCATAACAACAGGCTGTTTCTGTTTTTGTTTTTCTCTCCTAAACCGAAAACCCAAGAAACAAAGAAACAGCCCCAACTCATTTAGCTTAGGCTACAAGTGTTTCCATCTCTTCCTGCTTTAATTTTTGCCTCAAACAAAAAGCATTCAATTTCAATTTCAGAAACAACCAAATCCACAGAAAAAACCAACACCCAGAAAATTAAAAAAACAAACAAACAAACAAAACTCTTTGACTTCTAGTGCCTTTTTTGCACCTCCAAATTCTATATCATTAACCCAACAAATTAATAAAATTAATAAAATTAAAAAGTTGCTTTGAGAAAACAAGGTTTCAATGATAAATCTTCAATACCCACAAACCCAAAACCAAAGCAGACTCAAAAAAATTACAGCTTTATGGGTTTTTCTTTCCTTTTTTTTTTTTTTTGTTCCTTTTCCTAGCGATAATAACAATAAAATAATCAAAAAAATTTNAATCGTATTCCACCACCGTATTCATATCTGTATGCTAATATAGTATTTGAGACCAAGTTTTTTTTTTTTCTTTTTTTCTTTTTTTGAGAAACCAGACTAGCAGAGCCTGGCAATTTATTCATAAAGAAAGAAACGAAACTTCACTGAACATCAAAACCAACTAGGGAGGCTATGTCCTCAGGTAATTCTTCTAACCAAACCTGGTTGCCTCTACAAGATTTTGCTTAGAAAATCATGTCATTTTCATCAACTTCACAAGATAGAAATAATAGCTCTTACAAGTTAAAAGTTAAATCCAAGTCATCCAACTCACAAACACCACACTAACAAAAGACTTGGTGGAAAGTGGACCAAAATTAACTGAACAGACCAACTTGGACCAAAGGAATTGAAATAGACCAAATGGACAAAATTGTATAGAAGAGACTAAAATGGATCAAATAGACTAAAGTAAACCGAATTGTGTTTGAAGTGAACCACCAAATGGACTAAAATGCTTTGCTGGTGTTACTTAACATGAACATAGTAACAATAAATGTTACATTTTAGTTTTTAAATATTGTAGTATATATAAACTAGAGTGTGAGAACTAAGAACACCAATAAATATATTAAGAATTCAAAATTATTGAGTGTCATCGTTAAGTTAAGATTGAAAGAGTTTTGAGCTAGGCTTTTAGTAAGAGTCTAAATTTTGTAATCTACATCTTTCGTAATGGAATTTTGTTGGTGTAATCTATGTCTTTCATAATAGAATTCAAAATTATTAAGTGTGATGTTAGTTAAATTTTGTTTTGATTTAATTTCTTGTTTATATGGATATGCTAATACTAATCAAATATTAAAAATTCTGGTAGTTGAATATTTCCTTTATATCAAAGACTCTGCTAGGCAAATTTTGAAAATTTTCGTTTTGTATCTTTTCTGGTATTTATAATATCTGGGTGCAATGTCATGATTTTGAAGCATAATATTCAATCTCCCGTCAATGTAAATGTGCAACCTATAATTCTAGATCTAGGCATCTTTAGATCCTACGCCTAACTTACTGTATTAGCCATCCTATTCATTTGTAATTTTGTACCCTGCAATATCGTCCTTATCTCATTACCTTGTTGTTTAACACGTAAATGACAACTCTTATTGCATCTCCTACTTTAGAAAATACAAGCAATTTCGTTGAATATTTGGCGCTGTTGCTTGGGTGCAAACAGATATGACCTTCGAACATATTTTTCACATCATCTTTGACAAGTTTTAGAAAATATTGCCTGAACGCACCATTTCAGTCCATAAGTGAGAAGATAGGGTTAAAGAATCTAGAAACTCCATCACAGAACGGGAAGAAACCCAATAAACAGATTGTTGCAGAAAGAAATTACGAACCTACACATTGCTCTAGTATTTCATCTTTGATGAAATGCCAAAAGAGTGGTAGCATAATAAAATTAAATTAATAGAATAAAGAAACAGTGACAGAGTGTTATTACATGATGCTATTATGTACATATTACTTCTGATTATTGAGAAAATATACCGGCCGTTATTTACAAAGTTGAGTAGATGAGATCCCAACAACATAGTATCCACAGTTCCGCATCACACTATTCTCTAAATTTCCACCCATCATATTAACACTGTTAATAAACCCCCACTGGAGAAGAAAGAATATCTGCACACCTGAGAGAAAAGGGACAGTGTAACTCAAAACTGCCAGCAACAAATAGGGAAATTAATTCAAATGTCACTAAAAAGAAATCACAATGAGGCAGAATGAATTTCACTATTTGTACAAAAACCACACCAAAGGCTTGGTACTTATAGGTTGTACAAGCAAATGAAAGTTTGTGAAATAAACATCATATACTATTGCCTTTTCTCCAAATAATATATACTATTGCCAATCAATGCTCTCAGTAACTTCATTTTTCATATCCAACCATGTAATCCAAAAAAGGAACATACCTCTAATCAAACTCACCACCTTCATCTTCAAAATGATTCTCCATTTTCAGGCCTTCTTTGTTACTATTTACAAACTTGAGTTGAGCCTCCATTCTTAAGCTCTCTCTATTATTTACAGTCTCAAGCCGCGCCTTTGTTTTTGGGCTGTCACTATTATTTACAAAGCCCTTGGTTCCTACTGGCATCCGAGGACCATTACATTCAGTTTCTTCACTGGCATTGTGAAATTCTGCCACTGCAGCAGCACTGTCAGTCATAGAGTCAAGCGAGCCAGAGCTGCCCCTGCATGAAAGCCTGTCGTTTTCAGACACCCCAGACCTCTGATGCTGAAGTCGCCCATTGGTATTGCAATCTAAAACAGGGTTCCTGTATGGCACAAGAAATGGTACCCAAAAATTTCAGTACAACCCTCATTATTGTGCAGAAAAAGACAACTTACAAAGTCATCAAAAGAAAAAGAAATTACTGTCCACATTTAAGCAAATCATGTGATTTTTATTCCATTGGTAAGTTGCACACCCACTTGGAGGATCTTGAACCCCTCTATAACATTCTTATGAGTAGGAGGTGCCATATAAGCTAGAGCTCATTAGAACATTAAACAAAACATATAATTACCATATGTCAGCTTTATCTAAGATAAAGTCCTTTTAGTATGATAATGTAAAGAATCAGGTGCCCATGCATCTAAAACATAATGGGAAAGCAATGTTATATATAAGCAACAGCCACAATCCAGAATATATGTAAAATAAATAGACATCATAAAAACCTAGTGAACCTTGTTTGTTGGATTTTCGGGGTTTGAAGATAGTCAAAAACTGGAACCAAGTCTTTTGACCTTGCTTCAATCATACGAGTTGGGATCCTTTCAATTTCAATTTCTCCCCTGGAAGCATTTTCTTCATTCATTTTGGTGCCTTCCACCAACATTGATTGAAAGTATATCTGGCAAGAAAATTTACAAAGACCAAGGGAGATGTCGGACATCAAACAAGTGCATGCATGATTGAACAAGCACAATATTCATTCCAGCAGAACACAAATACCTCATGTTTTGCCCATAACGGGATCCGAGGTTGATGCATCTGCAGTTCAGCTTCTGATATATAGAAATGATGTTTCTCCTCAGGACTGATTTTTGCTTTCATGAATACACCCCCAGCTTCAGGATAGATGCTATTTCCTTTCTTCAATCCTTCAGGATATATTTTATTGCTGTCTGAATGCCCATTCTCACCATATATATCAATATTATCTTCCCTCTCTCTTCGGTTTTGTTTCTGACATATATTCCACTTCTGGATAGCCTCAACAACCAATCTTGCATCACATTCTGGTGCTGACTCATGACCAGTGCTAAATCCAGACACAACAGGCGTTGGATCTAGACAAGTTGATGTTCGCAATGCATATTGTACCATACAACCAGAAGGAGAAAAAACCAAAAGGTGGTACCTTGCCTTTGAAGAGCTGCAATCCACAAATAAAGCATTGCTTCTGCAATTGTGGAAAGATGAAGCAATAGCCCCAGAAAGAGAGCTCATCCTTCCTGTTGCAGCTGCTGCAGCACCACTTACAGTGCCTTTCCATCCATTAGTTCCATTCCTTATTCTGCTAACAACCGAAAGTGTAACTGGAGGACCGGCTGCACAAAGGCTTTGTTGACTAGGTGGCCATCGAACTGCTGGCTTAGTCATAACACCCAAACTGCTATTTTTTAGGGTAAAACTAGCATCAGCTGACTGGAAGTTTACTGATCCTCCAAGAGGATTAATAGCAAACAAGTGGTTTGTCCCCCTTGATGAGCTAATCATAATCCAGTTGCTGTCATCACTGAAGCTAATATCCTGTATGACCTAAAAACCGCCCAAAAAAAAAGGATAAGCACGAGACAATAACAATGACATATCCAAGAAGCAATCATGAAACATTTATCCCACACTTACTGCATTTGTAAAACCACGTTGTAGTCTGTAAAGATGTACATAAGATGCACCAGCATCAGATGCAGAGGAGTTTACTGGCTGTCCAGGAATTATTTTGAAAACATTTATGTTGTGGCCCTGGACTGAAGCGGTAACTAAAAGGGTGCCACTAGGGTCAAAGCATAACGCTGAAATAGGACTCTTGTGTGCCCTGAACTGGGCAATAACAACTTTGCTCACCATATCTCTGACAATGACCTGATAAACAAAAGAAAACAATAAGAAAAAGGACCATGCAAGTGTCAGTTCATAAATAACTTCACTAGTAAATACCACAACAGCATGATATTCCACAGACTAAGTTGCCACATGTTCATTTATTGGTAATTATGCAATATAATTCATTCACCTAGGTAAAGAAACAAAGCAAAGTAGAAGTGTATGACCTCTAGTCAAACTTGCAAAAATAACACATGAAGAGAAAAAGGAGAAGGCATATATATATATATATATATATCAGACTGCGTGTGTGGTTTCAGTAAAAACAAACTTGAGAAAAGCATGTACCATTCCAATGTTTTCTGCATCTGTTAAATGGCCATTAACAGTTCCATTGAATTTCCAGCCAGGACTCCCCAATTGCACAGAAGTATTACTCTCAGGTAGAAGCTCAGAGCAGTATCTGGAGATCTTCTTATAGCCCATGTCTCCCAGGGTTACAATCCCAGCAGCAAGTTGCTTGCTTGATTCTTTAGCATAGTGAGCCACCAGGCTCCCATTTGAAGGAAAACCAGGAAAGCTTGCAGAAGGCATTAGATGTTGTGGACTGACACGCCCCGAGTTTGAGACTACAACTGGACTTCCACTATAAGCAAGCCATCGGGGACCCACCGCAAGAGGTCCATACCCTATGCCTCCAGCACCAGGAGGCCCCATAACTATAGGGTTTGTAAGAATAGTATATTCCCTCTCTAAGGTTGTGGCATCAAAGCAGTGTATCTGCAATTCACAACACTTTTTAGCACTTTGATTAGGCAGAAGACAAGGAAGCTCAGAAAATATACATAAGAAAATATACCTGAGCTGCTTGAGAAATAGCTACAACTCGGGAACTGCACCTTACAGAATAAACAACTGATCTAAACTTTAGGACATGAACATAAGATTGAGATCTCAAGGAATAAAACTGAACAGCAGTAGGCAAAAAACTTCCATTCACTGAATCATTGTAGTTTGGGATGCTCCCATTGCAAGGAGTGGCTAACCCGTTCTGAATGTTACTACCTACAGAATGGGACCCATCAGCACAAACTACTAGCAGTGGGCGGCTGTCTGCAAACTTGTCTTGCAATCTCTTTGATGCTATTGGCTTTGGTAGCATTTGCATGAATGAAACAGGACCATCATGTCTGGAAACTAGGTCACGGACATTATTTGCATCCTCAACATCCCACACCTGGAAACCAGACCGGTAGCCCAGCAGGAGAACTTGCCGAAGGGCACCTCCCTCACCCTCTAACTTGTCAAATCCAGCCCAATTCACCTTTATAATGTGCAAGAAAAACATGAAATCAGTTATCTCTTCTTGTGTCTCTCACTTTGAAAAACACACACACACACACAAAGACAACAAACTAGAATGTAAAGAAGCATGACCAACCCACATCAATGCAAGATAAGACTCAACCATATCATGGACATATCATCTGCTCAGTGTGAAATTATCAAGACAAAATAAAATATTGAGTCCAAAATTTCCAACCAAATATAATCTATAGTCAATTTTGAAATTTATAAAAACAAAAAACACAACTCATAAAATTAATTAATCTTCATTACAGATTAAAAACACCTCAAACACACACGCATTGCAAGTCCACATTCAAGTTCGCATAATCATGTATTGTAGGTGCAAATGCCTTGCAAGTATACATCCATTTTCCTGAGAATTTGAAATCATTTTTTCCGGTTCTATATAATCATTTCTACATCAACAGAAAGCTTTCTGTTAATCTCTCCCCCCTGATTTATGATAACATTATATATACTTGGTAGCCATAGGATGTTCTATTGGCTATATTGTAAAAATTACACCATGCTACATAGGAACAAAACAAAAAAGTTTGTACCCAATGCACAAAACTCCCACTTTTGCGGGTCTAGGAGAGGTCATGGTACGCAACCTTACATCCAATTTACTGGACAGGCCTATTCCCGTACTCAAACCAGTGACCAGTCACTTTTGGTGAAAGACACTTGCCACCGCTCAACCTCAATAAATACTTTACAGAAACTCCAATGCATAATGACCACGGACACGGACATGGACATGACATGATACAAGACATGGCGACATGTCAATTCTAGAAAAATTAGGACAAGACATGTTGGTTGTTGGATACCACAATTAATTAATACATTTTTAGGTATATTTTTTACATTTGCAGGAATATTTATATTTTTGTTTATTTACAAGTTTTCAAAATAAATAACTATCAAAATCTTTAAAAACATATTGAAAATTAAAAGAATTATTTTTCAATAATTTTTTTTCCTCCCATCATAACTAGGACACACTGATGCAGAAGTGTCCTCGGCATGTCTTGCAAGAACATGTGTTGGACACAGGCACACCAGGGGTTTGTTTGTGCTTCTTAGGGAAGATAGCGGATCATTTGCTATTCAGTTGTAATTTTTTTTATGCAACGTGGAGCAGTGTGTTTGGAATTTTTGGGTTCATTTAGGTGATACCACATACAGCAGGGGACCTACTGGTTGGTCGGCAAAACTGGTTTGGAAAACGTTCTTTTGCTGTGTGGAATATAGCTCCATTACCTTTGGTGTGGATTTTGTGGAGGGAGCACAACCGCCAGACTTTTGAAGTGTGGACGTATTGGAGCCTCAGCTAAAGATTTCTATTTTTTGATAGGTAATAAGAGTTTATTGATAAGAAAAGTACAGTAAAATGTGTTTACAATATTAAACACAGCACTTGAATCGAGTATTAGTTAAAGATTTCCTTTGTTAGACAACTTAGTCCATGGTCAAATGTTTTGGGTCTTATCAAAAAAGTGATACTAGCACTATTACAGAGTTCACCGCTTTCATTTGTTTGTAATATTTGATATATTTTATAAGTTTTTTAGGCTACCTTATGTAAATTTTTATGCATTAGGTAGTTCTTTTGTAATAAAAATCCTTATGCAATAAAAAAAACAAAGCTTATTTAAGGTTTAAGTCAGGGCAGTCCACACTTATTAGAAACCATATTTCCCAAATTCATGTCATGTTCAATGTTACTGTACAGAAATAAAAATAAATTAGGCTAGATTTTTTTCCACTAAATCAGTACTGCATAATAAGCAACAAATGTAAAATCTAGTTATTAATTAAATTCCCTAATTTCTACGCCCACAAAACTATCACAGCACTGAAAACTAAAAATGTAGGACAACACATTGAAATTAAAATTAACTCAATTAATAATCTATTAGATACTTCACCATAGTTTTATCTAGCAAGAAAATGATTGTTTCCTTGCTATTAAACTAACCTTCATAATAGCACAACAAAAGGTTCAAAGACAAGCACATACACTAATATCGACCGATGCAACCTATATATATGTACAGAGACGACCTTAACCAATTAACAAACTATGGTTAACGTTGGTTATCATCATTGCCACTGCTCAAATAGTTTCCAACTGTGCCAACTACCAAGAGAGAAATGGCTATCATCATTGTTACTCTTATGTAGAAACAAGTTGTCAAGTCAACCAACAAAAGCTAAATTCATTCAACTCTATGTAATCAATCAAATTCCTCAAAAAGTGCTCAACAAGTACTTAGCTGATGTAAAATAAAATCCAAACAATAAAATAATCAAAAAAATTTGTACAAAAACCAAAACCAAAAAAAAAAAAAAAAACAAAAAAAATATATTTGAATTGAGAAAAGATGATGAAATCAAAATATGGTACAGGATTGGAGGAGAGATTTGAAGGGTTTTGGAAACGAAAACAGAAGAGAAATCGCCGGAAAAAAGGGCGAGATCGGAAGAGAGAGAAAGTTATTTTAGAGAGAGAAAGAGAGGGATTTGGATAATGGAAGAGAGAAAAAATAGAAATCCATAGACTATAGAATTGGTATTTTTATTTTTTTTGTGTTTGGAAAATAATAAAGTCTCTCCGATTACGTCTCTGTCTCTATAAATAATAAATATATAAGGTTTTTTTTTTTTTTTTGGCTTTAAGGAATTTGGGTTGGTTTGGTTCTCTATTTGTAGTTGCTATAAGACCTAGGAAAAACCAACCTTCTATGAGATAAAAAAAACCTCCCACACACGTCTTGTCTCTTGTCAAAGGCTGTCAAACGGTTTTCACTTGAATATCAAATGGACCCATCTCATCTCCCCCTAGCTAGCTCCAACATCCAAATACCATAATAAGCCCAAAATTAACAAAAAACCAAAGGCAAAAAAGTAAAGTAAAAGACACATTTTGTACCGTCAAGTTCATTTTGTTAAGCCATGGGTCTTGTCCTCAAATTGACACATTTTCATTCATAAAATATTTAGGACATATTTGATAGATTGTAATAAGCATTGTAATATAATAATTATTCTAATAGTTTAATTATTCTTTAGTTTAGTTATGTTTTTATTACAAAAAATAATCATTCCTTATGAATAGCTATTCTTCAAAATAAAGAATAATTATTCCTCTTTAAAATATTGTATTAATTATTCCTTAGTAAGTGCAATAATTTCAAAATTTAATATATTTCCAAATAAACAAACTTTCCATATACATCTAACAATTATAAAAATAAAAAAATTATAAAAAATAACACATATCTCTCTTTATTTTTATTTTTTTTTTTTAAACAACTTTTAAAGAGATATAATTTTTTTTTTTGAGAAAGTTAAGGAGATATAATTGTATTAGTAAGTGTGGGGCCAGAAAGTCAGGCAGCCCCGGCCCCCTTCTAACCGGGCCCAAAAGCCCATGCTAAGGATGTATGTAGGATCCAAGGATGAAAGTAAGAAGCCTAGTGTCCAAGGAGCTGGTCCGAGGACGACTCTGTCCTCGGACATCCGAGACCACAGAAGTGAACAGGCACCACACTATCAAGAGAGGTCTTCCTGAATATCCAAGGAGGAAAGAGCAAGTACCACGCGTCAACAATGGAAGCACGACGGAGGAGCAAGTCTAGAACGAGCTGTCACCTCCACATTAAATGCCCACAACTAACGTCCTGGCCACATTAATGAGGAGGTGATTACAGAACAGTGTTGCCTTGGTTGCTGCAACCCACAGGAAGAATGGGAAGGTGGCTGAAGGGACAAGTATTCAAGTAGTGGCCTGGTTGCTCAACAAATGTAGGGCTAGGATCAATTGAGAAAGGAGTATATAATGTAAGGGATCCCTCTTGGGAAAGAGGGGAGAAGAGAAAAGAAAAAGGAGGAGGAAGGCAGTAGCAATCTGCATTCTCCAGGAAGCAATTGTAACCAATCACCAAAGAAGTAATAAGAATTGCAAGCTCCCAAGAGAAAGGCCGAGGAGCATCATTATTCACTTTCATCTGCGTTCGCACTATTTAAATCCACGAGTTACCACGCATGGTCGTTGCATCCCTTACTATGGCCTAGTTCTTGACCCCGCTCTCTACAAATTCATTGCAGGGTTAGCTAGGCTTGGGTCCACTCTCTCAACACGCAGGAAGGTCCGAACCTGGTCCCTACAGTAAGATATTTTCTAAAATAAATATTAAATTTCATTTTAATGTTATAACTCATGATCAAATTAATGAATAGGTTTAGTTATTACATTACAACACACTTTATTACTAATAATAAAGATTATAATTCTTATTGTAATTCTTATTTAGTATACCAAACGTATCCTTAAAGTCTAGAGAAAAAGGGTTTGAGGTGGGAGCTCTAATCAGAAGCAGATGTCATAGGTTAAAAACTCGTTTTCAAATCTCAACTTTAGCCCTCCTAACTATCTAAATATCCAAAAAAAAAAAAATCAAATTTCATTTTGTTAAGGATTTAAGGAAAAAAAGACATTTTCCCCCCTTTTATTTATGGCTAAATTTACAATTCCCTTCTAAACTATAAAATAAATAAATTTACAATTCACTTAATCTTCTTTGTAATCTAAGTTGAAGCAAAATAAATAAAAATAATCAATAAAGAGTAATTAATATATGAAGTTAAAATGTAACTCTAGATATAAAATATTCCAAAAAATCATATGAATATTTAAAAGTAGAATGAAAAATGAATTAACTTAAAAGTATTAACAATATACGAAATTGAAAAAAATATATGTATGCCTTGATTTTTCAATGACATTTTATGAAATTTTTATTTTGAATTAACTTTAAAATGTCAATATTATTTTTTTTCTATCTTAGATTTAATTTCTAACTAAAAAAAACTTAATTGATTGTAAATGGGCTTAAAAAGTATATAGCATTGTTATGGGTGTTATCTAAGCTGCTCAAATTGTACTACCACACCCAAACCGACCAAAATTGCCAACAAGATGAAGTAATTGCACCAAATTGCAAGTGGCAATGAACTATACCACATGGTGCAGTGCGGTGTGCGGTTTATATCTCACACTCTCACTCTTCTCTCTTAATGCCCTTAGACTCTCAACTCTCAAGTATAATTGTGTATGGTTTACTGTCATGGATTATTTTTTGTTTTGTATATATTTGTGGTACTTTTAATTTACTATCAATCTATTATGGATTTTTTTTTTTGTCTTGTATATATTTATGTTACTTTTTTTTTTGTTACACATGTTTCTTTTTTTAATTTACTATCATTGTTATTAATAATAAACTAGTAATTGACCATGACATTTTGAAAATATATACTAGTACAAAACTGACAAAACTGTACATGTGACCACATAATTAAGATGTAGTATAATGATAGTGTAGGGACTCAATTTGGATTGGACCCAGAGTATGAATGGGTTTTCAGCCCAACAAGCCCAAACAATAAATTTTTAGAGCATGGGTACAAGAACTAGTACCGTTTGACAGGAAAGGTTATACTCATCAAGTAACAAGGGATATTTTAGGTTGATTCAATGAGAAAAACTCTCTTCGGCTATGTTTCAGTCCGTCTCTCCTTTCTTTTTTTTCTGGAATCTCCTCCTCTATTATCTCATTCGTTTCTATGTTATATACTCCGTTCTCTCCTCCATTTCCATCGTACACGTGTAGTTCTTATCTTGGGAGCTCCTTTCTGTCCCATCCAGCACCTACCGAAACTTTTGCTCAGTGGCCATAAAGTTGCTTAGTCACTGTTCAGGTATCACCTCCACATTAATGCAGCCAGAGGGTTAGCTGGAAAGCATTTAATGTGGAGGTGATGGCCTTGGAAGATATTTGCTACCTTCCCCGACTCCTCCTTAGGTTTATACCCAATTTCCAGTTCAGATACAACTTTGCGGAGTCTCCTGAATAAAATGAAAGTTACATTCACCTCGGACTTTGGTGTCCTCGGACGTGCGTTATGCCGCTATATACAATATCCACTCCTTTCTCCTATATTATCCATTTAATAATAATAAAATTTTTTAAGCTATCCTCGGATAACTAAGCGTCCTCGGATTGGGCCGTTGGGCCATTAGCTGGAAAGCATTTAATGTGGAGGTGATGGCCTTGGAAGATATTTGCTACCTTCCCCGACTCCTCCTTAGGTTTATACCCAATTTCCAGTTCAGATACAACTTTGCGGAGTCTCCTGAATAAAATGAAAGTTACATTCACCTCGGACTTTGGTGTCCTCGGACGTGCGTTATGCCGCTATATACAATATCCACTCCTTTCTCCTATATTATCCATTTAATAATAATAAAATTTTTTAAGCTATCCTCGGATAACTAAGCGTCCTCGGATTGGGCCGTTGGGCCCCAAGCCCACTTCTGAGGATTCCTATATCTTTTTAACTAACAGGCCTCACAGATAGTTTTGGCCAAACTGCTGTGCAAAATGCAAAGCTGAAAATGGCCTAAAACTGCACCACAAACACCCCTAAGCATTGTAAAAAATAATAATAATAAATAAATAAATAAATAAATAAATTTAAAAAACATATATAATTCAGCAAATTGATTAGGAGATATTGCTATGATGTATCATCTTACAATTTTTTTCTTTACTACATTAGGAAAGATAAAAGTTATTTTTAATAAATAAATAACTTTTGAGTTTGGAATTGTGGAATATTTTTATTTTGTAATATTAATGAAAATTTGATATCTAATTTAAAAAATAAAAAATTATAATTTTTGGGACCTTGGGTGGGGTAGGGGGTCATTTGCAATTCCGTTCTTAACTATTGAGTCATTTGCAATTCCTCCATCCAAGTATTTTAGTAATTTCAATGTGGAATATCCCAATTATTAAAAGATTCTACTACGTTAACTAACAGTAAGATATTATTTTATTTTCAATAATTAAGGGGGCATTATTCGACTTCATAGTTTATGAGAAAGTTATGAACCACCCCACAAATAAAAAGGGAAAGTGCTTTTTTCTCAAGATTTAATTTTCATAAAAATGTTGAATATGTTATTTTAAAATCTCATTGATAAATAATATCTAATTTTAAATAACATGACACTATAAATACTTACGAAATATTATGTCTTGATTATTATACGCATTCATAATGCTCTAAAAATAAGTCAAGATTTTATTCACTTAATAAAAGAAGTTAATATTTAAATATCACAAAGAAGAATACAGTTTTCTTTTTCTTTTTTTATCCGTAATTATGAAGCACCTTTCAAAAAAAAATATTATGAAGTGATTTATAAGATTATCGACATTATCACTACGATCATTGTCAAAAAAATATTATCACAACGTATCGTATTCATGAGAAAATAAAATAAAAAATTTAGAAAAACATCATAATTTGTAAAGTATATTTTTTATGAACAAAGTTTGGCAACAAACTTAGTTATAACTTAAGACTACAGCTCCACTTAATATTTTTTTTATTAGATACAAATTTGGACTAATCTACCGTTGGATTACATTTTCTTTTTATCTCCATTTTTGCAAAATGTCAAGACGATTAAAATCAATAGCTATGTCATCAATCAAATGTTTAAATTTTAAGTTTTATAGTATAAAATTATGCATAAAAAATAATTTTATAGATCAAATAGTCGATAAAATCCGATTGACACGAAAATTTACAAGTGCTTCAAGAACATAAAAAACATGCAATATTCCAACATATGGATTTTCAAAATTTGTAATTATGTTAATTTTAAGTGAGAGTTGTAGCCTTAAACTACAACTAAGTTAGTAACTAAATTTTGTCTTTTATTTATTTCTTACAACAAATTGGGAATTTTTTTTTTAATATCTTTATACAATATAAACAAACAAACAGATCCCTTGTGTGTGTTAGTTTCTTAAGACAAAAAATAGGAAATTTTCTTACACTTAAATAAAGTGTAATGTATATAGTATAACTTGTTATACTCTCTCGTAAAAGTTACGAACTTACCATAATTAACTATAGAGTATAATTTATTAATTCGTGGTGTGTCTTCGTGTTATAACCACATTTTCTCTTCCTTATCCTCTTTTTTTTTTTTTTTTTTTTTGAGAGGATTCTCTTCCTTATCCTTGTGTACGTGTTTGTATCTCAATAATAATAATAATAATAATAATAATTAAACCCATCCAAACATACATTATAGGCATCAAGACTTATTTAAGGTTGCTCTATGGGTATTGGTTTAGAAAATTTTTAGTAGAAAAAAAAATTGATTTTATTTATAACTTTTTATATTTCATAGAAAATTTCTATCAACACTTTCTTAAAACAGTCTATTAACAAATGCAAGGCACCTGTTAATAACAAAAAATACTTACTTCGGTTTAGCTTTACTTATTTTTTTCTTCTTGAGGGGAAGTTTAGCTTTACTTAATTAGTAAAATAAATTTTTCTAAAAAAATAGTATAATAAATGGCAAGAGCCGGTGGCATTTGGATTTTTTTTTTTTTTTTTTTTTTGACAAAGAGGTGGCATTTGGATTTGAAACTTTGAATTTCTCCTCCCCTTTATTGAGGAGGAAAAGGCACAATTAAATTAAATGAAAAGGAGTGGACAACTTGTAACTGTCCATATATCTTTGACCACAATTTGAGCAAAACCTTTTTTCCTCTTTTTTTTGTTTTGTTTACAAACTATATGCAGTCGTGTGCACTAAGATTTTGATGACACATCAATTTTTTTTAGAAACATGACACATCATTTTTTGTAAAAGTGATTAAAAATGATAAAACTAGCTTCTTGTCCAAGATGCAAACCGTATTTAATTAGATAATCTTACAGGTAAAAAGTTACAAATTTTGGTTTAAGACAATATTCAAAGTATACCTAAATAAGAAAAATTCAAAGTATAATGGAACATCATTATGTAAAATATAAATATAAAGTATCTAATATTTTACATTTTAAACATTTAATATTGTCAAAATATTAATTATTATGCATATATGCATAACTTAATTTCTCGTAAGACGTTTTGGTTGAAAACATCTAGAAATACTGGTTAAACTATAAGACTTTAAGCACATAATTTAATTATTGCACAAGCAAATGTTAAAAGTTTAGGACGTAATATTTTCTTAAATTTTTATTATTATTATTTTTGATATCCTTTAGTGCATAATAAAATTAATTTTATAATGAATATATATATATATATATATGAAATTTATGTTATTCTAATCATATTATCACAATGTATCATCCTTTGAAATTATGAAAAAAAAAAAAAAACTAGCATTGCTTTTAATTAATTGCAGCATGTTGAATGAAAGCAAAAGAGACTGTTTGTTAGTCTTTTATACCAGAGGAGACGTATGTAACACCCTCTTGTAGCAGTAAATGAAGGGTAAGTTTGGTGGACAGGTGTTCATTCGGGTCGTACATTTTTGTCAAATGGATAACATAACACAGACGTAGCTTTTCCCACACACCACACAGCACAAGGTCTATTGAATAGAGTCTGAGCTAGCTGGTAACAAGTTTCTTGTACCCGTGAGATTTGCGTGGAAAATTAGAGTTATAGAAATCTATGTAATGACGATGATGCTTATCCAACGGCGTAAGTCTTGGAAACACTCGTAGTTATTTTGAGTTTGTATCGACTATAATAATGTTTCCTGGACTTGGCTGTGACTTCCAATAATGGGACACAAAATATGGAATCCTATGAAGTTTTGTACGACTTGCTGTTCAAGCCAAACTTTTCTTGACAATCACGAACACACACAGTAATATCTTCCCTCGATTTTTGTACTTTTCCTTTTCTTTTTCTGGTTTATTCTTTTCGTTTTGGAGGAAAAGGTCAACCAATTTTTTTTTTTTTTTGATAGAACAGGTCAACCAATTTGGTATATTGTATTTTATTTAGTACAATTTTAATTTATATTAAAAGGAATTTACTAACAAATGCACTTAAGAAATATATTAATAAATTATTTTAGAAATTTTTATGAAAAAATAAAAAAGTAATTAATTATTTTGATAATTTTTTTAATTTTTTATAAAAAATTTACTAAAATTGATGATTAGTATTTGCCCTTAGAAAATGAAACATATCAACCCAACTCATATTAAAAAAAGGATGTAAAAAATAAATAAATAAATAAAGAAGGTTTTATGAAGATGTAAATAAATGAAGTTGTTTTCCTCGGAAACAAAATTTTAAGAAATTATTAAGTAGGGAATTTTTATGGGTTTAAATTGTATCATTTCTAATCGAGGAAAAGGACAAAAAAGAGTGATAACTTTGTGTGGTTACTCGGAGTACTTATAAAACTTTAACACAACTTGATATATTTTTCGCGAAGAAAAGAACTCCGCATTTTGGTCAACTTTGAAGTCAAAGACTCTTTTAAGCTTATTTGATTTTCAATTTTGTTTTGGTATATTGTTTTGTCGAAATATACATTTTCAGTGAAAAACTGTTTTTCCCAAGAGATGTTTGCATTCTTGAGAAAACACCAGAAAAAATAATTTCTGCATTTGGCTTGTAAAAAACATTTTAACATGTTTTATATAGATATTAAACAACTTTAATACACCACTTATACAAAACAACTAAAAGAAACTTAAAAAATAAGAACAATCAAAATAAAATTATTGAAAATTAGATTTATAAGCACAATATATATATATATATATATTAAAAGGTAAAATTTAGAGAAAATCCAATTAGATTCTATAATTGAAATCCAATTTTATGTCATGTGTCATAAATTATTTATTTTTAGAGAGTTTTATTTCGTAATTTTTGAGCCAAATGTGAGACCACATCATAAATATTTATTCAAGTAAGTTATTGAATACAAAAATTGAAGAGTCTAGAATTAGTGAACTATAAACAAATAAGAAAAAAAAAGTGCTTCACAATATCAAAAATTAAGAATTAATAAAAAATATTTTAAAAAATATGGATAATTTATATTTTCTACCTAATAATATTCTTACAAGATTTTTTAAAGAATTAAAAAAAATATAAGGATGACTATATATCAATAGTATTTAAATTATATATATAGGAATTCTACTATGCATCTTAATATATTTTTTTTAAGTATATCCATGCATATGCATGAGATTATAAGCTAGTCTATATATATATATATATATAATAGATGAAGTTAAGGGAAAATCAAATTAGAATTCTAAATTAGAATTCCAATTTTGTGCCATGTGTCATAAATTATTTATTCTTAAAGAGTTTTATTTTTAATTTTAAAATCAAATGTGGGACCACATCATAAATATTGATCCAAGTAAGTTATTAAGTAAAAAAAAAAAGAGTCTAGAATAAATGAATCGTAAAAGATAAAATTAAAAAAAAAAAAAAGTGCTTCACAATAATTAAAAAAAAAACATGGACAATTTACATTTTATACCTAATAATATCCTTACAAAATTTTTTAAAGAGTTAATAAAATATGAATTAACTATCAATAATATTTAAATTATATATATAGGAATTATATTATGCATCTTATTGTATATCTTTAAGTGTATTAATCCATATGCATGAGGTTACAAGCTAGTCTATATATATATATATATATATCAATAGGTAAATCTTAAAGAAAATCCAATTAGATTTTACAATTGAAGTCCAATTTTGCGCCATGTATCCTAAATTATTTATTTTTAGATAAAATTTTATACCTTATTGTGAAGTCAAATGCAGAGCCACATCATAAATATCCATCCAAGTGAGTTATTGCGTACAAAAACCAAAAAATTTAGAATTAATGAACATAAAAAAAATGGACAATTTACATTTTTTACAAAATAATATTCTTACAAGACTTTTTAAAGAGTTAAAAAAAAAATATATATATATATATAAGAATAAATTTTAATAATATTTAAATTATATATGTAAGAATTATACTGTGCATATTAATGTATATCTTTTAAGTATATTCATGCATGTGCATAGAGGTATAAGTTAATATATATTAATAGGTAAAGCTAAGAGAAAATCTAATTAGATTTTAAATTGAAATTCAATTAGAGTCTAATTTTGTACCACGTGTCTTATCTAATCTAAATTTTTAAATTTTTGCGCCAAATGTTAATTCAATGTAAAAATTGGATTTCAATTAGAGTTTACTTTTACGTCATGTATCCTATCTAATCTTAGTTTTTTTAATTTTTGTGCCAAATGAGTTAATTTAGTGTAGAAAATGAGGAGTCCAATATAAATAAACCATAAAAAATATATAATCATATATCTATATCTATATATACAATTAGAGAAATAGAGAATTTGAATGATTTTATATTTATATCATTTTTTTTTTGTATAACTAAAAACAATTCAAATTTATAAGTCTTTTATGTAATATACGATGACTATGTACGGTTCATTATTAACTAGGTAATATATATATATATATATATTTGCTTTTTTAAAACCAAAGTTTAAAGAAAATCCAATTAGAATCAAAATTGGATTTTGCTTTTATTAGCTTTCCATACAAATTAAATTGTTTAGATTTTTTTTTTCTCTGAACTATGAGCAAATTTTTTATATTGTTTCTATTCAGATATTTTGTATGCGAAGATATTGAATACAACAAATTGTAATTGAGCTAAATGATCCCATGCACCTATCCCAATTCAATTTAAGAGATACTATTTGATCAATTTATTATTTTATTTTGTATTATATTTAGTAGAATTTCACGACAATAATTGTGAATTGATATTGTATACATAGTATCTAATAGTAATTTTCAAAATTATATATGTAATAGTAATATAATGAGAAACTTGGTGTAGCTAATATAATGAAAATTGAAATGAAAAACTATTTTAGTACCTTCAAATGTCCTGGTTAAACTATATCTTATATATTTAATAACTCAAACTAATGTAAATGGCACACTACAATTCATCATTCCCATACGTAAACACAGGTTACATACTAATTAAAATAAAAGTACAATAGAAAAAGTGGAAAAAAAATTAATAAAAACTATCAATTAAACAATAAATTAATATCCATCGCATATTCAACTCATTTATTATATATAAGACCCAACCCATCCATTTACCTTTTTTTTCTCAACCCATCCATTTACCTAGTTACAAATACTTGATTTTTTTTTTTTTTTATGACTTTTAAAAGTTCGAACGTAATTTGATTCTAAAAAAAAAAAAGTTTGGACATAATTACTGAAGTTTTCTGGCATGTTGACCTAGTAGCGGCTTTAAGAACTTTGTTTAGGATGGTTACTAATAAATTTAAATTACCACTTGTCTTGGTACCATTTTTTAAGGAAAAATGAAATTATAAGTTATTTTTATTGAATAGCTTAAACGAGTTACAAATTTTATCCTTTTGTTTTACAATAGGTTTTTTGTTGAATAATTTTTTCACTTCTTGTTGTTTGGTCTTGTATTGATTTTGTTTGGTTTATGTTTGTTGTTATTTGGGCTAATATTTATTGTTGTTATTTAAGCTTTTTAAAAAAAGGGATTAAGAATTATGTTTGGAAGCAGAATTAATTTTAGAGTAATGCTACGTCTACAATATTTTTACAATAAATCTTATGCAAAAATCTGTTATTAGTTGGTAAAAAAACAATATTAGTATTTGACCCAAATTAGAATCAACATCTTGCCACATTAGATTTGTTGTGAAATTATTGTGAAAATGTTGTGAATATAATAACACTACTCTTATTTTTGTTGAACTTAAATTTTTGTAATTTTCAAATTCAGAGTGTTCAAAATTTTTATTAAGATAGTTGCAATAAGTTAGCTTAACATATAACGAGCACCCTGGCTTGCATGTAGAACTACCACAATGTTGACTATCTCCGGTACATACTCTCTTGAGGAACCTTTTAGGTACCTTCTCTTTGACCCTTTTTGGCAACTTCTCCCGAGGACGCTCACTCTAAACCCTTGCGGCATCTAGCTTCAGCAAAGCTTTTTCGATTAACAAATTTATCAAATTTATCGTAGAAAAGTCAACTAAATCATATTTGGGCACACAACTTATATGGTGTATTTTTTTTTTTTTTTTTTTTTCCATATAGAAATATGCATAGAAATCCGTAGACTATAGAATTGGTTTTTTTTTTTTTTTTTTAATGTTTTGAGAAATTAAAAAGTCTCTCCGATTACGTCTCTGTCTCTATAAATAATAAATGTATAAGGCTTTTTTTTTTAGGCTTTAAGGAATTTGGGTTGGTTTGGTTCTCTATTTGTAGTTGTTATAGGACCCAGAAAAAACCAACCTTCTATAAAATATATAAAAAAAAAAACCTCCCACACACGTCTTGTCTCTTATCAAAGGCTGTCAAACGGTTTTCACTTGAATGTCAAATGGACTCGTCTCATATTATATATTACATAATAAAAAGCGAGTCTGAAAACCATGATTACAATAAATGGTTATCTTCTCTATGCGACAAATGGTTAAATTCTCATTAATTAAGATAGCTCAATTTCGGCAAAAAGTCTAAAAGCTAAGTTTCAAGAAAGTTGAAATTAATTCTACTCCAACTATAATTTAGTATAGGTAAAACTATATTAGTTAAGTTTCAAGAAATTTAGAATTCTACTTCAACTAAAACTTTGTTTTGAAAAAATTTAAGAACTTTAAAATAAATTGAGGTTTTTGAAAAATTGTACATGAAAAAATAAATTTAAAAATTTAAAAGAAAAAACCAATCCAAACTCATAAAATGTTAGGTAAAGAACAAAGTAAATAATTAGAAAGAAAATTTATAATGAATTTATAAAACTACTCAATGTTAGTAGCAAATCTATCACTGAATACACTTATATTTGAGAACAATTTTTCGTCAAAATGATAGGTAATGTCAATAATAATTTCATCTAAAGCATTGATTTTTATTATATAATTTTAGTATACAAACATACATGTTGTTAAGTAATGTCATTAATATTTTCACCTACAATATTTAAAATTTTAATATAAATTTAGTATACAAACATACATTAAAAATGAGTCAATAAAAAAATATTAGTTTAAAATTTTATAATAAAGGCTTCTCCGGTCATCTTGGGTATGAGTTTGACTCACTTGGATCGATTTGGTCCAAATTGAGTGTGGATCATAAACTTATTGGAATAAAACAGATTACTATCCTATTATGCAAATCCTATGTTTTTTTTTTCAGTTTTAGACAGGTTAATCAGTTAATGGATCTGAATCTAATTCTGCGAGGATATGGAATTTTGATGAAGTTTAGTTGTTAATGCAAACTGTTAGGGAATCATGTTCATGTTTGGTGGCAATTTGAGCACCGAAGGTGTCCATGAGTCACTTTCAAGTTTCAACTTTTTCAACTATACTTTGATGCCCTTTTCAGTTCTTTCCCAAATTGGGAGCATCCTTATACCCATTTTGATGATGAATCGAGTTCATTACTAAATCAAAACAAGCAAACACGATTCACATTATTGTCACAAATCATTGCCGTTGGAGCAAAAATAAAGTCTTCCTAAATTTCCTTTTCTTAATGATGCCAGGTTCTTATCAAATTTGGCAAATTTTGTTTGAGATATATGTATGTGATTGTGATGGGTTAAGGTTCGATAATAACATATATGCAGTGCACGCAATAAAATAGTATATGCTTATGCTTAATTAACAAACTCTCTATTGATTAACTTTTCTTGCGGAATAACTTTTCATCCTTAACTTATTTTTGTCAATGGCGGCCACTTTAAAGGTTATCAAGACCTTGACAACATACAAGAGCAAAGCTAGATAAGCACTGACGTAAAAAAGCATGACTAATAACAATTTCTAGGTGAAGCATTTGAAACGGTAATATAGTATACAATAAATATAGCCTAACCCAACCCCAAAATGCATGGACACCCTAAATATTAAAATAGATCTACTGCTGCTAGATGTTTTGTAAAATAAGTAGGTAAAATAGATAAAGTAACTTTTTGTGACGCCAAATAGCTAAAAAAATAACTCCACTGCTGTAAATGTTCTAACTCCACTTTATTCTCAACTTGAGTTTTTTTTTTAATAAAAAAAAATGCAAATTCTCAACTTGAGTTTAGACTTTAGATTGGCTTATCCGTGGATTTGCTGATTTGAAAGTAGAGTTGTACTTTAAAAATAAAACATAAAACATAATAATCGGCCAAGATTAATGCAACCTAGTGGTTAAATGCATAGGGCGAGTTATGGACTTAGACATCTTGAGTTTGATTCCAACTAAGAGTTCTTCTGAATTATCTGATACATGGTTATGGCGGATGAGATTGTTTATTTGTGGTTTACTCCTCAAGAGTGGGTCCAAAGAGCCATGACCTTGGTGAGGTTCCATCTTTCATGTGTTTTAAAAAAAATGTACTTTTTAAAATATTTTTCTAAAAAATTATATTAATAGAGTGTATATATGTCAAGAGCTTTATAATTCAACTGGTTAACACTCTTAGTGTTTACAACTGATACATCCAAGGTTTAACTCCCATTCCCATTTTAACTATGAAATTATCAAAATAAATAAATAAATAAATAAAGCATATATATGCTATTAAATTAAAATATAATAAATGAAATAACTTAACATACATAACCATTATTTTAGTTTTGATTTTTTCATTCAAAATTGTAACATAGCCACAACTACATCTCTTTAAGCTTTTCTCATTTCCGTTTTTCTTGCCATACTTTTACATGTTTTAACTTTTGAACAAATAAAACACATATGTATATTCCATATTATATATAAGGTTTAATTAACGAGTGCTCTTAGAGTATTTATTAACAGATCATTTTATAAATGTTTTCATACTATTTTTGTGAAAAATATAAAAAGTTGTCAAAAAAGTTAATTACTTTTTTTTTCATAATTTTTTTTTAAAAAATAGTTTATAAACAAATTCTCTTAGGGCATCCATTAACTTTTTTTTCCTAGATATATATATATATATATATGTAGGGTCAGTTTTTGCGGCCCATGCCCAAGGAAGTATGGATTAGGAGCCCACCGAGCCCAAAGCAATAAATTTTGTAGAGAGTGGGTGAAAGGGCTAGGTTAATAATGAAAATAACAGTATTAAACGGCAACACCAATGAGAGGATTTGAATTAATGTGTTCTTGGACTAATATGAGTGCTCTGTCCGAAGAGGTGCTTTTCATTGATAATCTAGGATTACAATTCCTGGAGCTACAATAATCAAATACCTCTATTTTCCTTTTTCGCCTCCCCCCTTCTTTTCTCCCTTTCTTCCTTTATATAGCGTTGCCTTCTTACATCTCCTCCGTCCACTTGTTCATCATCCAGGCACCCATTTGAGTGCAAGTCCCATCACCCCACTTTTAGCCGTATGTGAGTGGCGGTAGCTGAGAAAACACTGTTCAGGGGTCTTATCCACATAAATGCGGCCAGGAAGGTAGGTGCACTGCATTAAATGTGGTGGTTGAAGTATGCCTCCTTGACATTTCTCTGTTCCCGTTATCTTCATGTGTGTCCGAGGTTCCTCTCCCTCTAGACACTTGTTCAACAGATCATTTGAACCTCCCGTGCTCGTGTTGGGTCAAACCTCTTCGGATCCGAGGATGTTGGACTACTCGGGCACATGATTACCTCCTCGGATGGCACACGTGCTCGTCTCAAGGCATTCCCCTTTGACGTGGGCCTCTGACTGAAGGTCACACCTCCTCGGACGAAGAGTATTCCTCATTCAGGGCCTTGGGCCCAATAAGTTGGGTTGGGTTTTTCTCCCCCCACAATATATATTTGTCTGTATATTATTACTTATGGAAGGAACTCAATAAAGTTATTTATAAAAGGAACTAAATTACAGTACATTGGAAATTATATATTTTTTGAAAAGTACTTATATGAATTTATTTTTAAAAATTTGTTAATTTCTTATCTTTTGGTAACCAAAAAATAACTTTTAAGCTTGAAATTAATTCACCGTTGTTACCGCCTACGGAATCAAGAAAGCAATGTTTACTGCGGAGGATGAAAGTGAAATTTAATATCACAGTGAAAATCACTGCAACTAAAATAATGTATGTATATCGGAAAAAAAAAATGGATATCAAATATCAGCTCAACTTGTTAATTGATACTAGCCTCATCATGAGGGTTTTTTTTTTTTTTTTTTTTGAGTTTAATGTAATTTTTCAATTTGAATTTATATACTGAGGTTACACACAAAAGAATTTTTAATAACTAAAAAAATTTTAAATGGAGTAAATTGCTTGATTTAGTGTATGCTAGTTTTTAGGAAAAACAAAATTATATTTAAATGAATAAAACTTATGTACAATACTTTAGGTGCTGTTTCTTAAATTCTCCACTTAAGAATTAAGATTGAGTCATATGGTTATTTAACTAAAAAATACACTTCAATCTTATAGGAAAAAATCCACATGATAGAATTTCAAAAAGAGAACCTAAGAAATAACACCTAAATACTGTACCTAAGTCTTGTCCTATTTAAATAGAGAGTGTCTTAATTTTTAGGAAAAAAATTTTCGGGTAGTTTTTTTTTTTTTGAATTATAATTATAATTCTATTTTTTGTTTTTTAAGAATAAGGATTATCTAATTATGTTAGGAATATTTTTGATATTTTTTAAAGTCATAACTAATTTTCTAAATTCTCTTAATATATAAAGATTAATTGAGATAGCTCGTGATCCAATTCAATTAGGAATGAGTAATTATTTGTGCCACTTTCGCTGGGCCCATAGTTTTCATTTACCAAAAATAAATATTTGGACTTATTTTGTTATGGGCATTAAGGAAAGGAGGAGATATTCTAGTTAGCTCAATTGATAAAAATTTTTATAGTTAAATAAGAGATTTGAGTTTAATTCCTACCTATACTAAAAACTGATAAAAGAAAACATCATATGTTTGAAACTCTCTAAAAAAAAAAAAAAAAGTATATTAAAAGCTTGGTAAAATATTTTTATAAATTATCATGAGATGATGTATTTAGGAGCTAGGAGGAGATCACTTTACTGTTGAGAGGGACGATACAGAGACTGTGAACAGCGAACGTCGTTTTACCATGAACGAAGCTTGAAAGAGATGGTGCCAAATGCCATGTGCCATTACGAGTTGGCATTTTCGAAGTGTCTCTGTCAATTGGGTACTTTGGCTTAAGTAGGAAAATGTTAGTATTTTAAAACGAAACTTCAAATAAAGCTGCTGGCCTAATTAATAAACTCTTATTTTCTAACACTAATTTCTCTCTAACAATCATGCATGCATGTTAGAGAGATAAAAGTTGCATGGTTTTATTTTATTTTTTTTATTTTTATAACTTTTATATATGTTTTATAATATATTGGATAGTATATATGCATATCATAGTCCAAAAGAGTTCTCAAGCTTTGTGGCTGGATTATGGGTATATCCCTATATGTTTTCTTCTCAGGAAAATTATATGAGCGACTTTACAAAGACAAGACAAACAGAGTAAAATAAAATAATCCAAGGTCTTCCATAATAAGGAAGGGAAAGAAATTCAAATGCATACATTGTAAATGATTAGTCAGAGTCATTTTCAAACAAAATTAAAGCACAGAGATCAAAATGTTTACATCAGTTTTCATTTTAATAATCCTTCATGCCTTCTTTTTTCACTTTGTTAATGCTGTCAGTCTCTCAAAAAAAAAAAAAAAAGTCTCTCACCTATCGGTTTTCACAATAAGTGTACGTTTGGCATGAATTATTTTTGCCAACTTATTTTACTATTCAGTTTATTTTTGTTATTATTTATGGATCTTACTGTATTTTTTGATACTATCATGGATATTACTGTATTATTTCAACTAATTTTTACTTTAATTTATTTACAGTACTTTCAACAAAATAAATGGACACTAAATTCACGAGTCCATTTAGCTGGACATCATTATTAAGTTAGAGAAAGATGAGCATTCTGAGTGTGCCAATAAAAGATTTATACGTGACATACATGGAGAGTTGGCCCCCCTTCCTCAAACTTAGCATGCATTGGAAATGCGGTTTATCTTAGAGGAAGAGTAATATTACGTTGTTGTTGTTGTTGTTTTTTATTTTTTTATTTTTTATTTTTATTTTTTTTACAATAAATGGAGAGGAGATTATTTGAACTTAAATCCTGTTTATGGCAGAGATTCATTTTGCATCGACTTATTTGACTTTTTGATATTTATTTTTTATTTAGGGAAATGTTAACGAATGCCCTTAGGGCACTGGTTAATAATCTATTTTAGGAAAATTTTGATACCACTTTTATAGGAAATGAAAAAAGTTGTCAAAATATTAATTACTTTTTTTTTTCATTTCCCATAAAAACTTTCTTTAAATGGATTATTAACCAGTGCCCGAAGGGCACTCGTTAGCATTTCTCTTTTATTTAAACTAGGTTAAGTATAATTATAAAAGTGAGGTTTTAAAAAAAAAAAATTTAAAAAGAGAAAATTCTTAATTTACATTGTACTAGTAATATAAACCTATAATTATCCAAAAACAAAATAAGATAAAAGTAAATGATTTTTTGCTATTTCATTTAGAATTAGCTTATTGATTATATTTTACCTTTTATTAAAAGTAGGCTAAAATATACTTATATTATAAAAAAAAGTGACATTTTAAAAAGTCATAAAAAAAAAACTAAAAGTTAAATGAAAAACCTAAAACATTTTCATTAAATAACAAAATTGTTACAGTTATTTAAGATTTTCAAATTAATTCCTCATTTCTATCAAGTAATTCTTAGGTACTCTTGAAATAAGGTAAATGATGCTCTCTCTTCTCACAATTATGGTAGGGCCACTCATTAAATTTATAGTGAGATCCATCCTGAATATGAGAAGAGGGAGCACCATTTCACTATACTCTGAAACTACCCAAGTATTTTTCCAATTCTATGTTATATAAAGAACAACATACTTAATCAATTTGATCAACTGAGATCCATAATAAAAAGAACTTATATTTTTTAAAATGCAAAATATTAGACTGCGTTTTCGCTTGCTTTGGAGTTTTTAAGTTTTGAAAAATATCCTTCCCAATTTAATTATTTTATGGGATAAAATAGAAAAAAAAAAAAAAAAAACTCATTTAAAATTCTATTATTCCAAACCATTGGTGAGATTATGATTCATTTTAAATTACAAAAGGCCTATTTCATTAATATAATTTTTCAAAATTAAAATATGTTCATAATACTGTGTCATTTGATTTTAGTTTACAAAAGATAAATAATTTTTAAATGACATGCATGCTTAAATATTTAAAAGACTATTTTTTACGATAAATGTGTTACGTCCACAGTAATTTCATAATATTTTCACAACAAATCATAGGTGGTTAAATATTATTGGTTCAAATTTGAACTTGTGGGGTCAGAGAACCTGGTAACCCGGCCCACTTTGTACCAAGCCCAAGGCCCATGCCGAGGAGGAAGGACGCTCGAGGACGAAGTTTGAAAGTCCAAATTACCCAGGAACCTTGCCGAGGACGACCTTGTCCTCGGCCAACCGAGACCATAGGTGGAGGAAGTAACGAGTCACCAAAAGCAGCCCTCCAGGGCATCTAAGGAGAAAGACCAAGCACAACGTGTCAGTCATGGAAGCATGGTGGAGGAGCAAGTCCAAGATGAATTGTCACCTCCGCATTAAATGCCCACAACTAATGTTCTGACCGCATTAATGAGGAAATGACCCCTGAACAACGCAGCTTTGGTTGCTACAGTCCACATAAAGAATGGGAAGGCGACTGATGGGACAAGCACTCGAGTAGTGACCTGTTTGATCAACAAATGTAGGGCTAAGATTATCTGAAAGAGGGTATATAATGTAAGGGATCCCTCTTGAGAGAGGGACGAAAAAAAAAAAAAAAAAAAAAAGGGAAAGGCCAGCAGAAATATAGAGCACTGTAACATTCTGTATCATCACTGAAGTCTTTGTAACCGATCACTAAAGAAATAAAAGAACTTCAAGCTCCCCGGAGGAGAGCCGAGAAGCATCATTGCACATTTTAATCCAAGTTCATGCTGTTTAACTTCTATGCATCCATGCCCAGTCATTGTATCCCTTACTAGGGCCTAGTTCTTGAACTCGCTCTCTACAAATTCATTGTATTGGGCTAGCTGAACTTGAGTCCACTCACTCAACAGTAGAAGTGCTCAAACCCAATCCCTACAGAACTTAACACTAAGATTACTTTTTTCCTTTAATAATAATAAGGGTCATGCTAGAGCACTCGTTAATAATCTATTTTAGGAAAATTTTGATATCACTTTTTATGGGAAATGAAAAAAATTGTCAAAATATTAATCACTTTTTTTTTCCCTATAAAAACTTTCTTTAAATGAATTATTAACTAGTGCCCTAAGGGCACTCATTAGCATTTCTCTAATAATAATTGTAGGGGGCCTTTTTTGGTACCAGGCGTTGGGCTGGGCTGCCTCCTGCGGTGATGGGCCCGAGTATTCTAAGTAGGAGAGTTGAGACGGGCCCAACTGTAACCCACTTTAGGTCGGCTTGTGCGCAAACTAGGTCTCGTCTGCCAAGAGTGTACTTATAGCAGGCATAGCTGTTTCAAAGGATTTACCGTAGGCAGATATAACAATAACAGAAGAACAAAAATATGGTGACCTTCTTTTAATGAAAAATGACCAAGTAATCTCTATTTATGACAATCACAGTAATAACCATAACTTTTACAAAAGAAGTAAAGGATTAAGTGATAATATGAGTTAATTGAAGAAATAATATCAAGTCAAGTTTGGGTCTGTAGAGGCAAAAACCAAAGAGGAAGAACGTCTCCTTTCAATGAAACTAATCTCCCAGGAAAAGATCTTGTCGTAGGGATTAATGACTTTGAGGGAACCGGACCTAAATGATTAGTGCCCAAATGAATCTTTATTGTTTACTTGCCTCAAAGAGAGTGGGATTTCGAGGGGGAGCGAAGGGAACTGACTTACTGGTGCATGCCCATTATATTATCTTTCTTTTGTTTTCTGTTTTCTCTCTTATCTTTTTTTCTTTCCTTTATTTTTCTTTTGTTTTCTTTTCAATTCGTAATATCTCTGTTTTTCGATCCCTTTCACAGGGCACGGCAAGGGTCTTCTTGTAGGGCCTGTCGTGAATAGATTTTACCTCTATGCCCTTTAACCGCCTTTATCTGGTCTAGGTGTACTTGCCGACCACCAAAGAGTTCGTTTGTGTACCACTTACCCTTACCAGACAAAGGTAGGTTTGTGTCGCTTATTAGTCTGTTGTGGCATCCTTTCCTGCCACGGTGTAAATGATTTCTCTCTCTTTCCCTCATGGTATGCACCTAGCGATTCTCACCTCAACCTTGCCTCTTTTGGGTGGTCTATCATCCCAACGGGACGTACCTCCCAAAAGGGTTTGGGCAGGAGCCACAGAATAGGTTTTTTCCCCTCTCTCCACCATCAAACCATACCCCCCTTACTTCTTACCTCTGACCCATGACCCTACCATGTCCCATATTGGTTAGGTACAGACTAGTGGTGCCTGGGCCTTGCGCGTACTTCCCTTTCATATATGTCTAAAATCTGCCTGCTACTCATGTGTTTGCCGCGATCTGGAGCTTTGTTTGCACAGTCTGCCGCACCTCTTCGTTCTTTTATGTGGGTCGTTTTATAATTCATTATTCCCTTTAGGGGCTGGGCTTCATTTGATACTGGGTTTTGCATTTCTCTTAACCCATTTCTTAATTGCCATAATTTCCTGCCATACTATTCTATCATTCCTGCTGTAATGACTTGGTCCTGCTGGTCTTCTTTTAGACCTGCCATTTACTCTCTTCCCCAAATAGCTTTGCATGGCCATGAGCTTTCTTACTTAGGGGCTCCTGTGTCCCTTTGGGCATCCTCGGCTCATTTACTTGTTTTAGGCCTTGCCACTTCTATTTGCTGCTTGCGTTACTGGGTTGGCCTCCTTCCTTCTATTTGTATTTTACAAAAATGACCCTTAACAATAATTAGTAACAATCTGCTACTTAAAATTTATTGTAAAAATATTAAAAAAAATGTTATGGACGTATCATTTATTTAGGATATTAATGGGCTCTCACATGTTCAATTGTCCAAAGTGTCATGGCCCGGACCCAAAAAATAATGCCTGAGCCGAGTGCCGCTACTGAATTAGGAATAGGAAGTTTGTGGCGCGTGTTTTGCAAATAGCAAAGCGCGAGTCGACGCCGTTATTTATTTATTTATGTTTTTAACTTGTAAGTACTGTTGTTGGATTGCGTCAGTTTAAGTTCTTGGTCTGATAATAAACAGCAATTATCAGGAGCGGACGCCATAAGTTGAAACTTTCTCAAAAAAAAAAAAAGTTCTTGGAAACCACAAACGTACGCAAGTTGTCGGAGATGAATGTGTATACTCATATGCTTGTTAATTAACCAACCCACCACGTGCACTCACGTGTCAGTAGCTCATATATTTTTAGCCAAAATTTTACCGGTCCTTCCTACCCACGTTGCCCAAATGATTTGTGCTAACTAATCATCCTCTTACCCTATGTTTGGTTTGAAGGAAAAGAACGGGAGAGAACAGAAAATGAATTAGGAGAAGAGAAAAATGTGAGCCAAATGATAGATTTCTTAGTAAATTTAATTCATTTCTTTTTTTATTATGATATTCAAATAACGGAAAAGATTTTGCATGTGTTTGACATTGATTATTTTTGCTAATTTATTTTATTATTTAGCTTATTTTTTCGTACTATTTATGAGTTTTATTGTATTATTTTAGCTAATTTTTATCTTTAGTTACAGTATTTTCTGTAAAAAGTTTTTAGTTTCAGCTAAATAAGTTGTTCTCAAATGGACAATTTAGTGTGCGTTTGGTAAAAATTATTTTTGTCAACTTATTTTACTATTTAGTTTATTTTTGCTACTATTCATGAGTTTCACTATATTTTTTGATATTATTTATGGGTCCTACTATACTATATTAGCTAACTTTTATTTTTATCTATAAAACTTTCAGTAAAAAATTTTCAGTTTCAGCAAAATAAGAATATCCCAAACAAACACTTAATTTCTCTTCCCTTTCCTCATTTTCCTTTCAAACCAAACAAAAGGTTAATATTAAGTAGAGTTTTTATTTTTTGTTGGCATTACATGAAAGATATTTTTTTTTGGATAGTTAGGGATGGAAGATTCAATATTGGTTATATCAAGAATTATGAATTGATCTTCAATACTCTTTGGCCATTATATAAAAAATTAAAAATAATGAATTTCATCTACACTCCACTGGGGAACAAAGTTAATTTTTGTTATCTTTCTCTCTCAATAATAGAAAAAGAAGTTTCTGGTATCTAATTCATGATTCCTATAGTTAATTATCCTATGAAAGAGATTAATAAAATGTAACTTAAAGCATGCATTTTATTCTATTACTATTAAGTAGTCATTAGTATAGAAAAAATTGATAGAAAAAATTTATATATTTGCTTAATATGTGTAGTTATTAAATCCAAATCAGCCCGGCTACTTGAACTAGTAATTTAATGAACCATTACCAAAGTCGACCTGGTTATTTAATTGGACCACTTATGCAACCCACGCAACCATGATGAGGTTTTTTTTTTTTTTTTTTTTTTTCACCCAACTGATTTTGTAATTTTCAACAACATTACATTTATAGGTTTAAAATTAGAGCATAATGCAAACAAAGGATTTTATAGTGAGGTTAATGTTGAACTTTTCAAAAAGACCATATATTAGTAAATTATTTTAGGAAACTTTTTATGGAAAAGTGATTAACTGTTTTGATAACCTTTTCAATTCCCCATAAAATCTTTCAAAAAATGGATAATTAATAAGGCATACTTTAATCGTACACTTTCAATAAAAATAAGGGTTTAAGTTGTAGCTCAAATCGTAATCAAAAGAATTAGAGTAACTAGTGAGATATGCAATATGCATAGAATATAATTCTGAGTTTGAAAAATATTTTTACTTCTAGAATTTTAATACATGTAATGTAATAGGATTTTATCTAACCACAATTTGACTACAATTTTATGATTTTTTTTTTTTTTTTTTTTTTTTGTGTTTTCTTGTATTGTTAATTGTGAAACTTGAGTTTCAATATATTAGGTGACTAGTTTTTTAGACTTAATTTTAATTAGTAATTTGGTATACCTAATTTACATATTTATACACTATGATTTCTCAAACTTAATTTTTTTTATGTATTTAATTATTTTATTTTTATTCAACCTTGTTGTTCAATCATTAACCCACTAGTTCAAGAACAAAGTTTAGAAACTCTTCAAACTTCTCATATATTTATTTTTTGGGTGTGAATTTTGAAAATCTAATTGTTAAATTTCATGTTCCTTATGTTCTTAATATGCGTATCAAATTTTGTTTAAATTGAATGTTATTTACTATTTGATCAATTAACTTATTTTTTATATACAACTTTATATCAAAAAAACTTGAAATTATAACATTTATTTGATGGCACAGCAATTAATCTTTGATCTTCTTAAAATTTTATAAGCATTAAGGATGTAATAAGAATATGCAATCTAATCGTTAGATTTTCAAAATTCACACTCAATATAAAAATATATGATAAATCTATAGGGTTTTTCTCCAAACTAGTTTGGAGAGAAACTTTGTTCCTAGTTCAACCAATATCCAGCAACCTAGCTCTTAGACTAAGTTAGCGTCTAGTCTGAGTTTAATAAATACAAAATAAACTATTTGTATACTATTCCCACTAAATAAAACACATTATTATATTTGAGCTTAAACTTGACTAATTTTCTAAATAAAACATAAACAAACCTTTTCCGCCTTTATGCATAATCAATTTCGTTCACTTTACAGTCCAATTATATGCATAAAGCTTGTCACATGTGAGTATGTGATGAGAGACTCAAATATATGAAGGAATGTAGAAACTAGAATCCACCTACTGTAGCGGCGTGAGAGGCCGGAGAATCTTATATGAGAATGTGAATGAGGTAATTTTCCATCCCCTATTTGCTGCTACACGTTTTTGACCATTTACACAAAACAACTAATATACTTCATTATACTTTGCGAAAATTTTGCGCTATCACTATGCCTACCTCGGTACCTCCTTGCTATATTTTATAGAATAGTTACACGTCGAAAGAGAATTTGATCCCAAATTGACTTCTTCCTATTAGGAAAATTTAAATTTAAAGTAAAATTTTACCCAAAAGTGATAACATTTGGCAAGTTAAATCTGTCTAGTGTGTCAACGAAAGTAAAAGGTTTAATTTAGCCTACAAGCTAAAATAGTAAAAGGAAAATGAGATTTTGATGATGAAAAACATATTTGTCACGATGGTGAGGACCAAGAGTATAGAATTAGCCAAAGCAGAAAAAAAATAAAATAAAATTTAAGCACTCAAAAAATATTAGGAACAGATCCAGATCAGAATTAAACAACTCCTAAATCCCACAAAGCTGAAAGACCTTACTAGCTGATTTCAATCCCTAAGATAAAAAAACAACCAAAAGAAACCAAATTAAAGCTCAAGACTATGGTGGAAGATTATGGTGGCCGATGATCCAATTTGGGTCGGCAATGGCCGTTCTTTGGGTTGGATCACACAGGCCGGCAAGGACAATGCGTCCAGTGGTGCAAGGATATGGCATGGCCATGATTTGACATTTTTTTAAACAACTTATTTGGTGGGACTTGGATGAGTTTGATAAGAATAAAGATTTTACTAGAGGCAAATAATGTTGATTTTGATATTATGANGCTTATCAAATTTTGTTTAAATTGAATGTTATTTACTATTTGATCAATTAACTTTTTTTTATATACAACTTTATATCAAAAAAACTTGAAATTATAACATTTATTTGATGGCACAGCAATTAATCTTTGATCTTCTTAAAATTTTATAAGCATTAAGGATGTAATAAGAATATGCAATCTAATCGTTAGATTTTCAAAATTCACACTCAATATAAAAATATATGATAAATCTATAGGGTTTTTCTCCAAACTAGTTTGGAGAGAAACTTTGTTCCTAGTTCAACCAATATCCAGCAACCTAGCTCTTAGACTAAGTTAGCGTCTAGTCTGAGTTTAATAAATACAAAATAAACTATTTGTATACTATTCCCACTAAATAAAACACATTATTATATTTGAGCTTAAACTTGACTAATTTTCTAAATAAAACATAAACAAACCTTTTCCGCCTTTATGCATAATCAATTTCGTTCACTTTACAGTCCAATTATATGCATAAAGCTTGTCACATGTGAGTATGTGATGAGAGACTCAAATATATGAAGGAATGTAGAAACTAGAATCCACCTACTGTAGCGGCGTGAGAGGCCGGAGAATCTTATATGAGAATGTGAATGAGGTAATTTTCCATCCCCTATTTGCTGCTACACGTTTTTGACCATTTACACAAAACAACTAATATACTTCATTATACTTTGCGAAAATTTTGCGCTATCACTATGCCTACCTCGGTACCTCCTTGCTATATTTTATAGAATAGTTACACGTCGAAAGAGAATTTGATCCCAAATTGACTTCTTCCTATTAGGAAAATTTAAATTTAAAGTAAAATTTTACCCAAAAGTGATAACATTTGGCAAGTTAAATCTGTCTAGTGTGTCAACGAAAGTAAAAGGTTTAATTTAGCCTACAAGCTAAAATAGTAAAAGGAAAATGAGATTTTGATGATGAAAAACCATATTTGTCACGATGGTGAGGACCAAGAGTATAGAATTAGCCAAAGCAGAAAAAAATAAAATAAAATTTAAGCACTCAAAAAATATTAGGAACAGATCCAGATCAGAATTAAACAACTCCTAAATCCCACAAAGCTGAAAGACCTTACTAGCTGATTTCAATCCCTAAGATAAAAAAACAACCAAAAGAAACCAAATTAAAGCTCAAGACTATGGTGGAAGATTATGGTGGCCGATGATCCAATTTGGGTCGGCAATGGCCGTTCTTTGGGTTGGATCACACAGGCCGGCAAGGACAATGCGTCCAGTGGTGCAAGGATATGGCATGGCCATGATTTGACATTTTTTTAAACAACTTATTTGGTGGGACTTGGATGAGTTTGATAAGAATAAAGATTTTACTAGAGGCCAATAATGTTGATTTTGATATTATGATAAATTAACGGTTGTTCTAAAAACTTAAACAGCAAATTGAACTAAGAATTTATTAACTATGAATCCATGATTCATGTGTTGTCGGTGTTCACTATCCACTTTCACTCCTCTTCCATGCAGCCTTTTTTTTTTTTTTTTTTTTTAATGAGATTCCATTCAGCCTTTTGTTCCCTCACATGTGACAAATTCAAAACTAGAATATAAAACCAAAAAATCAAAATCAAAACTAACTTCACATAATCTATCAATAAAACTAATCAGGATTCATCAAATTCTAAATGAATTTATTTGGATCTATCATAACAAATCTATTAAAAGTAATAAAAGTAAGACACGTTTCAGTACACTTCAAAATTTTAGATGCTTGTATCTGTAGCTCAAATCACTATAGCATTTTTGGTGACACAAGTTGGCACCATTTCGTTCTGCGCAGCTCTAGAGCTAGCTTCTCAGTCTTTTTATCCTACGTATGCAGATTGCAAAGTTGATAAAGCAGGGTAAATATTAGTGCATACTGTTTATTGCACACAATTGTACCCCTATTGCGTTGAAATCGTGATGATTGTGTGTGTACGGTTGTATGCAAATATCAACGTGAAATAAACATTGCCAAGAAATTAAAGAAACAAATTGAGCATCAAGAAAAGCATCTCCAATAACTGTCCTATGTACGGAATGAAAATGATCATTAATAGTAGTCCTACAAACCAAAAGATCTTATCATGAAAACGAAGTTGTATGAAACATTCTCTTATCGATGTTGTTGTTGAGCACAATCTCCCTTACAGCTTCATTGAAAATCCCCCACTGCTCCTCTTCATCATCTTCGAATTCTTTTAAGACATCCTTCTCTTTGCTCATTGGCACACTAGCAGGGTAGACCCAAAGAAGTGTGGCCCCTTTCATTGTGCATCCGTGCATTGGCAAATCCAAAACAGGCACATACCACATCTTGCAATTATAGTACAATGTTGTTGTTGTATCCAAAACATGCCAACTCCTCCTACACTCCGCAATATCTTCTTCTCCCATACACACCTTTCCTCGATTCTCCGAGTCACAAACCACGACTTTTTTAAGAATGCAGTGATTATCAGAAATTGTCTCTTTAACATAGCGATGCCTTTGTAATGCTTCTTGCAAATGAAATCCGCCAAAAGTCCAAAGAAATTGAAAAACTTCTTCACCCTCTTTGTCATTGCTATGCATTATTGTATTCTTTATAGGGTCATCATCGTTTTCTTTGTGGACCAATGGTGCAAAAAGAAAGAGGCAATAACGAAATTTAGCCCCAAAGAATGCCTTCCACATGAGGAAGCCTGCAACAAAGGGGTTTTTCACTCCAGCGGAGTGACTTTGGATTTTCAGACATTTGATCTCTCGAAAGATCTTTAACACGTCAGAACTTCTTATCTCCCGCTGCACTAGGTACCTCGGCTTGGACTTGCTGCTGAGTTTGCTTAAGATGTTCTTGAATAAACTTCGTGAGGTACCGCGGCTTTTTTTGGATTGAGGAATATTGGCAGGGGCTTCCATTTCGATCAAAACAGTGTTGGTGTTGGTTTGAGGGATGAGGGAAGCAAAGCGCTTGGAAACTAGAAAGCAACTCACTAAGGCTTTGGCCTCTAGGTCTAAGATTTTGTCGAAGATTAAGAGCAGGAGATTGTCTGGTAAATGATCAAAGGAATTAACCTCTTCATGGTTAGAATCCATTCCTTTGATAATGGTGATCAATGAGACCTAACATAGCAGACTGATAATGATATTAGATCTAGGATCTATGGAGTGGAGAGAAGACTTTTTTTGTTTAAAATTTTTTAGAAAGAGATTGGAAAGAAGACTTGGTATTAACTATTAATATGTTCTACCTCAAACTCACGTTGAGTGTAGAATATAAGGTTAAGGAGATTACTATAATGAGCCTATGAGCATGCTAGGAGTGTGTTATAGTACTTAATAAATTATTCAGTGCCCCAACAGGATTCCTCGTGAGATTGTCTAAAATGGTGCATAGCTTCTCTTCTCTTCCCTGCAGGTGTTTGAGAGAAATTAATTTTCTGCTGTTCCAAATATACATAGTCCCATGTCTCACTGGATAGTTTCATGACTAAACTCATTGGATATTTCATTATTTATATCTCTCACAACACCTTATGATGTAAACCTTAAACCTATATTAATTATGTTATAATAAATGTATAGATGCAGTTGTTTTTATGGATGAAAAAGGTAGTTCAAACTTGGGCACAGCTTATACCTTGCTTTTGAGATCTCCTCTCTAGATGGGATTTTTATTTTCATCCACTTTTCAGGAGTGGCTGGAAATTCTTTTTACCATTTTCAATAACACCAATTTTCATAATCTATCTTTAGTGCCATGTGACTATGAGAATGAGATAATTATCCCTGAAGCCTACGAAGACCCAGCTATTTCTTTTTGGGCTCCAGTCTGAAACCCATCTACAATTCATTTGGGTTGGTCATCTCGAATTAATGCAGCAAAGACTGGCCCATTAAGCTATTAAAAGTTGAATAACGTGAACTCCTTTGTAAAGCAACGTATAAGAGTTAAGACAACCCAACTTGCACCTTTAAAAAGCAGAGAGAGAATTTAGGCTCCGTGAGTAAGCATGTTACCCCAAAAAAAAAAAAAAAAACTCATTGAGTAAGCATGCTGATTCCACTATTCTACTCCATTTAAACAAATCTTCTATCTTTGGACACAAATCCCAAAGCTATCACTTTCTTCCCTCCCTTCTTTTTGCTGATACACGTTTTTGACCATTTGCACAAAACAACTCATACACACCATTATACTTGGCTAAAATTGTGGGCTTCACTGTGCCTAACTCGGTACCTCCTCGATTGCTACTCCCAAAGTGATTTTGATGAAATTGCCACCTTTTTTGGTTGAAGCCTTTGAAGGGATGTTACTTTTAATGAGAGATTGGGGCTGAAATTGGTATACTAGCACTGTCATGTGTTGTAATAAGCCTAATGATAGGTACACATTTTCTACACCTAACGCGTGGAGTGCGTTCTGGACCAACTCCTTTATTACAAAATTGTGGATTGCAAGAATAAGTTGCGAAATTTTTTAGCTCACATTGTTGTCTGATTTAATCCAAAACTGGATAAGTGTGTCCAGTGAAATTAATCCATTTAAATTGAGGGAAAGCAAAGTAAAGTTGGTTAAAAATAAATAAATAAGTTAGATCTATTTTAGCCAACTCTACACTCTCCTTCTCTTCACCCTTAATCCAAACAAGCCCTAAAGTCAATAGTTACACCCCTCGAAAATTCTTGAACAAATTTTCCTAATTGTTTGATGGGTTTAGATCATTTAGGAATGCATAAAACAAATTGGGTTTTTTTTTTACACTATTGGCTAGTAGTGTACAAATTTAACTCCAACATATTCCACTATTCCATTTTATTTTCCCATCTAATAAAATTATTTTTTTTTATACAAAAAATTTAATATAACATCCTTAAAAAAATATATAGTTTTTAATATTATCATTCGTAATTTAACTTCTTACAATTAATGTATAACATAAAGAGCGCAAATTAATACACATTGAAAATACAACTTCAGTTAAATTATGAAAACATGATTTTCAATATGCAATATACAGATATGTGTGCTTTAATTTGTTGTGTGCAAAAGAACATTATCGTAACATAAAATATATTACTTTTGTGTCAACATACATATAAAAAGAATTATTAAAATTATCATTATTGAAGTTTTCAAAATGAATAAGTATTGACACATCCTGAAACAAAAAGAACAATGAATTGGAGTTGAAGGAGATGGGTGAACTTTACTCCCCTTCCCCTCCTCCAAATATAAAATAAAGCTGATCGGATATGCAAGTTTTGAAAAAGAAAACAAAGAAGGGAAAGGAAAATGTGACACTTATCTCTGCATGTTGCATGTGCTACCCAAATCAGAATCATTTGGCACTTATATTGTGGACACTACTCCCCATGCCCATTCCATGTTTTCTTTTTCTTTTTCTTTTCTTTTTTTAATTAAAAAAAGTGGCAATTCCATGTTCTCCCACTATAATAAATGAACTTTTATTTTTTTCCTAAATTATAAGAAATGAAAAAAATTTGCCATGATTCATACGCAACCAAGAGAGAGAGAGAGAAGAATCATAGCATTAGGAATAAAGAGAAAAAAGAAAAAGGAAGGTGTATCAATTCGTACCTCCAAATTCCAATTCCAATTCCAAAGTGACAATAACCTTAAAAATCCCAACTTTTCCCAAACACGAAGCTACACCACCACCGACAAATCCACCCTCTGCACTCTGACACTGCCGCCCGCGAGAGATCCAACGCGCTTCAGTCTTCACAAACATTCGCACGTGCCACACCTCTGCACGTGCCAACTCACCCCCTCCGCACCACTGTTCTCAGATTCCCACACCTGATAATTTTCCACTCAATACAAAAAAAAAACACTTCTCTCATTTCTCAATGCTCTCTCGGACCCGAACCCGAACCCGACCATCGCCTCCGCCGACCCGCATTTCTCCGATCGGATCCACCACCACCACAACTCTCTCTATTTCTCGAAGCTTCGAGAAATAAAATAAAATAAAATGGAGTCGATACTGGCGCGAGCGTTGGAGTACACGCTCAAGTACTGGCTAAAATCCTTCTCTAGAGATCAGTTCAAGTTGCAGGGTCGGACCGCACAGCTTTCCAATTTAGGTAATTTTCACTGTGATTGATTTAATGCTCAAATTTTGGGATCATTATCTATTTGATTTTCATTAGGGTTAATTGCCGGAGCTTTTTTGTGTTTGAATTTTGGCGGCAGATATTAACGGCGACGCTTTGCATTCCAGCGTCGGATTTCCGCCGGCGCTCAATGTCACCACTGCCAAAGTCGGAAAATTGGAGATTATAGTTCGTCACTCATCCATGCCTCTCATTTTATTTTATTTTATTTTTTTAATTATAAATTTATTTACTCTAATTCTCTGTTTGGTTGCTAAGAATCACTAAGAAAATGGTTGGAAAAATGAGTTTCTTCAGTTACTAATTTATTATTGTTAACTGTTTATTAGCATGAAGATTGCAAGCATTTGAATTTCAATATCAACTCGGCTAACTTAGTGTGTAACGTTTGATTCAGTTGAATTTCCAATCATCAATAGAAAAAATTGAACTAAATGTCAGTAATTGAACCGGATTTGTTACTGTTTATTTGTTTTAATGTCTTTAGATATTTCAAGTTTATGTTGTTTCTGATTGGACTTGATTTATGTTCTTTTGTAGTTGCCATCATCGCTTGGTAATGTACAAGTGGAGCCAATTGTGGTGCAAATCGATAAACTTGATTTGGTTCTAGAGGAGAACTCTAACTTGGATGAATCTACAAGTCAGGCCAGGTATTGTATGTTATCTGCATTTTTTTTTTTTTTTATTACAATAGGTGGGAGAGGGAGAGGGGGGGTGTTTGAATCCCCATAAGGGAGACCAGCCAATGCCATTGAGCTACGAGGCACTTGGAAAGTATGGTGTTGTTAATTACGTGCTATCTTGCTTAGCCTTAGTGTTATGGTGTGAGTGAGATTTGTTAGTTTTTAGTAGAGTGATGTTTGTGTTGTAGTTAATAGTGTTTGGTTTTGCTTTCATGGCTTGCAGTACCCCAACATCTGCTGGGCTCGCAAAGGGAAGCGGTTATGGATTCGCTGATAAGGTGTGTCTCTACCTTGGCTAAATTTAAATTTATTTATTTGCTACTTAGGGTTTAGTGATTTCAGTCTGTGTAATGGAACCCGGTTATAAATTAACAAAATTAAGAGTCTAAGACCTATGCTCAGCCCGTCCTAGAGCTTTATCATTTGTGGCAAGTTAGGAGGGAAATTTAATTTGTTATGTTCATTATCTTTCATTGCCCTGGATGACTTATCCTACTTCAAATTTTCAGCTCGCATATATTCATTTTCCACTTTAAACCTGAGAGATCTTAGATCTTCCTTTACTTCTTCTATCCATGTTCCTTTTGTGTAGCTTTCCTTGTACTTTCGACTTTTTTTTTTTTTTTTTGGCTTACTGTGCTTCAGCCATAAGGTAATTAGCACACAGAACTTGATTGAGGAATTCATGTCCTTTAGGATGCTGGTAAAGGTTTTATGCCAGTTGCCAGCTTGATACAACTCTCCCTTTTGTGGTTTTGTAACTGCTCACATGCACACAAATGCAGGCATTGAATTTGAAAGAAACTTCCTATTTAAAAAGAAAATATGAAAGAAAATTCACCTTATATGATTATCAGATTGCAGATGGAATGACTGTAGAGATTCACACTGTCAATCTTCTACTTGAAACTCGTGGAGGTGCCCAAGGTCAAGGAGGAGCAACTTGGTAGGATCTTGTTGCCTTCATCTATTTTTGTGTTTAATATCTGTACTTGTAAATTAGGCATGCAACCTTGGCACGTGGTCCACGAATTGGCTGTAACTTCATTTTTAAAGTATGATTTACTTGCTTAATGTCATAAATCATATCACCTTGCCTCAATGGTAAATGTATGTCAAATTTAATAGGAATAGCTTGACTTCTGAATTATGACCTCACTTCATGCTGATGATGCTTATATGTATGCTTTGACACGTGAAAAAAGATTGGCAATAGCTGTAATTTATCTAACAATTTCAGCTCTAATGTATACTAGTGGAGGATCCACTCTGTTGCTTTGCTCTTTATTTAATTTTTAACTATGCTTCAAAGTTTGTGATATCTGTGACTACTTTTTTGTGATGATACTAGAAATTTACAGAGGTATAATTTTTCAATGGTTTTTGGCAATAAAAGAGAGTGGGTTTTTCATTGTTTCTGCACATGCTCATTATAGCTACAAGGATAATTTGGTCACATTCAAATAGTACCATCTGTCTGTACACTTAATGTGTCATGATGCTATTTGCAATTCAAATTATGTGTCAAATTGTCAATGTTTAGACCCAAATATAGGTTTGGTTTTCTTTTCTCCCACCGGATTCATCTTCCAATCTTGATTTGTGTGGAATGTTTAATGCATATGGTAGATATTGCTATTAGTGACATAACTTATAATGAATTCATATACCCTTAATGTGTTATAATATGTTAATTCTGATCAATAACTTAATTGATTTCTCTAGCAATGACCCCTATAAATTTGTGTTGAGGCTTAGGTTGGGTTATGCTATGAAGCTGTATTGCTCAATGCCTATATACACACATTTTTTCTCATATATGTATATATGTTAAACCATCCCCAGGGCATCACCTTTGGCATCTATCACTATACGCAACCTTTTGCTGTATACTACAAATGAAAATTGGCAGGTAATTTACTGATTAAGCTTATGCGATGGTTTATTGACTACTTTCTTTTGTGCAACTACTAACAACCTTTCCTAACAGGTTGTAAATCTTAAAGAGGCGCGGGACTTCTCCAATAATGAAAAGTACATCTATGTGTTCAAAGTAATATAATGATTTTCTATAATATCTATATTGATGTATCTGTCACTTTGTGTCACTTTGTGTGTTGGGCATTTTTATTTGTGGGGTGGGGGAGTTGGAGTTGGTGAGGGCTCCCACTGCCTTTGTTTGAATTGCTCTTCTGTGTTGTAAACTTATTTTTCTATGATAAGGTTGTTCTGTCCTGATCTTGCATGTTGCTCATGTTTACATGAGTATCTAACAATACTAAATTCTTTCTTCACAGAAACTTGAATGGGAATCTTTGTCTATTGATCTCCTGCCTCATCCTGATATGTTCATGGATGCTAATTTTTCTCAAGAGAGAGGAAGCCAGAGAGATGATGATGGTGCAAAGCGAGTTTTTTTTGGCGGAGAGCGCTTTCTTGAAGGAATATCGGGACAAGCTTATGTAATGTGAATCTGATATTTCAAGTTGATTTTTATATTGAACTCAGCCATGTAATACTAGAACATCTAGATTCTTGTGGGGTCCACATTACTTATCGTATCCTGACTTTGTGATGATCAGATCACAGTGCAAAGGACTGAACTAAACTGTCCACTTGGGCTTGAGGTCCAGTTACATATTACAGAAGCTGTTTGTCCTGCATTAAGTGAGCCAGGTAAGTTGTTTAGGCTTTCTTGTTCACTATTGTAATATATAACAGTGGGCTAATGTAGCATCATGCGAGCAGGACTACGTGCTCTTCTACGATTCTTGACTGGATTATATGTCTGTTTAAATAGAGGAGATGTTGATTCAAAGGCCCAGCAGGTTTTATCTTGACTTCGTTACTATTCTTCCAATAAGTCTTATCTTGCTAACCTGTTTTATAACAATCTCTCTCTCATGGAATCCTGGCAGCGATCTACTGAAGCAGCAGGACGTTCTCTAGTCTCTATTGTTGTGGACCACATATTTCTCTGCATTAAAGATGCTGGTTTGTCCCTCCCACCCCTCCTCCCTTTCCAAAAAAGGGTTGTAGCTTTTAATTTTTTATTCTATGCATTTCAATAACCCAAATATTTGAACTATTAGTTTGATCTCTCTCTCTCTCTCTCTCTCTCTCAATACCTTCTATTTTTACTGAAAAAAAATTCTTCTTCTGTTTCAACTTGCAGAGTTCCAGCTTGAACTTTTGATGCAGTCACTCTTATTTTCACGGGTATTTTTTAATGACTTACTCTTCAACTTCTTGGTGACATCATCTTACTGTTTTATCCAAGTTTTTTTTGGCTAAAAATCAATCCCATCTTACCCAAAACAAAACAGATATTGTGAGCAATGCTGAATTTGTTTTCTGTGTTATGTGTTTCACATACTCTGTCCTATATAATGTTATAACTAAGATAATCAGTGCTTGAAAAACATAGAAAAAGAGCCAATGAGCTCTAGCTCAAATGGCACCTCCTTTCCTTGTAAGAGCAAGGTGGAGGGAGAGGTCATGGGTTCAAGGTACATTGGCTGCATGTATAATTACCAATGAAAAAATAGGGAAAAGAAAAAGTGACATCAGTTTCAGATTGTGCACCATGTCCTTAGAAAGTTCTTTCATAAGATTTTATAGTTTCATTGTTTCTTTGAGATAATTTTGTTCAAAGATGATTTTCATGTTAGGACTTAGATGCTTCTTGACTAGTTTGATAATTTTCTTATGAGGAGTTCTGCTGTTGCCTTCTTTAAGTTGTTTGGACTATTGGATAACCCATCCTATAGTTTTGATCCTTCCACACGGAAGCTTTGAGATCCCTTGAATTATTCCACACGTATGCAGTAGTTTTTTGTGCAGTTCCATGCTTTTAGTGTTTTAAGACCTTATTGGAGATGTACTTTTCTCACAGGCCAGTGTCTCTGATGGAGAAAATGACAATAACTTATCTAGGGTCATGGTTGGTGGACTATTCTTAAGGTGAGCTTCATTTTATTTCTGCTTTTCCACATTTATTTTTCTCAGTAAGTACCAGTGAATATTCTTTCTCGTCAATATTCCTTGAGCTTCTTTTTTGTTTGTTGCTGTTTGAAGATTTTAGCATTTTTGCATGTAGTTTTATTTCACCCCCTTTTCCTCAGATACAAATTCCACTCAACTTTATCAAATTTGATTTTGTCATTGATATAAAGAGAAGAAATCCACGGCTCAAGAAGTATACAATGGGTGACACTGACTGACACGTGTTCTGTTGTAGAGTTTATAGATTCCCTTTCTTTTGAATGCAATTGTTGAATATTGTATGGTTTTAGGAGAGCTTTGTTTACACATCCTGCGTACATGAGAGTTGACTGTTTTCTAAAAAAATTAATTTTTACTTATGAAAAAAATAATTTTTTTTGATAAATACTTATGAAAAAAAAATTACAATATAGCATTCAAGAAACCTATAAAATCTACAAAAGGATTAGAAGTACAGTCAAAGGCTCTATATTTAGAACTTGAATGTTTGTTGATCACCTTGAGGAGTGTTTTTTATTTACTAGATGTGGATATGATCTACTCCTACTGAATTTCTTCAGCATCTTTAATCGATTAATTTGAATATGATTTTTTTTTTTGCTGGAGCAGAAACATGTCTTATTGGATATCTTTGCTGGTCCTCATTTGTGATGAGGATTATTTTTTATTTATTTGTCATTTTTATCTTGTAACTGAGATATATGTTACCTCGCTGGTGAATGCAGGGATACTTTTTCACGCCCTCCATGCACCTTAGTGCAACCATCAATGCAAAGTGTGACAAAAGATCTTCTACATATTCCTGAATTTGGTATCAGTTAAATTTATTTTATAATTTTAAGAACGTAATTTTCAGCTCAATTTATGTATATTTGGTTAGGATTTGAGTATATGAGTGATATAGTTGACATTGTTCCTGTCTGTTTGGCCAGCAAAGAACTTTTGCCCTCCAATATATCCTCTGGGAGAACAGCAGTGGCAATTGATTGATGGTGTTCCTCTAGTATGTCTCCATTCTCTTCAGATCAAACCCTGTCCAGTTCCACCATCTTTTGCTTCACAAACAGTTGTAGACTGTCAACCTCTTATGGTATTGCATCATTTTATTTTTAATGAACGATCCTAATATAATTTTTTTTAACTTCTAAGGAATACCTTCTCATTCTTTGCACAGATTTATCTGCAGGAAGAATCCTGTTTGAGGATATTTTCCTTCCTAACTGATGGAGTCGTCGTCAATCGTGGTGCTGTTTTACCAGATTTTTCAGTAAATTCCTTGGTTTTCACTCTCAAGGAATTAGTTTTTACTATTCCTTTTGACATGGGAAAATTGAATAATGGTGCTAGTAACAAGGACAGTAATATCCAGAGTTCATTTTCCGGAGCAAGGCTCCATATTAAGAACTTGTTATTTTCAGAATCCCCTTCACTAAAACTAACGATGCTGAACCTGGAGAAGGATCCTGCTTGCTTTTGTCTCTGGGAAGGTCAAACAATTGATGCTAGCCAGAAGAAATGGACCGCTAAAGCATCACAACTTAGTTTGTCTTTAGAAACGTGTAGTGACTTAAGTAGACTTCAGAATTCTCTTGACTGGAGTTCAGGCTTGTGGAGAAGTGTTGAGCTGGAAGATGTTTGCATTGAAGTAGCCATGGCAACTGCTGATGGAAGCCCATTAACAGATGTTCCTCCTCCAGGTGGTATTGTCAGGGTAGGGGTTGCTTGTCAACAATATTTGTCCAATGCTTCAGTTGAACAGCTATTTTTTATCCTTGATCTCTATGCATACTTTGGCAGAGTGAGTGAGAAGATAGCCATTGTCGGAAAAAATAATAAACTGAAGAGAAGTAATAATAATTCTTTTGGTGGAAGGCTGATTGATAAGGTCCCTGGTGATACTGCAGTAAGTTTAGCAGTGAAGGATCTTCAGCTTAAATTTCTGGAGTCTTCTGAAATGAATGTTCACGAAATGCCTCTTGTCCAGTTTCTTGGGGATAATCTGTTTGTCAGAGTTACTCACAGAACGCTTGGTGGTGCAGTCGCTGTTTCATCCACTTTACGTTGGGAGAGTGTTCAGGTGGACTGTGTAGACACTGAGGGAAAATTGGCACATCATAATGGCACAATGTCAAGTAATATTGAAGATGGTCCTCTGATTTGTGGGAATGGATACCCTCAACTAAGAGCTGTTTTTTGGGTACAGAATAAAAACTGTTCAAGTGGCAATGCTTTTGCAGTGCCGTTTCTGGACATTAGCATCGTGCATGTGATTCCATTAGACGAACAAGATATTGAGTGCCATAGTTTGAATGCTTCAGCATGTATTTCTGGTGTTCGCCTTGGTGGAGGAATGAATTATACTGAAGCCTTACTGCATCGGTTTGGAATACTTGGGCCTGATGGTGGTCCTGGGAAGGAGCTTTCTAAAGGGTTAGACAACTTACGAGCAGGGCCACTTTCAAAACTATTTAAAACAACACCTCTCATTGCTGACAATCTGGAAGAGGGTATGAACCATAATATATTGCGCAATATTGCATAGCTGGTTGCATCTGCACACCCACTGATGCACACTATTTTTCTCATCTCTGTCCGTTTTCTTCTATTTAGCTGAATTTCTTTTAACTTTCCTTTTTAATCAGATGGAAATTCAGAGGATGGAAAAGAAAGCAGCTTTTTGCAGCTTGGAAAGTCAGATGACATTGATGTTAGTATTGAATTGAAGGACTGGTTGTTTGCTCTTGAAGGAGAACAAGAGATGGCAGAAAGGTGGTGGTTTCATAATCATGAAGATGTGGGTAGAGAAGAGAGGTGTTGGCATACAACTTTCCAGAGTCTGCGGGTGAAAGCAAAAAGTACTCCAAAGCATGAACTGAATGGCAAAGGAAAGTCACAAGAAATGCAGAAATATCCTGTGGAATTGGTCACGGTAAGAATTTGATTCTTATTTATTTTCTTCTTTAATTTAACTTCTAAAATCAGGTTAAAATTTTTTTTTTTGATTAGTTAAGCACCCAGTTGGTTTAGAACCCACAACCTCATGCTCCTATTCTTATGGGAGAAGGAAGTGCCATTTCAATTAGAGTTCATTGGTGTTTTATTAGTTTTAGAATATGGTAATAGAACTTTTAATGGAACATGAATAAATGTTGCTTGTTTTTCTGAGGGTAAATTTAGCCTTAAGATGAATGCATTAGCATCATTTGTGCAGTTTTGTTTGAATTTTTGAGGAGGATGAAAAATGATTGTGTTGATATTTTGGATTATTCTTAGATGCATTGCTCAGATGATATGCCTGTTTTGAAGTTGGGTTATTGTATGTGTGTGGTTATAGGAGCATCAGGAGAGCTTTCTTAGTTGTCCCAACCATGTCTTCAATTCGGAGTGCTTTGTAGATGAGACACGACGTCATTGATATAAATTGAGGCACTTCAATTTAACGAACCCTTTTAACTATAAGTCAGTTTTAACCAACCCTTAACCATAAGTTGGTTTTTCGCTGCACCACCGTTGTGGGAATGGTTGGGATGGGGATGTCTAGAATTAAATGCGCAAAAAACTACACTGGATTTGTAAACCTTGTTTGTACAGTTAGATGAGCATATTCAGCATGCCTATGGTACACCTGGCCATGTTAGTTCCTGTGCTGATGCTGTAGACACTAGATATGTTATAACTTTTTTCTGATTATAACACAAACATATTCAACTGTTCCTGTAATTGATTTTGATTTTGTGAACCATCTAATTTCTCCCTCTCTTTAGTTTTAGAAATATTCTACTCATGATCTCACATATTGAGATGCTTGCAGGTTGGTGTGGACGGCTTGCAGACTTTAAAGCCTCAGGCCCACAGAAGCATCCATGCATCTATCTTACCTGCAAATGGTATTAAAGAAAATGCGGAGACATCTGGAGGGATAAATCTTGAACTTCGCATGGTGATAGCTGAGGACCCCATCTATGATGAACCAGCCAAGTGGGTGGTGGAAAACTTGAAATTCTCTGTTGAGCAGCCGGTATTAAAATTTTCTACTCTAGAAGTGTATCCATGCTGCCTCTAATTTTAGGAAGGTCCTTACAATGTTTTTTATTTTGCAGATTGAGGCAATTGTTACAAAGGATGAGTTGCAACACCTTGCTTTTTTGTGCAAGTCTGAAGTTGACTCAATGGGTCGAATAACTGCTGGAATTTTGCGGGTACTTAAGCTAGAAGGTTCTATTGGCCAGGCAGCAATCGATCAACTAAGCAACCTTGGTATGTTAAAGACTATTGTTAGTATTTAACAAATATCTAGTTTTGCTATTATAATTTAATCTTATGTTCTTACAAGTCTTAGACTGAAGCACTAGACGAAGCCATGAGGGCTTATGGTTTTGTTGTAAGAAAACAGTGAATGGGTACAAGATAGAGGTCATCAGAATAAGGATTCTAGATTTTGATTAGCAAGGGCTGTAAAAATTGAGTGGAAAATTATTCAAATTGAACATTTGGTATGCCAAGAGAATGCATATCGACTTGAAGCAAAAGGCATCCGGAAGCAAAATGAGTGTTTAGAAATAAATCAAGCACAACAATGAGTTACCCATTTGATCATACAATAGTTATTATAGTTTGATAAATGTCAAAAAGAGAAGAATATAGAAAGAATTAATTAAAATTAATTAAAGAACATAATTTCTGCACACTTAAAATAAATTCATGTGAATCATTTTAGAGCTATATTATTTCAAGGTATCCGTGAGTAGTAGAAGCAACTAAAAATAAACTGGGCACTGAGATAACCCAAGACATTCTTAAATGCTATCTCTGTTCTGCTGATTTTTCCAAAATGCTTTAGCCAATGAGCTCTACTCAAACTGCACCTCCTCTCCCATAATAAGGGTGGAGGATAAGGTCATGGGTTCAAACCCATTGGCGTGTTTGGAATTATTTCACTTTTTGTTGAATGTAATGATATTATTTCACTTTTAAATGTTAGTGGCCAAGCTTTGCTACTTGTATGCATATTCTTTGTTGGGCTTGTGAATTATCCTAATAGTATCTGCATGTTCCATCTTTCTTGATTAATGGTCAATTTGATAAAATGAGGAATTGCAGGAAGTGATGGCATTGACAAGATTTTCTCCCCAAAGCTCAGCAGGGGTAGTAGTGCTGGCAGTATTGGGCTCTCTCCACTGTCCCTTCCATCATCCTTGGAAGGGACAGTGGCCTCACTGGAGGATGCAGTTACAGATTCACGGGCCAAGTGCGCTGCTCTTATTACTGATGCAGGTAGTTCAGAATCTTCCATACAGCATCTTGAAACTATTAAACAACTCGGTCAGAAACTTGAAAGTCTGCAAAGTTTGATGTCGCGATTACGGAGTCAAATTTAATGAGGGTTATTTTGGGCTGTTAAGTTCTGGGATAAAAAGGGATCCCAATCATATAGTTCCCCCATTCTTTTTTGTATATAGATTATAAAATACAAATGCATGTTGAGTATATGTGCCAGTCAGGCTGAATAGAAAGCTGTTCATATGTGTAATGAGAAATTTTGTATCCAAGGATGACTTTCATTTATATCAATTTAAGATTTTGACTAATATGATGAGATTCACAAAGGCACAACAATAATAATCAATAAAAAAAACAAAAACAAAAACAAAACGAAAAAACAAAATTGCAATTAGCGTCGTAAATATATAACAAATTTGATAGCAATGGAATCGCCTAAAATGCTTGTGTTTTAATTTCCTTGTTAAGAATGACAAAACTTTTTATGATTGTCCCTTTAAATTCATGATGTCATGCCAGAAAACCCAGTCTAGAACTAGAAGCAGTATTTCAGGCAATATTGTGTTTGCGAAATAAGATTTTAGCTCTAGTGGACAAGGCTCTCTAGCAATATTGTGGAAAAGGCTAGGAATCTCCTCCAACAATTATGTGGCTATTTATTAGAACATATAGATATTATTTAAGTAAGTCCACGTGACTATTAAATTTCATGCAATTGAAAATACAAGTGGATGTCTTTTCAATTGCCTCGAGTTAGAGGAATTTGGAGGTAAACTTTAATGCTAGTCATCTACATTGATGCAAAAATGTTCTAACTTGTCATTATCATTTTAACAGTACAAAACATTTAATTTGTTGCCCTTTTTTTAGAAACAATTTAAAACAAGGTTAATTTCCTAGTCTGAACTAATTGAACTTAAAAACTGGAAAAAGTATTGCCATTAATGATTTAATCACCTGACTATGAACAGCCAGCATGAACCTTGTCCTAGGAAATTAGAATGGTGCATGCACAAAAAGACGATCGCTGTTAGGTTTTTTCGTTTTAAGAAAAAAACAAAACAAAACAAACAAACAGTACTCCTAGTGAGGGTTTCAATGGGTTGGAGAAAAAACCAAATGTGGAGCTTATTTTTGGGGTTAGATTTATCATTCCAATTGGATGTGCATAATTCAGTATCTAATGAGCCAGCCAATATTTTCACTTACGACCACCAGAAATATGGCAATTCTTTTTTATTTTTTATTTTTTTGGCTCCGAGTATCCAATAATCAAAACAAGGTATTACACATGAACAACAGCACTAAATGAGCAACCTTTTCTTTTTACAACTCCCAAGTATATACATTGCCCCTTCCATTACTGATGGCAGTGACTGTGTTACATACCCCCGGGGGGGTGGGGGGGTTTGACAACTCGGCTGAAATAAAGGTTACTAGTTTCTAGTCTGAGTTACTCTATTCAAGTTAATTTTGGTTCCTCTGAACCCCCATAAAATATGCTACAATAGTAAACCATCCCCAACCCAAACTGGGCAGCCAAAAGATGCATCTTGTAACCGAGCCAATAAACCCACCTAGAAAGGCTCAAGACATTGCCACAGCATCCCAGCGCCAAATAGTCCCGTCCTCACAGCAGCTGAGAATGGTGCTGCAACATCAAGAAAGGGAGATCGCATGTTTTGAAAGTCAATATAGTTGTCAAGATCATAAATAATAGTGAGATAATTAAAGGCTATAACTAATATATGTGGGCTTCACCTTCCATCGAATGACATGGCAGTTTGTCTAATTGGAGATTTTGATTGAGCATGTGTCAGCCTGGAAGAGGGTAAAGAGTAAGAAAACCTCATTCATATGGTACAGAAGTTGCAACTTTCTTTAACACAAACTTCAACCAAGACAAGCAAAACCAACCAACCAACCTTGCAATAAGAACAGGGGGGCTGGACTGCAATTCCCAAACAAAAATCTTTCCTTCTCTATTCCCTGGTAGATAAGACCATATTGGATAAGAACTCCACATATTGTAATGTAAAAGCTTGAAGACAATGCTTGAAATGGATGCAATTACAAGGAATTGTATCAGCAATATCTTGGCCAATAAATCTCATTTGTCTATATGTGTTTATATAGATATACTTAAATAATAAGGATCCACTTAGCATTGTGTCTATATAGATATACTTAAAAATAATAATAACAATAACGATCCACTTAGCATTGCATTACCTATTGCAGCTGCATTATAATGAAAATCACAGGAAAACTTGATGAACCAAATATCGCAGTCCGGAACAGGGTATTTCTGAAGGATGTCAACTGAACCCTAAACAGAAAACAGCTATCAACTTCTTATTGCAGCAAAAAGCTGAACTGGGATTTCACATATTCAAGTAACGTCAACAAAAAAATGCATGAAATAAACCAATGTAGACTATAGATATTCAGGAAAGACAATTCATAAGTGCAGGAATGATAAGGAATTCTAACCTCCCCAGGAGACTGGTCCTTCACTTTAGGTTCCCATAAAACAATTTCATTGTCAACGCTCTGGAAATGGCAGAACAAGAACATTAGTATGAGCACAGGTGACATCTGCAAGAAGGCATATAGAAGCAACTCCAATTTATTATGATTTCCAGTACTTTCTACTGGTACGTTTGCTGGACAATTTCCAGTTAAGCTAACTGACAGCAGATTAAGAATTTGACATGTTAATTTTTCTAGACTTATCTTTTCATAATACATGTATTGTTAAGTCATTCCACCAGCCATCAAAACTTAATATTTCTTGAAGTTGTTCCAAGCGCAACTTCAGATACTAGAGGTCAATATAACACAACAAAAATGAAACAAAGTTTGAAACCTTGAGCAAATGGTGTCTCAAGAAGCAAATAGCAAACACAAAATCAGTGGATCAAGCAATAATTTACCTTCGAAAGAATAAAATCACCAAGCCACCTATTACAGTCCACGTAGTTTGAATGAATTGAAGCTATGAACACCTGAAAAGAGTAAGGTGGACTGATATAAAATGCGCACAAATACTATCTGTAACACAAAAGATGGCTGCTACTCACAGGAAACTGAACATATTTTGTGGGGAACTTAGAAGGGATATCTGTCCATGTGAATGATTTCTCTACATACGTCCAGAATTCTGAAACAGGGTTATAAAAAGACAAAAAATTTTAGAAGTTATAATGATGTTAACTTGCCAAGATTAATTATAACTAGCTGACCTGCCTGCGCATTCAATCAAGCAGGCCAACTCACAAATGAGAACCTAACAACACACCATTTAAAAAATTCCAACCATTTGACTTGGAACATTTGAACAGATTGAATAATAAGAAGAAAGGAAAATGTTCCAATAAACTCTTCAGGCATAAAATCCATAGACAACCAACAGAGAAATTTTAGCATTCTATACTGATTGTCTTCTTAACAAGTTTTGTCCAAAAATTTGTATTCATTTTCCTAGAATCCAACATTTTTGGAACAACCCATAAATTTTAACACTTTCAAACAACGTACAGGATACTTAACACATTTCATTAAGGGTATAATTATTGCCCCCATTACATCCCAGAGCAGCACTAATGGCTCACCGAAAGATATGATGTCTTACATAGATTGTTAACTCAATATGATTACTGTTAAGATAATTAGTGATCATTGTTTATAATTTTTGACATCCTTTATCTGTGATACATATATTATTTTTTGTTTCAACCCATCCATTGTAGTGTCAAACTGTGCCCAAAACAATCATCTAAGCAGTCCAATTTTCCAATTTTGTTCAATAAATATTTCTTTTAATATAAATTACAAGAAAAACAACAGTAATGCCCTACCTTTCATTGACCAGATCTTTACTGTATTGTCCATGCCACAACTTGCAATGCGATATATGTCCGAAGGATGGAAGTCCTGCATAGCCAAAAATAGTGTTGGAATAATCCTTTTAAGTCCTTATCTTGCAACATGAGCTATAAATTGAATAGTGAATAAATAACTCAAGGGTTTTTCCCCTATAACAACTTCATAGGGAGAAGGCTGTCACTATTTCTACTCTTCACTCACCACACTCAAGACTTCATTACGATGACCCCCAGCTCCAGAAAATATCAAAATGCATATTCCAGTATGGACATTCCATAGACGAACTGATTCATCCTGGTCACTCTTGAATATTAGTGATATTTATAAAACATAAGGAAAGAAAAAAGAGAATTTTATGGTGCATACTTTGCTTGCGGATACCACCAGTGATGGTTTCAGTGGCTGAGTCCTGATTTCATTTATAGAATCCCCATGGCCAACAAAACTCTGTGGAACACAAGCTTGTCACAGGGAAAAACAAGAAATATTTATAAATAGTATATATCAGCATTACACATTTATACCATCTATAAGGTATAATAAAATAGTATTTAATGAGTTTCCACCAAATTTAAAACTAGGTATATATTTTAATTGTATATGAAAAATGGTAAATGTGAGAGGCAGAAGTGTGCACCCTAGATGGGGTGTGACAATAAAAAAGCGAACTTGAGTCATCTCTTGGCAACAGACTGTAACAGTGACAACTATTTCTAACACTGCTTTTGTTCTACAACTACTACCCAAAACAAAACAAAAAATATCAAACTGGGTAAACAAGAAACCTTGTGTATTTTCTCGCCCCCAGCATCAATGACACGGAGTATGCCATTGAGTCCTCCTGCCACTACAAAAGGCGTTCCATCAACATGGCATGCCCAGGTCACAGTGTAGAAAGACTCATCCTTCTGATCTACAAAACACATTGAATTCATATTGGTTTTTTTACATATGAACAATCATTCATTATAAAAGAGGAATCAAACACAGCTATCAAAAAAAAAAAAAAACTATGTCTTCATCAATGGGCAAATGTCTTCACATACATCTTCATCAACATAAGACTGCAAGACAGCAATGACTCCCCCTTCAAGGCATTGGTATACAGTCACCTGTGGAGAAACATCAGCAATTACAACTACAATTACACCAAAATAAATAAACTTCGTGACTTTTATAGATTCCACCAAAAATTAAGTCCTTAATAACAAATGGGTCTCTACCATTTTGGTCAAAATTGTAACTTTACCAAAGCTCTGACATTTTAAAGAGCACATAAACTGTGCACACTAATACAAAGAACAAAAAGAAACTACAATTACATGTTACACAAAAAGTCAATATAACAAAAACCCAGAAGTGAAAAAGGGAAAGACGGACCCGATTGCCTCCAACAGTGGCGAAGACGTTGAAGTAGCGAGAGTCGATGAAGTTGAAAACGACAGCGTATAGGGGGCGCTTGCCTTCTTGGAGTCTGTTGGTGACTCTGTAGTCTCGTTTCTTTGATGGGGTCAGCAATCCAATCACTGGCTCGCTCCCAATAGTGAACTTTCCTGACATAACTCGCTCACCTCTCCTAATTAACCAAATTTCTTCAACAAATTATCACACTCAGTGTTAGTCAGTGCAGTGAGAATTTAAGGAATGTATAGAATAATAAATGTCAAAACCCCAAAATTACTTTTTCTTTTCTAAAGCCATATATTTAAATATTACTTTGGGCTATGGGCCGGGCTGTGTTAGATTTGGGTATTTTTCAACTTAACCCAACACAATCTATAATAGTTCTGAAAACCAACCCACCAAATTTTGTCTCATCATTCCAATTTACAATTGACCTTTGTCCTCAACACTGAATTACTGATAAGATATTTGTTTACTCTTGTTGAGTTTAATGTTTAAAACCTTTTTTTTTTTTTTATTTATTTATATGTGAAGCCAAATTGCCTTATCTGGTTTCTTAACTTTGGTTCCATTTGCTTCCACACTGGCCTCAGTGGCATGAAGCATGGCTTCCACAGTCCTACACTTCCTATCTCGTCCAATTCCAAACCCTTTTCATTCAAGCCACCCTGTCCCAAGCTTAAACCCCCAAGCCTCCACAAACTCATCACAGTCAGTACTCATCTATAATATCCCACACAGAAAGCACTTCTTCATCAAATGCACTTCTGAGTCTAACTCTACCCCTCTGCCTGAGCCTGACTTCCCATTCCCAACTCCAACTTCTGATACCAGCAACAAAGCAGAGACTTTCCCTATTGAAAGGCGAAGAAAGTCTGAGATAATCCATGACAGGGAGTCCAGAACTGGGCTAGTACAACCTGAGCCACCAAACTTTGAGATTGGTTGGAAGAGAAGCAAAGAGATCAAATTGGATAAGCCAAAAGGCTATGTCATAGCTGACTTTCTAGAGAAGTTGGGGGATCTAATGGGGAAAGAATTTGGCTCCACGGAGCTGCTAGCAAAAGCTGGAGAAATTGTGGCTGAAAGAGCTAGAGAGGAAGCACAAGTGTTGAGCGATAAAGGAGAAGTGGAGGAGAGGATGATGACTGAGTTGTTTAGAGTGTTGAGACTAATGGAGATGGATTTGGCTATGGTAAAGGCTGCAGTGAAGGAAGAGACATTGGGTGAAAGGCTAGAGCAGGCCAAGGCACGCTGCAGACAAGCTATACTTGTAGCTCTCTCCTTTTGAAAAGGTCATATGTAGAAGATTTGAATAATTGATTTATTTCTTTTTTTACCATATATATAGATTATCTGTTCACTCTAGAGTATCATATAAAGGACCACAAGCCACATTCATATGGACTTCTTCATTGGGAGATATAGATTTAAATAAGAACTGAGTTCTGGTGAATTCTAAATTAGACTCAATTGATTTGCTTTAAGCCAAAAACTCAAAAATCATGCTTAGCATACAAGCTGCATTAGCAACATCAATCCCCTTACGCTTATGATATACTTAAATTATTCATAAAGGAAAGTTATCAAATTGTTTTGAAGTTTATATTTTCAATTTTGTTCTGCCTGCTGAGAATGAAGTAGCATTGGTTATACAAAAAGTTGAAAATCAACACCACATAGAGAAATTTATCCTAGCAGAAAATATTTGAAAGTAAAAGCAGCACTTCTATATATACTTCCAGCTTTTTAAGTGATATCTTTCTCAAAAAAAAAAAAAAAAAAAAAGAAGCTTTTTGAGTGATATAATGACAAATTGACAATGTACTACCACCATAAGCCTTCGTATGGGAGTTTATAAGACATGGAAAAGGTGATGATCACTAAAATAGTAAATTGATTTTCAACTTATTTCTGTATATTCAAGCAAACATTATGTCACGAGGAACTTATTTCTGTTGGTAATTGGTAAACCTGGTAGTCCATGTAAGAGACACTTTTCTTGACAAATCTCATGAAACCACCAAAACATATCTTAATTAGTAACAAATATCTAGGAAGTCCATCAACTATATTGGTTCCTCTCATGTTACTGTTCACATAGGGATAGAAATTAATGAATGTAGCAATTTTGGTTTCCATCACGGAGAAGGTACGATTATGAAATTAAAAGATGACAATTGCAATTTAGTAACAGATTAATTTAACGGTAATTTATTATTTAACAGCTGAATGGCACAATTCCTTTTATGGCCATATCTCAAATACTGATAAACCTCAAGTGTTCCCGTCTGTATAGCGCTAACGATGAAAGTTAGATCTAAAAATTCTTAATTTCAAACCCTCCTTTGGAAAAAAAAAAAAAAAAGACCCAAACAAAGAACTTTACATTAATTCCAAAGAATCCAAATACAACTAAAAGCAATTTCTAACACTAAAAAGGAAAAAAAAATTGCAAGATGATCATTGTTCATCGAGTTTACAACGGCAATTAGGACAGGTGTTACGCTTCTGGAGCCATGGAAGTAGACAAGATTGGTGATATACATGAGAGCAGTTCGTGCGTATGAGCTTATCCCCAGCTTGTGGTTCCTCCAAACAGACACTGCAAGTAAAACCCTCATCAAATCCTTGCCCTTCTTGACTGCTGCTCGCAACAAAGCTACCCTTTTTGACAAGCTTGTCAATTGCGCTTGTTGATGCACCCTCCTCAGTTGATGGTGCTGACTCCAAACCGAAACCATCCAACAAGTTCATAAAATTCGTAACTAAATAATCAACATCGTCAGTCGGTGTCATCCCAGCATCCACCATGTCCCTGAATTGGGCACGAAGAAACTCATCATAGTCGTTTGTTTGATCAATCTGTTCAATGCGAAGATACTCTAATCCAGCAACAATTGAATAACACTCTAAAGGGTTAGCATTGGTAGCCAAGTTGAGTGCCAAGGATATGATTTTTGGGACAAACTGAGGAGGCAGGTTGAGGGATGAGAGTGCAGCAGCAAGGTAAGCATGGTGAGAAGGTGGGTGTAAGAGGAATTGGTGTGGAATCTGCAACAGTAAGACGGGAGTGGGAAAAGTAGTCACATGATCTTCAAGTGGAACTAAGGAGTCAGAACGTAATTTCTGGTATCGCTCGGAATAAACAACTTGGAGAGTGGCCATGGGAAGGACAGAGTGGTGGTAGTTGCAGTAAAGTTTGTTTCCGACGAGGTTTAGGCTAGTAATATTAAAAGTAGCCATCTGAAGTTTCAGGGAGTAAAGCAAGAAACAAAAGACAACCAAAGAAAGAAACAGAGAATTGTTATAAGTGATGTATCCAACGATGTCCATTGTTATATTTATATTGTATATCCAACACCGCCTTCGGTAAATTACCCAGGTCGGCGCGGACTAGACAGAAAGGAAATTAACTTATGTTCCGAAACTCACTCGGTATTCGAAAGTCCGAATTCTTCTCGGATTTGGAGTATACGGTGCAATTATTCTCTTACAATATTTTTATATTATTATTATTTTTTTAAAATATTATTTTTGTCTTTAAAATGATAACTCTAAAGGGTTAGCATTGGTAGCCAAGTTGAGTGCCAAGGATATGATTTTTGGGACAAACTGAGGAGGCAGGTTGAGGGATGAGAGTGCAGCAGCAAGGTAAGCATGGTGAGAAGGTGGGTGTAAGAGGAATTGGTGTGGAATCTGCAACAGTAAGACGGGGGTGGGAAAAGTAGTCACATGATCTTCAAGTGGAACTAAGGAGTCAGAACGTAATTTCTGGTATCGCTCGGAATAAACAACTTGGAGAGTGGCCATGGGAAGGACAGAGTGGTGGTAGTTGTAGTAAAGTTTGTTTCCGACGAGGTTTAGGCTAGTAATATTAGAAGTAGCCATCTGAAGTTTCAGGGAGTAAAGCAAGAAACAAAAGACAAACAAAGAAAGAAACAGAGAATTGTTATAAGTGATGTATCCAACGATGTCCATTGTTATATTTATATGGTATATCCAACACCGCCTTCGGTAAATTACCCAGGTCGGCGCGGACTAGACAGAAAGGAAATTAACTTATGTTCCGAAACTCACTCGGTATTTGAAAGTCCGAATTCTTCTCGGATTTGGAGTATACGGTGCAATTATTCTCTTACAATATTTTTGTATTATTATTATTTTTTTAAAATATTATTTTTGTCTTTAAAATGATCAAATTAAAGTTTTATTTTTTCACCCTTAAACTTTCCAAACGGTAATTATCTTACAATATATATATTTTTTTTAAAATTCGTTTACTTATTAAAGTCTCCAAATAAACACAATATGATAAATATCTTCTTCTTTTTTTCTGGGCTTTTTTATATTAAAAATTAAAAATACCAATTCATATTTATTAGTCACCTTTTTGTGTTCAAAATTTCAAATTGGTCTTAAATATTATATTTATATAATGTGAATGCATGCATACATAATATGTGTTTATTATTTTTCGTAAGATCAAATTTTGGTTTTATCACTGACTACAATACAAACTCATTATACTTAAATTTGGTCATACTTTCCATTTTAAAACTAATAATATCAACTCATCAAAATAACAGGACGCCTTCTCTCCATCTTCCATGAAAAAGGTTGGTTTCTAATTAGAAATTTCGTTCTAACAGACAAGAATGAAATTTGTTAGCTTTATTAAGGCCTATATATATATATATTCATTCCGGTTGTAGAAGAAAATAAATTGAAAATTCAAGTTTAATCATAAATTTTGGCATGTGAATTTTAGTAGGTTGTGTTTAGGTTATCATATTAGAGTTGCATAGGATGTTTTGATCAAGTGTTGATGATTTTCATAGTATACTTTTATTTTTTTATGATGAACCTTAGTTTTGAATTGAACAAAAATGATACATTGATGAATTTCACATAAATTAGATTTAGTCTAAAGCTTAGTTTCGCTCAAGTGCACGTAGCAGCTATGGACTAGAAAAGTTCACATTAGGAAAGAAAACCAAATTTTGGATTTCTGTTCGCTTAAACTTGACTAGACACAACAAATTAACTTATTTTGAGAATTTCTATGATGTGATGTAAAAGTAAATCTCATGATTGTTGATGCCTTTTACTCAATTCGAGCTTATTGGTTTTGCATCTGATTGATGCCTTGAAATTGAGTTTTCTTTTATTTATTTCTTTATTTATATTTTGGAGGATTCATTAACTTCGATTTAATTAATCAAATAGAATTAGTTTTAAAAGTGAAAATTTCTTAGGCTTTTAGTGTTGGCTCATTCTCTCACATTTGCTTATATAATTTTAATAAGTTTATTGATGTAATTTATTCATAATTAAAGTGGGTTGCGTTTGGGTTAGAAATTACTCAAAAATAGAAAAGTTTTGATATGCTCAAAATGAGCAGTTGAGTTCTTTTACCTATATATTTTGCACTAAAATAAATTTATGAGTGAAACTTATTTCATTAGAAAGTAGATATCTGGAGCTTCAAAATTGACACGAATATGAGACAATTTAGATTTGAGAGGAGTTATGACCAATTGAAGTTGGTATAGAAATGTTGAATATGAGAAGCACTAAATTTTGACTCACTCTTATTCGATCAAGAATCAGGGACCCTGTTTTAAGCAAAATGTATCATATTAGTTTTTGGTAATCTATTTTAAACTCTACATTAGTCTACATTATAAAGCCACATAAACATGACTTTTGGGAGGCCAAGAGAGGCAAAAAAACTCAAACTATTAGAGATAAAATCCAAGCCACCCATCTTGGTTAACATGTGAGTACAAAAGAGCTTATTTTTATCGGTATATGTTCTCATACTTGTGATCAAAGCTTGAAATCACAAAATAAATCAACCCATTGTGGCATTATAGTATTCAAAACCTTCAAGGTGTTCCTTGGAATTACGGGCGTGGTTCATGTAAGGATTTCAAAATAGAAGAGTCTAAGCAGCTTAGAGCTGATTGTGGGATTAAGTTAATAAGTTATCTATTGAGTAGAGTTTAGAGTCATGGGTATGTCTCAAATTGTAAAGCTTCAATTCTATTAGTAAATTCTTTCTTGGGGCTAGGGACTCCCTGTAGTGGTTTTTCCTTTAGATGTGTCCATTAATTTTCTACTTCACCACCATATGTTGTGTTGGTTACTTTATTATTTATTACTTTTTATATGGTGATATTGAGTACATTATTAGTTAATTGACTCAAGTTGATTACTGATGATTACGCCATTTTAATAATAAAAGACGTCTCAACTCTAACAAGTCTTTCAATTACTATGTTTATATATAATATTTTAAATCATCCAACTCTAAATTCGATTGGAAAAGTTAAAAAGAAAAAGGAAAAAAATAATTTGTTTATACTTCATTTTGTTCTATATATTTTTTTAGAACAATTGATTGTTGTTGTTTCTATAATGCATGTCTATCATTGTAATATAACTTATTCTTCTTTAACTTGCTATTCATACAAGGAATATGCAATAAGGATGAAACAACACCTTCAACTCATGATATTTGTATCACTAGAGACTATAAAAGAACTATATGGAGATAGTCCCTCTTACAAACTTTCTTCTCCTCCCCACGTATAGATGATACTTCTAGAAAATCTCATTCTCATGAAATATCTCTTCATTTTTCCCCAATTTCAATTCAAAATGCTTTTGTCTATTAATAATATTCTATGCAATTTATACAGAAAATTCTCTACCATTGACCAATGCAACAAAAATATATATAAATCTTGAGATCTCTCAAGTTGCTGAAATAATTGATAAGTGCATATTTCTAAAATTTATAATAACAAAAAAGTCTAATAAAGAGCATATACTATCTCACAAAATGCCATTAACTTAATATTTTCTTTAAAAAAGTTCAATGATAGGATGGTAAAAAACATGATCCTATACAAGAAATACCAAAAATACATGCAAAACAATTTTCATAGGAGGATTTATCTTTAAATAATATGAAGACAATAGTAAAGATAAAATGCTTTGAATCAGATCCTACGAAAAAAGTTTGTTAATTATTTCAAATTAGACTCATCATTTATGTATAAAAAAATAATAGATCATATTATCTACATTAAAAAAATACATATTAATTTCAAAGTTCATTGCAAGATGTGAACTGCTAGGGTATTGCAATAATAAGTAATATTGATACAACAATGAGTTGGTATTACATTTTGTGCGTACTTTGTAAAAGGAATGTCAAATTATATACTACATACTCTCACATTAACTACATACTCTCCAAATATTTATAATATATTTATCTCACTATAACTACTATATATATACAATTGCAAACTACTTTAGATACAGGATTCAAATTGAAGTTTTTAATGCAACTAACAAAACAAAGTTTGTGATATTTGATTGAGATGCCAAGAAAATCTTTAATAAATCTACAAGATCGAGATCTTGCTGAAAAATGAACTAAGGTACAACTTATTTAAATTATTGTAAAAATATTGATATTGGAGAAGGAATCTCACGTAATTTGGAAAAAAAAATTAGGAAAAAAATGGANTCTGAAAATTTTCTTACTTAAAGGTGATTGTAACCCCATATAATTGTGAGTTTATTCAAATTTTAAGCAAGTTTAGAATTAGAATATTAATTGAATTAGATTTTATTTTAATTAGGATTGTTAACTAAAGTACTTTTGAATGTTTAAAGTACAAGATGACATTCATAGAATGGGCCAAATGAAATATGGGAAAAACATTAACAGCAAAGTATTGTGGGTGAAGTAGTTGATAATATAGTTATAATCATCAATATATATATATAAAAGCAGAGACCTCATGTGAGAGTGCATGAGGTCTTGACACGTGGCACTTTAATATTGCATTTAACTTTTTAACATTTTTTCATTAAGTTTTTTTTACTGTTACCCAATAAATCATAGTAACTTATTTTTACTATTATATAAATTTAGCATTTTTTACCTCTTTTTATTAAGTTTTTTTTTTTTTTTTTTATTGTTACTCAATAGATCATAGTAATTTATTGCATTTAACCATTTTTATCTTTTTTCATTAAGTTTTTTTTACTATTACCTAATAAATCATAGTAACTTATTTTTACTATTATATAATTTAGAATTTTTCCCTCTTTTTATAAAGTTTTTTACTGTTACCCAATAGATCGTAGTAACTTATTTTTACTATTATATTGATTTGAGTTATTCTTGACAATTAGACCATTAGACCAAAAGTTATTCACTATAAAATTGATTACTTTTAAAAGTAGACCAAACCTTAGAAAAACTCAGGCCTCAGTTCTTACTTTACATATTATGACCCAAGTTTAGACCATTCCACGTGTAATTAAAGCAAAAACTTTTACCCTCTTACAAACTTTCTTCTCCTCCCCACGTATAGATGATACTTCTAGAAAATCTCATTCTCATGAAATATCTCTTCATTTTTCCCCAATTTCAATTCAAAATGCTTTTGTCTATTAATAATATTCTATGCAATTTATACAGAAAATTCTCTACCATTGACCAATGCAACAAAAATATATATAAATCTTGAGATCTCTCAAGTTGCTGAAATAATTGATAAGTGCATATTTCTAAAATTTATAATAACAAAAAAGTCTAATAAAGAGCATATACTATCTCACAAAATGCCATTAACTTAATATTTTCTTTAAAAAAGTTCAATGATAGGAATGGTAAAAAACATGATCCTATACAAGAAATACCAAAAATACATGCAAAACAATTTTCATAGGAGGATTTATCTTTAAATAATATGAAGACAATAGTAAAGATAAAATGCTTTGAATCAGATCCTACGAAAAAAGTTTGTTAATTATTTCAAATTAGACTCATCATTTATGTATAAAAATAATAATAGATCATATTATCTACATTAAAAAAATACATATTAATTTCAAAGTTCATTGCAAGATGTGAACTGCTAGGGTATTGCAATAATAAGTAATATTGATACAACAATGAGTTGGTATAAAAAAAAAATTAGGAAAAAAATGGATTTTTCTACTTCATTTGAATGAATTCAATCTAAAAGATGGTTTTGAAAATTATATAGTTGCTAAGATTTTTGATACGCTTTTAAATGATAAAAAGGTATGGAAGAAAAAAAAAACCACAATTCAACATACTATGTTAATTCTTTTTGCTGCACTATTCCAAAATTAACAAAAATAAAAAATTTACAAAAAACTATCACATCATTGAAATTTAATATAAATGCAAATACCTATGAAAAATCTTAGCGATAAAGTCCAAACTTTGTAAGATCTAATCAAGAATCTCTTGGTGCCAATTCATTAGTAATTAACACAAATGATGCAACAAAAGGAAAGAAATGATGAAAGCTCAAAAATTGAACAAATATGGACGGACTAAATTTCAAATGTTGAAGATGGAGAAACTGATAATGACAACAAGCGTCACCATATCACAATAACAAAGCATTGAAGAAAAAAAAAATCGTAATGAAGCTTTTTATTACATCACATAATAAAAATCAATAATATAGAATGAATTAATATGCTTTTATCAACTTTTATTATACAATATTACTCCAAGTTATTTTCATTATTGCTCATTACTTGAACAAAATAATTATAATAGATATATGTGTACAATTTATAATTGTTACATTTTATGATGAACTCATTACTAACAAAGTTTTATAATAAATATGCTATAATATATGTATAATATTTTCCAAAAACAAATTTACATAAAATATTATAACATTACCCGTGCATCGTACGAAAAACTTACTAGTTGTTTTAAGACATTAGAGGAAACCAAAAACTCCCTTTTTATAAAAATGGATAATTCATAATATCTTCAATTAGAAATAAGATATTGTTCATTGTAATAGTTTTTTTGTACTAGTAGCCATGGTTGTTAAGATCACAATCTGATCACAAGATGTAATATCCTATAAGGATTGTATAACTACATATATTTCTATTAAGCTTTTTCCTTATTATTGGTCCTTTAAATTAGGGCTGTCCAACCCACCCGGCCACCCGCCCAACCCGCCTGTACCCGACCGGCGTTCACCCGATCCGACAGCTCCGGCGGTCGGCCGTGGGTCCCGATCTCTAAAACCCGACGACCGGCGGGTCGATTTCGAGTCCCATCATTCAAAACCCGTGAAACTCGACCCGGCCGAAGACACCAAATTCTGGAGATTTTTCCAGCGATTCCGACGAGTTTTCAGCTTGATTTGGCAGATTTCGGCGACCAAAACAGGTAGATCCGGCATAGATACAGTAGATCCAGAGATTCCCGGCACGATTTGGGAGAAAAATAGTCGGATTTGATGAAATCTTCACCGGAACTTGGCCGGATCAGGCGAGATCTTGCTAATTTTGGCTGTTTTTCTGTGTTTTCCGTCAGGTTTCGGCCTCACCCGAAACCGATGGCACCCGCCGGCGAACTGACCCGTGAAAACCGACCCTCTTAACGGGTCGGTTGCTGGTTGAGAATCTGCAACCCGATCTTCTACGGGTCGGTTTGCGGGTTGGGCACAAACCCAACCCGCCCGACCCGTGGACACCCCTACTTTAAATAGCCCAAAATGAAATAAATTTTTCGGAGAGACTTGTCATCATTGATAAATTGATCGATTTGTTCAAGATAGAAGTACTCCAATTGAGCCACAATAGAATACCCAAAAGGGTTAGTATTGTTGGCCAATAATATGATTCGTTCGACAAATTGAAGAGGCATGTTGAGGGGTGAGAGTGTAGCATAAACATGGTGGGAAAGCGGGTAACCATGCACGAAACAAAGACAACATTGACTTTAGTAAAAGAGAAGCATAAATTATTGATAAGAAAGAAAGAGAGAGTAATTCCAGGAAGATTAGTTGAAAGAAAAAGAGAGTTGTGAATCGTGATAATGTGATACATCTAGATGCATAAAATATTTAACAATATCATCTCTCTATCTTCTTCTTTTTTATTAACCTTTTTTTTTTTTAAAGTTATTATCTCCTTAATTGATCATGAATTTCCAGACGCATAAATTTTTTTTAAAGTTAAGGAAATCTACATAAAAAGTTATTTTTTGTTTTCTAGAAAGATACATAAAAATTTCAATGTTCATAGCTTGTTCAAATTGGAACCCAAGCTTTATATTGTATTAAGTCTCAATGAAACCTTTTCAATTCAAGCTCATCTTTGTTATTTATTTTTACTAGTCTAAGCTTTAGACTAAATCTAATTATGTGAAATTCAAAACTCATCAATGTATTATTTTTGTTAAATTAAAAACTAAGTTTCATCACAAAAAATAAAAAGAACATAATGAAAATATCAACATTTAATCAAAACATTCTATGCAACTCTAATATGATAACCCAAACACAACTTACTAAAATTCACACTTCAAAATTTATGAGTAAACCTAAATTTTCAATTTATTTTGTCCTACAAGAATTAAAATATATTTATAAACTATAATAAAGTTAACAAACTTTTTAGTAAAGTTAAAATATATTTATAATTTAATGAGTTGTTATTTTTTGTTTTTGTGCGGGTCAAAAAGTGGTTAAACAACCCAGTTAGGACACAACTAATTTGTATTATGGGCTAATGACAATCCATAGTGGGAAATTTGAACAAGAACATGTATCTACGTAAAACCGCATAAAAAGGTTATGTTATTCAAGTATATAAAATATACTACAATTTCCCTCTCAAGGAACAAGCTCCTGAAGGTGCTTTTGGAATCTATTTTTCTCTCTACAATTCTCACTCTAAATCTCTTAGTGATTTTTTCTGTGGTCGTCCCTTTGCCCTTATTTTCCCTTATATTTGCCATATTTTCTTCTCTAGGATGTGTTGTCCCTACACAGTTGGATATCTTTCTATCCCATCAGACTCTTCCTTCCTTACTTTAATGATGAATGGAGACTTTTGGGGTTCTCTGCACTATTTAGGCCAGTCATTCATTAATAAATGCAACTCTACCAAGTAGGTGAGTCTAATTAATGCTGAGTGACTATAGATTTATCAGAAGCTTCAAAAAAGCTTCTTGGAAAATCTCAAATGTCCAAGAATTCTTCCTCAATAGCTCAGAGAATGCTTCATCCTTGTCTGCTCGATAAGCGTCTTATCCTCAAATTCGGTCTTGGATATGATCCTTGGTGTTTACAACCAAAGCAGTATAACCTTGGTTTATGGTCCGAGGTTTGTCCCTTTTAGTGAGGCTTCTTTTTAGAATGGGTTGGTTTGAATTGGGCTTATCTTTATCTAAGGCCCAATGTTATTTGGGCTCAAGATCCACTTCCCTACCGTTTTTAATATGGAATGCATGACCAAATTTAAGTAAAAGTGTCAATGTTTACCAATAATGGATTTGTGCTATAGTCAGTGACAGAGCTAAGAAAAATTCATTGGAAAAAATGGGAGGTTTTATGTAAGCCTAAATCCGAAAGTTGGATGGGATTCAAAGACTTGGGAAAATTTAACAACGCAATGTTGGCAAAACAAGTTTAAAGACTACTAAAAGACCAAAACTCCCTATTTTTTCGGGTTTCAAAGCAAAATAATTTCCAAATGGGTTGATCTTTGAAGCTCAAGTGGCAGGAGGGTCATATGCTTGGTAGAGTATTCTCAAAGCCAGGAAGGTGATTTCAAGGGGTATGAGATGAAGGATAGGGCATGGAAAAAGCATAAATATTTATAATGACAACTGGTTGCCTGGGAAGGGCTTGGCCAAAGTGGTATCTCCACATGTGCCTACATTGGAAGGTGCACAAGTTGTTGCTCTCATCAACCTGGACACAAGGACTTGGAATCAGAACATGGTATAACAACATTTTTTGAGTTTTGAGGCTGACCGTATAAAAACCATACCACTGTGTTGGACAGTACAGAATGATTGTGTAATACGGCCAGCTTGTGGTAGTGGGGAATACTCAGTTAAAACGGGTTATAAGCTCCTGTGTGAAGAAGAATACTCTAGTGCTGCATCGAGCTCAGATAGGTCGGAGCATGATCTTTTTTTGAAACGCATTTGGAGATTATGTGTCCCAAATAAAATAAAATTGTTCCTTTGGCGAGTATGTTCAAATGCTTTGCCAACAAAGGAAAATTTGAAGAGGAGGAAGATTCTACACGATGCCAAATGCAGTGCTTGCCTCTCGGCCCAAGAGACCACATTCCACGCTATCTGGAGTTGGGAGTTGATACATTAAATCTGGAACCCTATTTCGGCTAGGCTTGAACAAAGTACCCTAGAATTCAAGACATGCAGGAGCTTATTCATCTGGTTGGGCAGCAAATGGAAAGTCTTAAGCTGTTTGCAGTTGTGGCGTGGTTTATTTGGAACCACAAAAATTGGCTGAGATTGAATGAGAAGGGCATGGCGACTGATAGAATTTTTACAGAAGCCAAGGAGTACCTTTCAGACTTTCAGCTAAAACTTCCGAGGACTGCACCTAAACCGTCCAAGGTGAGTATAAGATGGAGACCTCCATTGGGTGAGCTATATAAAACAAACTATGATAGGGATATGTTCAGTGAGTCGGGCGAGGTAGGTATCGGAATTGTAGTTCGAGATGCAAAAGGGGAGGTTATTATGGTCCTTGCTAAAAAAAATCACCTATCCGAGGTCAATGGTGATGTTAGAAGCCTTAGCTAAAAGAAGGGCTGTAAAACTTATTGTGGAGTTAGGCATCTCTTTGCCTGAATTTGAGGGGGACTCGGAGGTGGTGTACAGGGCGTTGCGGACAACGAATTGGAGCCACCCGTCCATTGGCCAGATTATCAAAGACACTTTGTCTATCGTGGGTTCACTTAGAACCTTTTTTTTCTCTCATACTAGGCGGTGGGGTAACTGTGTTGCCCATGCTTTGGCTAAGAGAGCAATTGTTTCTTTTCCTTTACTAGTGTGGATGGAGCATATTGACATAGAACAGCTTGTTATTTTAGATTCTGCAACTACTTAATAAAAGCAGTCATTGTTGATTCTCAAAAAAAAAAAAAAAAATTATATAAATATAACATATAAGGACAAAGTTTAACTACAAATTACCATTGAATTACATTTTCTTCTTATATCTTCCATGTTTGAAAATTTTCCAAAAGATAAAAAGATCAATAATTATGTTATCAATCAAATATTAAATTTTAAGTTTTTGTAGTTTAAAATTATGCATAAAAAAAATTATCTTCATTTTTTAAAAACTTATAAAGGTATAAATTATTATTAATATTTTAGAATCATATAGTTATTATTTGTGTTTATAAAGTTTTGGAGTACAATTGAAAAAGAAAATCTAATTGTTGGGTTTATGTATTACTAAAACAATTTAAAAATCACTCATTTTTATGAGAATAGTAAACTATTAAATTAAAATTTTGAACCTTTAAACTTTTGAAGGTAACATTTTCTTTTGTATTTTATTTCTTTACAATTAAAATATTTTTTTCTCTAAATTAGTTGGTCATCTAATGTTTAATGTACAAGGAAAAAAAATATCGTGATACAATAAGGTTTAAATAAAACATTTTTTTTTTTTTTAAGACTTTGAGATTTAACTAAAAAATTTTAAAATTTAATGTTTAAATAAAGAGAAATGCTACGTTAATAACAATTTTTTACAAAAATTTGACAACAAATCCTAGATGGAAAATTAAAATTATAAAAGTAATAAGACAAATATTAATGGTTATCATCTCCTTAATTATCCATGAATTTCTAGACAGCAACGCTTTTCACCAAAAAATATTTAGGGAAATCACATAAAAGACCCAAAGTTTATGCCCTCTTTCAAATGAACTTCTAATTTTTTTTTTCAGTAAAGTTCCAATGAGATTGTTTCAATTTGAACTCTCTATTTATCTCTGTTACTCATTGTTTTTAGTCCTTAAGGAAATTAAAAATAAAAGGAAAACCATTGATGAAATTATTTCTTAATTTTACCTTAATAGCCTTAATTTGCTTATTATGTATTTGTAGGGTTCAAATTCTTTACGTAAACCCAAAGACAATTAATTTGTAGAGTATGGGTCAAAGAACTAGAATTAGTAAGGGATTAATAACAATGGATCATAACCATTTCAACAGTGTATTCATCAGTTTGTATACATTGATAGTTTTTATCACTCTCTTGTTTTTCTTCTCTCTCTTTTCTCTCCCCCTTCTTCCGGGGTCTAATTGACAGGTGCTCCCCTCTATTATATAGTCACTCCTACTCTCATCTCCATCGTCCACATGCTCCCCATCCATGAACTTGCTCAAGTACCTGTCACGTCAGGCAGCTTCTTTTCATCTCTGTGTGAGTGGCGGTAGGTTGGGATGCACTGTTCAGAGATCTTCTCCACATAAATGCGGCCAGAAAAGCTGTTGCAATGCATTGAATACGGTGGCAGCAGCCTTTCCCTCAGATATTTCCCCATCCTTATCGTTCCTGAATATGCTTTGAGCTTATCTTGATCAGGTGGAGTCCTCAGACAGTCATTCGGGCTTTTCCCCTACTCAATTAGTCTCCGATATCATATCAGAGCAAAACATCTTCCTCGGACAGGAGATGTCCTCCTCGGACTGGAGATATGGCAGCAGCCTTTCCCTCAGATATTTCCCCATCCTTATCGTTCCTGAATATGCTTTGAGCTTATCTTGATCAGGTGGAGTCCTCAGACAGTCATTCGGGCTTTTCCCCTACTCAATTAGTCTCCGATATCATATCAGAGCAAAACATCTTCCTCGGACAGGAGATGTCCTCCTCGGACTGGAGATATCCTCCTCGGACAGCTATGATCCTTCATCAAGAGGATTCCACTCCTAGCTGGGCCTTGTCTTTTCCGCATCCCTCTTTTCGGATGTGAAACAGTCCTCTCGTGGGCATTCGGCCCATTAACTTGGGCCTGGCCCCCTTTTCCCCCACAGTATTCAAAAATGATTTAACAATAATATATTAAGGGTTTGAAAAGAAAATTGAGAAAAAAATTCAAATTAAATAAAATTAGAATACATTTTATACTTAAACTACTTTAGGTTACAAAATATGAATATTATACTGTTTACTAAGAAGGAAAAGAAAAGATTTCTCAAAAAAAAAAGAAAAAAAAAAAGAAAAAGAAAAGAAAAGAATGAGAAGAACCTATGAATATGTGTGAAGTGCAGTTCGTGCGAAGAGGCAAATATACCTATTTATTTATTTTCGTACTTGTTTTGGAATTTGAACATATTTTCTTTCTATTTAATTCAGGAGGATGAAGTTCCAAGCCAATCCAATAGGACGTAACTGGGACTTTTCTGTAGTTGTGGCATTGTTGTGTTGAAGTTTTTGTTGTTTTTGCCTGGGCTGTTCCTTCATCCTTGACCAGTTTCGCAATTGTGTTGTTTTGGTATGAACTGTTGCTTGTTCTATGGTATTTTCCCTGAGTCATTGGTATAACAAAAAAAAAAAAAAAACTTATTTTCTATTGGGCTTGGATTTTGCTTAAGATTTTGAGTTATGTTAGGATTAGAATCTTTTATAATATTAATGTAACTCCAATGCAAAGTTTTTAAAAATAGTACTCCGTATAAATTTAATATATATATATATATATATATATATTGCAATTGACACTGAACATGTTCAATTTTATTTCTCCTTACAATCGTTTATGGTAGTCCAATTATTAAAAAAAGAAAAATTGACAATAATCATAAAATGAATATGGTCTCATCTCATGTCGAATTTTGTTGCCAGCGTTCATTTTCTATCAAAATATTGTCTCACTCGAAATATATTGTCTCATGTTAAGGAATTATTAAGGACGACAGGTAAAGGACTACTCAAAGAGGGTGAAGGGAATAGTATTAGGTTCCATTTGTTTCAAGGTTCATAGAGAATGTTTCTCGTTGAAAAATTCCTTGTGCTTCGAAGAAGCACTAAAAACACCTGTTGTTTCCTGTTGGCTGATTCATAAAAAACTCCACGAAAATACGGCCACAATGATCCATCTCCCCTTTATCATATGTTCATTCTTGCAATTACCAATAACTAAACCTTGCTTCTTCACAAATCACAATATGATCTGAGTAATCAAAACCCAAATCAAACAAGGAATTTTAATGACCACCACGATTGCCATTTCCGAATGTACTAACATCTTTTTCAAATCTCTAAGCCCATCTCCGCTTCAGATCACACAAACTACTCTAAGCCAATTCACTTTCATCGGAGCTCTAACTAGTTAAGCTCATTCACTTTCATCCTCCTCACTCTCTTTCTTCTTCAAATTTAACTTCAAGAGCCCTTGCTTCGTTACAAAGAAATGGCCTCTTCGAACAAACTGTCACTCGAGTTTGTTCACTTGACTTCAACAGTAGATGAGAGGAGAATGGAAAATAACTAGAATGCACTAAATTTTAGAGATGAGTTGTTGACCTAGGAATCACTTGCCTACAATCGGAACTCCGTGTTTAAACTGTCTGTCAAATTAGTCTTTGCAAAATGTTTTCATATAAATCACGTCTGCAGGGAGATCAACTACACTGAAGCAATTGCCAAGCGGGGTTGTTCTCAAGTTGAAGAATTAGATTTTGTGATAACCCTCCAGAGGATTAAATTACTCCTTTGTAATGATAAGCCAATTTACCATTTTTTTTATCGGACTATAAGCACTAAAACTGATATATCCTCTTTTAACCAAAAAATAAATAAATAAAATTTATGCTAATTTGTAATCACTCCTGCGGGCAATATAATTGATAAACCTTTGTGCCTGAACAGAACATAATACCTCATACTTACGCAGCCGAAGCCTATTCAAATGCCTTTAACACTTATTTGCCCTTAAGAACTCAGCAAGTTCATCTGGGAGACCGAGTAACAGGAGGGGAAGAAAGAAGACTGGATCTTGTAAATTGCAGATAATAGTCACAGAAGCAAGGTGAATATGCGAAAGAGGCCCACTTCCTCATTATATAACTCAATATAATTAATATAACTTCCGTATAAAAGGGCAGATTATCAATGTCTTTCGAGTGAACAAAATTGCTTGTTGGTAAAGATCATTTCATTTTCTTTTTTTTTTCTTTTTTTTTTTGATGGGATCATTTCATTTTCTTTATTTTGAAGTGCAGTTCATCCCTTCCTCTTTACCTTATTTTTCTTCTTACCCTTTGTAGACTTGGAACTTATATAACTTGTTTGACAAGCTTTGATCACACAACGAACATGAATATCATCTTTGGGGATTTTATTAAGCAGAATCTTTGCAGCCTTATGCTCCCCTGAAGCTAAAAGAACTTGATACATTCTGCAAGCATTCCAATAACGGATACATTAAATATTTAGGCAATCAGACTAATTCCTTTTTACTTTTTTCTATAGGCAACTAACACACCCAGGTTTAAGAATATGCTATTTAGTCCAAAAATCATTAGGAACTACTCCCAGAAATCAAGGCACTGAAGGTAGAGGTCCACCTAAAGCAACCATGTAATGTAGAAGAAATAAGCATATCAGTACTCACCTTAGAAAACTGAGGACGTTATAAGGAAGTCCAGCAGCTTGATATTCTTTCCAAATCAGAAGAGAACTCTGCAAATCTTTGGCATTGACACAAGCATTGAGAAGAAAATCAAGACATTTTCGGGAAGGAGAGAGGCAAAGTTCATCCTTAATGACTTGAAGCAAGTCCAGTCCAATCTGCAAATGCGTAGACTCTGACTCTCCAACTTGGGAAAATACCTACACATTTATGACAGCAAAACAACAAAAAATTAAGGTCCATGCCATCCATCCGTGTTAACATCATAATGAAGACTAAAATCTTTCACATATCAAATGTCTGAAAGAGTATCACAAGCACAGCTACTCTAACAATCAAATCTGAGACTCTCAAGGCAAAAGATACACTGAAAGTGACTTGAAATAGATGCAAATCAACAGCAGAACTGAATCAAAGAAAGAATGAATATAAGCAACCTGAAACATGTATGTTAAGAATCTTCCAACAAAATAGAAGGTACGGTTTCAGCAGACCTTAAATGCTTATATCGTACACAATATAAAATAAGTCTGCAGCAACCATCCACCCAATAGTCTACATCTTTTAATTCCTCGAATAGCTGAAGCAATCTACTCAACTCTCCATCAGATTGAAGATGCTCCTATGGGATAAGTAAAAACCAGTCACTATTTGTACAAGAGAAGGAATACAATCATTGGTTGAAGAACTTACCATAAGACTTATAACAGCCTTTGGTTCCAAATTGGATCCAGATTGCTTGATTTCTTCATATATATCAAGGGCATCAGACATTTGCCCATGTGATGCAAGAGCTGACACAAGGACACTCTTGATTTCATTTAGGTTTTTAACTGGAATTCCTTTATTTGAGACTACCTGCAGCATTGGAGCATCAAGAAATAAAACATCAGCAATCAAAACATTTACAAATATCATCCACATATATTACACTTGCAAAATTTCAAAGGAGAAAAAAGAGGGGGTTTTTTTTGGGGGGGGGGGGGGGTGTGGAGGAGAGAAGTATAAGTCTTCTGTAATGCTTAAAAGGGGAAAAAAGTATGTGATTAAATTATAAGGGTATATAATGTTTCAATGTTTTCCTCAAAAAATTGAAAATTAAATTAAAATAAGAGTTGGAATATTTCTGTAATGATGATACATGTTTCTTAACATGTATGAATAGAGTTGGAATCATGTATGAATAGAGTTGGAATCAATATAACGCAGATAACTCATATATGTAATGAATTTCTCACTTTTTAAGGTACATTCCACATTACATATTAAGTCTTTTTTACTAAGAGAAGTGTTACATTCACAATATTTTCACAACAAACCATAGATGGTAAGTTGTTAGTGGTTCTAATTTGAATCCATAACTAAAATTACTTTTTTACCCACCAATAACAACTTGCCACTTAAGATTAGTTGTAAAAGTGTTGTGGACATAGCATTTCTCTTTTACTAATGGACTGATAAACTACATTACAAGCAACTTGCCACATCTACAAATACCTGTTTTGCCTTCTCAAACTGTCCACAATTTGCATATGCATTTATAAGTGCCATGAAAATCTGCCTCGTGACTTGAACTCCAAAATGCTTCAGTTCTTCGTAATACTACAAGCAGATAAATAGACCACAGAATGTTTAGCTTTCAGAAATTTAAAAAACAGCAAAGTATCATTTACATAACCCATCACCTCCCCAACCCCCCAAAAAAAAGAAACCCAAAAGGAAAAAATAGGCACGCACAAATATGCTGACATGCACAAAAAAAAGTATTTTAGCTATGCAAGAATTGTTCATAAATAACTGTAGTGAAGGGACTACCAACAGAAGCATCCAAAAATATGAGATGGTTCATAAAATGTTGGTGGCATAAAGCACCATAAAATTGCACCCAATACATTATCTATACATGTTAATCAACCAAAAAGTAACATTATATGGAAACATATAAAAAAAGAAACATAGATATATTTTGTTTGTGTTTTTTGTGTGTATTATTAGTCAATACTACTCATGTTTTAATAAAAAGGCAGATTTTCTGCAGACTCACAGTAAGCTTTTGGACATGAATATTGCATTAAAGCCCATAAAATTTAATACAATGGAATGGGGAGGTCTGTACATTATCTAGCAGCAACTTAAACATGAAACCTNATCGATGCATATCGCACACAATTTTTTTTTTTTTTTTTGGGCCGGAGCGGGGGGGGGGGGGTGGGTGGGGAGGTAGGGTCCATACAGTGTAATGGAAGTAAGGGGAGCAAACCTCATCAAAAAGAACTTCCATGGCCATATCATCATTACAGAAATTATCCTTCAGTTGCTTGAGCAAATCAACAGCAGAACTGAATCAAAGAAAGAATGAATATAAGCAACCTGAAACATGTATGTTAAGAATCTTCCAACAAAATAGAAGGTACGGTTTCAGCAGACCTTAAATGCTTATATCGTACACAATATAAAATAAGTCTGCAGCAACCATCCACCCAATAGTCTACATCTTTTAATTCCTCGAATAGCTGAAGCAATCTACTCAACTCTCCATCAGATTGAAGATGCTCCTATGGGATAAGTAAAAACCAGTCACTATTTGTACAAGAGAAGGAATACAATCATTGGTTGAAGAACTTACCATAAGACTTATAACAGCCTTTGGTTCCAAATTGGATCCAGATTGCTTGATTTCTTCATATATATCAAGGGCATCAGACATTTGCCCATGTGATGCAAGAGCTGACACAAGGACACTCTTGATTTCATTTAGGTTTTTAACTGGAATTCCTTTATTTGAGACTACCTGCAGCATTGGAGCATCAAGAAATAAAACATCAGCAATCAAAACATTTACAAATATCATCCACATATATTACACTTGCAAAATTTCAAAGGAGAAAAAAGAGGGGGTTTTTTTTGGGGGGGGGGGGGGGTGTGGAGGAGAGAAGTATAAGTCTTCTGTAATGCTTAAAAGGGGAAAAAAGTATGTGATTAAATTATAAGGGTATATAATGTTTCAATGTTTTCCTCAAAAAATTGAAAATTAAATTAAAATAAGAGTTGGAATAATTACTGTAATGATGATACATGTTTCTTAACATGTATGAATAGAGTTGGAATCATGTATGAATAGAGTTGGAATCAATATAACGCAGATAACTCATATATGTAATGAATTTCTCACTTTTTAAGGTACATTCCACATTACATATTAAGTCTTTTTTACTAAGAGAAGTGTTACATTCACAATATTTTCACAACAAACCATAGATGGTAAGTTGTTAGTGGTTCTAATTTGAATCCATAACTAAAATTACTTTTTTACCCACCAATAACAACTTGCCACTTAAGATTAGTTGTAAAAGTGTTGTGGACATAGCATTTCTCTTTTACTAATGGACTGATAAACTACATTACAAGCAACTTGCCACATCTACAAATACCTGTTTTGCCTTCTCAAACTGTCCACAATTTGCATATGCATTTATAAGTGCCATGAAAATCTGCCTCGTGACTTGAACTCCAAAATGCTTCAGTTCTTCGTAATACTACAAGCAGATAAATAGACCACAGAATGTTTAGCTTTCAGAAATTTAAAAAACAGCAAAGTATCATTTACATAACCCATCACCTCCCCAACCCCCTCAAAAAAAAGAAACCCAAAAGGAAAAAATAGGCACGCACAAATATGCTGACATGCACAAAAAAAAGTATTTTAGCTATGCAAGAATTGTTCATAAATAACTGTAGTGAAGGGACTACCAACAGAAGCATCCAAAAATATGAGATGGTTCATAAAATGTTGGTGGCATAAAGCACCATAAAATTGCACCCAATAACATTATCTATACATGTTAATCAACCAAAAAGTAACATTATATGGAATAGCAGCAACTTAAACATGAAACCTTGACCAAAACATAAATTTCAAACTACCTTGATAATATCTTCTTCGCGGTCACAGTTGCTTATCAGATAACTGAATGTCTGTGAATCAGGTTTTACATCTGCAAGTTCCATTTTCCTGAGAACCATCAATGCTCCATATGTGTTCTTCTGCGAAGTGTTTAGCAAAAAAGTAAGACCAAGAAATCTTGAATGCAGAACCATATTAAAATAAAGCTTGAAAAGTCATTGGTGCATATAACATCATTATCATGATCTGCAGCCATACCCAGAGAATGCAATAATTAAAGATTGCAAAATTACACATATCATCTGTTAAAACTATAATTGAGATTACCCATTATCTTAAATAAATTGTACCTTTTGAGTTTCTACAAATAACTCGGAGAGAAAAAGGCAATTTTCAAAGGACAACAGAAAATTTTGCAAAGCCATTACCAATATAAAGAAAAAAAACAATGATAACAAAAAAAACTTTTTTATATTTTTATAAATAATTATAACAAAAAAAACCTGAACCCCACCCAACAATAAATTGGTAAAGCCAATGCATTATGCATATGTTAAATAAATCCCACGATTTTGGTAAGTTCAATCACAGTCAATGTTGACTGATTCACTGCTTTAGTCCCCTCGTGTCTCTCACTCTCCCTATAACAACAATTGACTGATTGGAATCAGTCACTATCAGTGAAATCAGACAAGGATTATAATCCTTGCCTCATGGTCCTGCCAACATCAACATCCCTCAGAAAACAGTGCTAATCGGACCATCAAAGCTCAGAATTAGGCCAGCATCTCTTAATCCTACCATTGCTGCGATGGTCAGTCCTTGAAGACAGTAAGGAGTAAGGACCAAGTGGTGTTGGTCGATGGAGTACCTCATGTAAGCCATGCTTGAACCATAGGAAGCACGGACACTTCATTTAGGGTGCTGCACCCATGTCGTACCCGTGTCATATTGATGTCATACCAGCTGTTTTATGTTATAATTTTTCAAAAATTGCTCATGTCACCGTGTCTATACCCATACCTGTGTCCTTGTCCGTGCTCCTAGCTTGAACCACTTGTCTCTCCTTAAGAACAGAATGACATCCCTTAGTGACCAAACCACCTTGCACCATTACATGCACACTAGCAACGTCACTTAACGATACCTAGGCAAAAATGACACTGGTGGCTCAAATTGATGATTTTCTTGTGGGGAATTTGGGTGTCCTCATTTAAATGTTGGAATCGCCATCATCCCATGTCATCTTTAGCTGGCATGGCCATCCTTCCTCTTTTTTTTTTTTTTTTTTTTTAAATAAATTTACCATTGAAAGCGCAAAGGGGCATGGCCACCCCATGTCGTCTTGACATCATGGGTTCCACCCATGATTTCATGTTATTGTGAAATCATAGACCCACTGTTTCACACTAATGCCAGATTGGGTGTTCAACTTGCAATTTCACTTGCTGTCTACCTTGCCCTAATGGACGCTCTAATTTAAAGTAAAATTTTTACAAAATTTAAAAAAAAAAAAAAGAAAAAAAAAAAAAGGCAATTACAGATAACCTTACGCTCATTTTAACCTTGTTTACCCATGGTTCAAAAGTTGGCACCTTTTTTTTTTTACCTGAGGTAACCTCCGTTAGCCTTCCATAACCTATCTCACTAATTTTATAGTCAAAAAATTCTTTTGAAAAAAAACAACTGGAAAAAACAAGATCAAAGATGGTATTTGTAAAAATGTCCAAGCTTAGCTCAAGGACACAGAAAATGTCCAAGCTTCGCCTCTGTATTCCTTGCATATGTACTAATGTATGTGCATGCGTCAATTGTGTGTGCACTGATTGTTCAGACAGTTACTTGCTAGAGGTTCTACAAATGCATACTTGGCAATAATTTTCAACTAATCAATATTTACCAACAGAAGAGAAACTAATAAGCAGAAACCATACTGACTTATAATAGAGAACCCCAATGATGTTTTGGAAATCAAAATATCATAAAATAAAATTTGAAAAAAAAGAAAAAGAAAAGGGAAACAAGAGCATCTCATTAAGCTAAGAAACTTACCTCTCGAAAATATCCAGCCATTATAGCATTGTACATGTTGGCTGTAGGTGTCAAATTCATTTTCTCTAAGTCCTCAAGCATGCCATATGCACCCTCAAACTGCATTGGAAAGAAAAAATAACAGAAATTTGTGGTGTGATACTACCATCAAACTATGCAACATATCCAAGTATAAACATTAGTTTGGAAAAATGCGACAAAGGGAAAATCAATGCATGAGTGAGCATGCACAATAAATAAATAAATAAATAAATAATAAAATAAAAAAAGCAAAAACTTACATCTTTCATTCTCACGCATAAACTTATCATACTCCTGAAGGTTTCATTGTTTGGCGTCATATCCTGGCAACAAATCACTGAATAGATTCGACGAACCTTGAGATTGATGTAATTCGCCAGAGGGAAGGGAAAAACAGAAAACATATTAGTACTGACATACAGTAAAATAGAGTCAAAACAACAGTGAAGGTTAATAGCAAAAGCACATTAATAAATGATAACATAAAAGGTCTTTCTGAACATATAATCAACATCTGACAATCACTAGAAAGGAAAATATTAAACTTCTAACGTGATTGACATGCAAAACAAATCAAAAGAGGAAAGAAATCTTTAAAACTTCATAATCTAAATCTCAATGCTAAAAAGACATAAAACCAAATACCATAGAACACACCCAAAAATTATAAGTGGAATAGATGACAATGAAGTATAAAGTAGAAACAGAAAATTTCAAGAGAAAATAGGTTTAAGTACATGTTCATCTTATGATTCTTGTCCATAATTATCACTATTAGTAATAAAGTTATTTTTTGGCCCTCTTCCTGGTAAAGAAATTATAATTAATTTTTTTTTTTTTGCTGGGTAATTTGTTATTGAGGGGGATTGAACCCCCGAGTAAGCGGCCACATAGGGTACCGGGTACCACTCAGGCAACTAGGCCCGGTTAAAGAAATTATAATTAATGTCACCATTATGTATTCTGCATATGTTTAGAGTGGAATCAAACTTTCATTTTATCTAAGAGATGCAACACATATCCTAATTAATTACTTGCAAACTTAACTTCTCCCAGTCCTTGGATAATAGATGTCAAAAGGTTCAACAGTTACAAAGAGGCAGGCACAACATAATGCCAGCATTAAATTTTGTTTTTATTCAGCCAGTTTGGATTAACAAATCTCTTCACCATTCATAAAAGTAATAAATTTTAAGTTAAAATTGACTCATCAAATTAATATAAATTCTAAGTTTAAATTGTTAGTATCAGCAAGTTGAGAAGAAAGCACAAAGATAAATGAAATGATAAAACATACCAAATTAAACAGAGATGCAACACATATCCTAATTAATTACTTGCAAACTTAACTTCTCCCAGTCCTTGGATAATAGATGTCAAAAGGTTCAACAGTTACAAAGAGGCAGGCACAACATAATGCCAGCATTAAATTTTGTTTTTATTCAGCCAGTTTGGATTAACAAATCTCTTCACCATTCATAAAAGTAATAAATTTTAAGTTAAAATTGACTCATCAAATTAATATAAATTCTAAGTTTAAATTGTTAGTATCAGCAAGTTGAGAAGAAAGCACAAAGATAAATGAAATGATAAAACATACCAAATTAAACTCACAGCTCTCTTCAGTAGCATGTAAAATGGAGTGTAACACCTCAATCGATAAGGTCAACCCCACTTCACACATTTCGTCAACTAAATCAAGAGCAGCATGCACCTGAAAAATTGTAATAAATAAACATATACCCAATTTCAAACATAGTCCAAACTAAAAATGGTCTAAAAAACACAAAATTATCTAGTGAAGTATACCAACCTGAAAACAAGAGGACTCATAGAAAAAAATAGTATACGGACAAGAAACAAATTAGGAGATCAACTTATTTTTTCTCCTTTTAGTCAACAGACCAATCATACCTTCAGTGAATCACAACAATATGTAATGAGCTCTGCATAGGATGAGGACGAAGGTGTCACTTCCAATTTTGCATGGAAGTTTTTAAATTTTGAAATGACATCCTCAACCTTCAATATTCAATCAAACAAGTGAGAAAACAAAAGTCAAAATGAGAAACAATGATAAACAATTGAGATTTATTGGAAATAATGATTATGCATAACAATATGGAAGAAAGTGCTCATTTAGTTGAAAATTTTAATAGAAAAATAGAAGCTGATTGGAGTCATAAAGCAATTATATGTTTGAAAATAGACCAAAAGATATTTCAAGAGAATGCACATTATTTTGGCTTTCATGTGTAGTTCAAGTGATGTGGGGATCAAGGAAATCCAACACCTAGCGAGGCATATATTTTGTTTTATAACAATATGGCAAGATATAAACCCTTCATTGAAATCGCCAATTCTCTTAAGTTTTTATGTCATCATTTTTTCTTTATCTTCATTGTCAACCAGCTACAACTTCCATAGATCCATACAAAAAAGGAGTCAGCATTATTCATTAAAGAGAAGACAATTAAAGATGTATTTCCTTGAGGTTCATCTTCAACTAAATAAAGCCTAATTCCAACTGTGTAGTTTTGGCTACAAGAATCCTTTTGACCATTAAGCTCTGTCCAGAGGCTATGCTCAGTTTCAGAAATCACAAATTATCCCTTTGCCAGGGCATCACATGCAGAAAGACAATGAGTAGACAGACCACCCTTTTCTCAATTAGGATTCTTTTTAAAATACAGTTTCCAATTTTAAAGAGGAAGGAAAGAATTAGGTACTATTAATCTGTTGAATTTACAATTCCAAATCCCTATTTTTTGAAAACATACAGGGTACAGGTATGCTAATGGGCTGTTTGGTCCTTGTTATGCTTCAAAGAAAAAGCAATGAGCCATGGAAAACCTTTGTCTACATTTTCTCCTATAAAGCATATCAGTGATGGAGTTAGGGTTCTAATGTGGGTTACAGACATTAGCTTGCAACAACTTTAAGGGGATTAGACATCCTAACTTCATTGACATGGAAGGCATACTCTTCAGTCTTTGTATAAGGTTCATCTCAACTAAACCTTCATCTTAATTAAATTGGGGGAGGCTCCATAGATCCATTTTCAACAAATCAAGGCATCATGTTTTTATTTTTTCCTTTCCACCATTCTGTCCTACCTAAAATCATATTCTCATTCACTTACTTGTTTAGCAAAACAAATTATTATCCAGGTAACTTTGCCCAAACCAGCATCATAGCTTCAAAAGATCATGGCGAGAACTGAGAAGTCAGTAGTTAGAAAGCCTCTACAACCATCCAACCATTCTTGTCCAGCACACACTTAACTATTCATTATGGTCTCAGGAGGAAGAAGAATAAAAAATAATGATAATAAAACTTTAGAAAGATCATCTCCAATGCTGTTGGTCAATAATTAAGCAAATGTAACTATTTTTTTTTTTTTGATAAGTAATAAAGATTCATTGATATCAAAAAGAGAAAAACACCCAAGTACATAGGAAGTATACAGGGGAGATTAAATCAAAAACGAACATTACAAAAATCAAGAAAATCCAAAATAGAAGAAAAAGGATGGTTTCTCCACACAGAGAACCAATCAAGTAAGGTTCTAAAGAAAAGAAGCTTGAGGTCAGGCATGGAACGCTCCTTGTCTTCAAAACACCTACTATTTCTCTCCTTCCAAATACACCACATCAAACAATGAGGAACAACCATCCATAAATCTCCATTACGATGGCGACCAAAACGACCATGCCAGCAAGCCAAAAGCCCAACAACAGAGAATGGCATAACCCAACAAACTCCAAATAACCCAAAAACCATATCCCATAATTCCAAAGCAACCGGGCAATGAAGGAAAAGATGGTCAATAGTTTCACTATTACACTTGCACATATAACACCAATCCAAAATGCAAACTTTTCTTTTCCTTAAGTTGTCAATTGTCAGACAATTCCCCAAGGCTGCGGTCCAAACAAAGAAAGCCACTCTAGAGGGGATCTTCTAACCTTTTTTTTTTTTTTACCTGAGGTAACCTCCGTTAGCCTTCCATAACCTATCTCACTAATTTTACAGTCAAAAAATTCTTTTGAAAAAAAACAACTGGAAAAAACAAGATCAAAGATGGTATTTGTAAAAATGTCCAAGCTTAGCTCAAGGACACCGAAAATGTCCAAGCTTCGCCTCTGTATTCCTTGCATATGTACTAATGTATGTGCATACGTCAATTGTGTGTGCACTGATTGTTCAGACAGTTACTTGCTAGAGGTTCTACAAATGCATACTTGGCAATAATTTTCAACTAATCAATATTTACCAACAGAAGAGAAACTAATAAGCAGAAACCATACTGACTTATAATAGAGAACCCCAATGATGTTTTGGAAATCAAAATATCATAAAATAAAATTTGAAAAAAAAGAAAAAGAAAAGGGAAACAAGAGCATCTCATTAAGCTAAGAAACTTACCTCTCGAAAATATCCAGCCATTATAGCATTGTACATGTTGGCTGTAGGTGTCAAATTCATTTTCTCTAAGTCCTCAAGCATGCCATATGCACCCTCAAACTGCATTGGAAAGAAAAAATAACAGAAATTTGTGGTGTGATACTACCATCAAACTATGCAACATATCCAAGTATAAACATTAGTTTGGAAAAATGCGACAAAGGGAAAATCAATGCATGAGTGAGCATGCACAATAAATAAATAAATAAATAAAAAATAAAAGAAAAAAAGAAAAAACTTACATCTTTCATTCTCACGCATAAACTTATCATACTCCTGAAGGTTTCATTGTTTGGCGTCATATCCTGGCAACAAATCACTGAATAGATTCGACGAACCTTGAGATTGATGTAATTCGCCAGAGGGAAGGGAAAAACAGAAAACATATTACTACTGACATACAGTAAAATAGAGTCAAAACAACAGTGAAGGTTAATAGCAAAAGCACATTAATAAATGATAACATAAAAGGTCTTTCTGAACATATAATCAACATCTGATAATCACTAGAAAGGAAAATATTAAACTTCTAACGTGATTGACATGCAAAACAAATCAAAAGAGGAAAGAAATCTTTAAAACTTCATAATCTAAATCTTAACGCTAAAAAGACATAAAACCAAATACCATAGAACACACCCAAAAATTATAAGTGGAATAGATGACAATGAAGTATAAAGTAGAAACGGAAAATTTCAAGAGAAAATAGGTTTAAGTACATGTTCATCTTATGATTCTTGTCCATAATTATCACTATTAGTAATAAAGTTATTTTTTGGCCCTCTTCCTGGTAAAGAAATTATAATTAATGTCACCATTATGTATTCTGCATATGTTTAGAGTGGAATCAAACTTTCATTTTATCTAGGAGATGCAACACATATCCTAATTAATTACTTGCAAACTTAACTTCTCCCAGTCCTTGGATAATAGATGTCAAAAGGTTCAACAGTTACAAAGAGGCAGGCACAACATAATGCCAGCATTAAATTTTGTTTTTATTCAGCCAGTTTGGATTAACAAATCTCTTCACCATTCATAAAAGTAATAAATTTTAAGTTAAAATTGACTCATCAAATTAATATAAATTCTAAGTTTAAATTGTTAGTATCAGCAAGTTGAGAAGAAAGCACAAAGATAAATGAAATGATAAAACATACCAAATTAAACTCACAGCTCTCTTCAGTAGCATGTAAAATGGAGTGTAACACCTCAATCGATAAGGTCAACCCCACTTCACACATTTCGTCAACTAAATCAAGAGCAGCATGCACCTGAAAAATTGTAATAAATAAACATATACCCAATTTCAAACATAGTCCAAATTAAAAATGGTCTAAAAAATACAAAATTATCTAGTGAAGTATACCAACCTGAAAACAAGAGGACTCATAGAAAAAAATAGTATACGGACAAGAAACAAATTAGGAGATCAACTTATTTTTTCTCCTTTTAGTCAACAGACCAATCATACCTTCAGTGAATCACAACAATATGTAATGAGCTCTGCATAGGATGAGGACGAAGGTGTCACTTCCAATTTTGCATGGAAGTTTTTAAATTTTGAAATGACATCCTCAACCTTCAATATTCAATCAAACAAGTGAGAAAACAAAAGTCAAAATGAGAAACAATGATAAACAATTGAGATTTATTGGAAATAATGATTATGCATAACAATATGGAAGAAAGTGCTCATTTAGTTGAAAATTTTAATAGAAAAATAGAAGCTGATTGGAGTCATAAAGCAATTATATGTTTGAAAATAGACCAAAAGATATTTCAAGAGAATGCACATTATTTTGGCTTTCATGTGTAGTTCAAGTGATGTGGGGATCAAGGAAATCCAACACCTAGCGAGGCATATATTTTGTTTTATAACAATATGGCAAGATATAAACCCTTCATTGAAATCGCCAATTCTCTTAAGTTTTTATGTCATCATTTTTTCTTTATCTTCATTGTCAACCAGCTACAACTTCCATAGATCCATACAAAAAAGGAGTCAGCATTATTCATTAAAGAGAAGACAATTAAAGATGTATTTCCTTGAGGTTCATCTTCAACTAAATAAAGCCTAATTCCAACTGTGTAGTTTTGGCTACAAGAATCCTTTTGACCATTAAGCTCTGTCCAGAGGCTATGCTCAGTTTCAGAAATCACAAATTATCCCTTTGCCAGGGCATCACATGCAGAAAGACAATGAGTAGACAGACCACCCTTTTCTCAATTAGGATTCTTTTTAAAATACAGTTTCCAATTTTAAAGAGGAAGGAAAGAATTAGGTACTATTAATCTGTTGAATTTACAATTCCAAATCCCTATTTTTTGAAAACATACAGGGTACAGGTATGCTAATGGGCTGTTTGGTCCTTGTTATGCTTCAAAGAAAAAGCAATGAGCCATGGAAAACCTTTGTCTACATTTTCTCCTATAAAGCATATCAGTGATGGAGTTAGGGTTCTAATGTGGGTTATAGACATTAGCTTGCAACAACTTTAAGGGGATTAGACATCCTAACTTCATTGACATGGAAGGCATACTCTTCAGTCTTTGTATAAGGTTCATCTCAACTAAACCTTCATCTTAATTAAATTGGGGGAGGCTCCATAGATCCATTTTCAACAAATCAAGGCATCATGTTTTTATTTTTTCCTTTCCACCATTCTGTCCTACCTAAATTCATATTCTCATTCACTTACTTGTTTAGCAAAACAAATTATTATCCAGGTAACTTTGCCCAAACCAGCATCATAGCTTCAAAAGATCATGGCGAGAACTGAGAAGTCAGTAGTTAGAAAGCCTCTACAACCATCCAACCATTCTTGTCCAGCACACACTTAACTATTCATTATGGTCTCAGGAGGAAGAAGAATAAAAAATAATGATAATAATACTTTAGAAAGATCATCTCCAATGCTGTTGGTCAATAATTAAGCAAATGTAACTATGTAAGTCATTAGATTTAACTAATATTTTAAGGCCTAGTAGGTACCTCACTTAAGAAACACTGCAATGATTTTAGGGTCATCTCTTAGTGTAGTTTAGTGGTCAAAGCATTGCTTCAAAGAGAATCAAGAAGCAAAGTTACTAATAAACCTACAAAAATTTCTAGCATGCCATCAAAAGAATTTGTCTGTTTTTTACATAAGTTGTCAGTGTGTATGCCTTCAATTCCAGATGTAAACAAAAGAAGTTTATTTTGTACATGACTTGTGAGCATGTATGCCTTCCATCCCTGATGTAAACAAAAGAATAATTTTAATTTTTACATGAGCTCCTGAACTACAACAGGTCCTGTGAAGTTGAGTAAAATGCCATTTCTATAGTCTGTACCAACAAGAAAAGGGAACAAAGGAATGAAGAGACCACCAATACTATAAAGGGCCACATCACTCTTGCTCATTTTTTATTTATTTATTTTTAATAATATGCAATCAGGTTACTATCAACCCCAAATAGGATTTTCATCTCACCTTGTGCCTGAGGTACAAACTTTCCATGATTAAAAGTTATTCTGAATTCATCATCAACCAATTTTGAGAAGTAGTCAAGATATCCATCCTCTTGTCCACAGAGAAGATCACAAGGGAATAGGAGGGTGGTTCCTCTTCCCCCAGTTTGGATGTATTTTTGGGGGCAGGAAGAGAGGATATAAAATACAAGTTTGCTTTAATTCTTTCAATTTAGAGGAATTTGAACAAGGTGAATATCAGGTTCAATAATTTGTACTACTCTTCCACAATTGGACCTTGCCAATGCTTATAATTTTTTTTTTATAGATACCGATGCTTATCATTTATCTCTCTCTATTGTCAGTTTACTTGATACTTAAGCCTTCCTTTGTTTTACATTCTACAACCAAACAAAGGTAGGAATATCAATAAAGCATCCAAAAAAGAAGAAGAAGAAATAACTTATATCCTTTCCTCTCTTCTCCTTTTGCTCATCCCTGTATCCTTTTCTATCCTCTCCCTCCAAACTCCCAAATATAGTTTTAAAGAAAACCTCTCTTCAATCTTCTCCCATTTTCCTATTAATTACCATTGAGTACTGTAAAGTTGTTATTTAAAATTATTTTGTGTTGGCTTTAATTCCATACCAAATTTAATTATAATTATGTTCAATCATGTTTACCCTGTATTTTATGTGAGATTTTATTGTAAGGGTTGTGTATGAGAAAGAGTGACTCAAGTTCTGATTGAAAACCAAGTGGATTTCACGAGAAGATTCACAAGAAGCTATCTTGCAAAGTGAGCCACGTGCAGAGCACATGACTGGAATGCGAAAAGTCATGACAGCTGGGTTTTCGTGAGTAATTCGAGGGTAAGGCCTTCCCGCGAAATACCCACGAAACATTCTGTTTTGCTATTTTGGCATATCTGCTTCACCATATCTTCACACACACTATTTATACCTTCATTACCCACATATTGTAAAGAGTATTTTTCAAATAGAAAACCCTAAAAATTATCCTTGAGAGTTAGAGATTGTCATACCTACAATCCTCTACACAATCCTTTGTAGTTTTCCTCTACTCCTACCTCTTTATATCCATATCCTTGAGAGGTTGATATTCCAAACACTTACCACACTCAATCAGAGTGTAAAGTGAAGTTTTGGTGCTACTGGGAAGCATTGAAAGAAGCTAAGTGTTGGCGGATGCAATCAGGCTGAATTGCGGGATTCGGAAAAGCTAGACAAGACACAATTCCGAAAAGCCTTATTGGAGTAGAAGCTTGTAGGGTTTAGATGCATTGGGTAGATTAGACTTGGGTGCATCGGGTAAATTAGGCTTAAAGGGTCTCTTGCTATTCATGAATCTCAAGTAATTGTCTGGTGGATCGATTTACTGCTTGGAGGGCGGCGGAGAGGCTTTTCGCTGAGTTCTTTGGTTTCATCTTCGATAACACGTCTTGGTGTTATCTTGTGTTTACATCCTTATTCCCTACTCTTTTAGCTTTCATTTTATTGTTATTATTTGATTAATATGGCTTAGAGTAGCTTTCAGTTTATTGCGCTTCATTTACTCTTGTTCTGCACTTAGATAAGTTAAAGTAAAAGTAATCTAGCCGTAATTTTTAATTGGGGGTCTAAACAAGCTCTTGTGTATTCACACAATTTCAAGCTTTCAAGTACAAAGATATGTTCTTACACTGGTTTAATATTTAAAAGAAAATAAACTAAAAATGATTCAGGATCATACACCAACATATAATGTTGGTAAAGTTTCAAGTAACATATTAGCAAGAACAGAATGAATTTTTTACAAAGAAGCAAACTGCATGTGAAGCAGAAATTGCCTCAGAAATTATGGCCACAAGGACATTACCAGTAGCATTCATGAGAAGTTCCTCACCGCTAAATTTGGAATGCTAACAACATAAGTAGAGATGAAGTTTGAGATATTTTCTGCTTCATAATCTGCATTCATTAAGATAACCACATCAGGTTTTATAGATATATTGCCAAATCCTAGAAACTCTAATTTGTAAATAAAAAAATCTTACTTTTAAACATGAAAAATATTTGCAAAAAGACAATATATGAATAACTTGGCTTGGCTCCCTTGATAATACTCAGTTTCTATTTGTTATCCCATCCAAAAATCCCTTGAATAACAAAATTAATATCAGAGTCCCTAGAAAAATAATAACAATGTTTAATGAACATACTGCAGTTTTTGAATGCCATAAGGAAGTTCTCAGCAGAAGACTCCAATGATAGCCTTCCTAATGATCTAAATATATTTGCTACAGAATTTGGTGATGAAAGTTTCATAATGTCGACAATTTCCAGCAGCTGCAAAAGCTCCTTCTTCCGGTCACTTTCACAAAGAGCTAACAAATAATTCTCTGCAACATGAATTGAAGCTGATGAGATTGAATAATACCAACAGAAAGAAGTTACTTTGTCATAAAAGGATCTTAAGTTAAACTCCGCAAAAGATCCATTTATTATACTAACATATGCACTGTTTTTAACAACCAATGCCAGACACAGCATTCAACACAGAATCTAACTTTGTGTTTCAAATGTGTCGTCCATAGACGTCAAACGTGAATTCCCACCAAGATTAAAGAGGCCACATTTGATGTGGGCTACAGAGGTAAACATAATTAGCAATTTCAAAACTTATAAAGTTATCTGCACTGTTTAGTAACTTTTACCTCTCTTAACCCTGTCCAAACAATGTAACATCATAGAATTTCAAAAGGTGAGTGTACCATAATTAAAAAAGACACCATTCAAGTCCATAGGCATCATTTGGATAGTAAACTTAACATGGTTGTATGCAAAAAGGATTCTACATGGCCAAGATATAGCATCAAAGACCATATAAAAGGTGAATCTATTACCGCCGCACACCTTTAGCATGATGGTCACCCTACAAATACAAAGTTCTCGTGTGGTTCGTGGGGTGGGAGGGCAAAGGTCAGAGTTCAAGTTTCCAAGAAGCTTCACACATATATACTTAAATTAGGCTAGAATAGAACTTCTATATTGTAAAAAAAAAATAAAAAAGGTGAATCCATTCCACTTGCAATAAATATAATGGCAATCACGAAAGTTCTTACTTTGCTAGAATGCCACGGTGCAATGAAACAATAACTTTCAAATTATTTCTTTCACGTTTCCTAGCAGTTATCTAAGAGTTAGAATGGTAAAATAAGAAAAGGCCTTAGTATAACCCTCATTTTTTAATGAGAGTTAAGCTTAAAAATGGGTTGTCACGTGGGACCCTATACCTCGTAAAGTGGAATTGTCCCCCCCATTATCAACTGCAATGTATTTACAAAGCTCTTGAATCTTTTCTTCATTGTTGACTCCGATCCACAGCAGCATCTCATAGTAGCCTAATCTTGGAAGCGAACATGGATTATCTTTTCCAATAACTCCACAGAAAAAATGAAATTCTTGTTCCATACCCATCTCAATTAAATACAGAAGAAATTGGCCATAAGTATCCTCTTCTATTTGGAAACCTTGTTCTCTCATTGATTCAAATAGTCGAAAAGCCATGTGTATCTGTTCTAATGCAGCATCTTCATCATCACTTCTCCTGACCCTCTGTACGCATAGTCCTATTAAAGCATTATATTCTTTGACCCCAGTTTCTCGTCCCAATTTACCAAATACCTGTATGGTAGTCTCTGTTCCCAGTTTCTGCCCACACATTGAAATTAAACGGTTAAAACGATTCCCTTGGGAACTTTTGTAAACCCATTTTTGTTTCCGTTCACGAGATACTTCTTTCCGATGTAGTGATATATGATTGTGAGACAGGTTAGAAAACCATGGTATATTCAGCACTTTTTCCACAATGTCTTCTCCATCATCAGCTCCCTGCAAATCAGGTGAACTTAACGATTCACCACCTGCAAAAGCAAATTACAAAAAAAGAAAAAGGTGTCCCCCAGCCATTAACAATCAAAATCCAACTCAAAGAAAAGCTGAATATGAATGTAAGACTATTCACAATTTCAGTAAATGCAATACAATCGTCAAGATGTTTTACTGACATGTAACACCCGAGCAGATGACGGCATCTTAAGGAAAACATTAAATGCAGCCAATCCACCCAAATAGGATGGCAGTCACAACGAAATTACCAAATTCTTATCTTCTTCTAGCTCCCGTAATTTTCAGGGAAGTAATTTAGAAATATATCACAATCACATGGAAAAAATTAACTCTCCTACATTCTTTCACGTTGTCAACCTAATGAAACTAGTACCCAAAAGAGAATTCATAATAAGCTCACCTTGTTCCCTAGAAAATGGACATTCTTACTTACATTTTTGAGTTACACAGACACGCAATGGGTCTTAAACCCACAACTTATTTAAACGAAAGAAGTACCATTTGACTATTTAAGCCATAGCTGAGTAAGTGAATTTCTCAAATAAAATAGCATAGCTACAATAGAGTACAAGTGTACAACTACCCAGGTCACGAAATCCTTATAAAAATTCAAACTTCCACTTTCAAACTAATCCGTTATCTTAAAATCAAGGTCCCCCAAAAATTTTAAAACTTTAAACAATTTAAAACTCTCAAGAGTAAATTTCACAAACACATACCGGACAATATAGAAGATATCTCCCTGGACAACTGCTTCGTCGAGTCCTCTGCATTCAAACACGACAACAAACATAAAAACTCAGACAGCAAATCACGAACTTTCTTTTCAATTCTCATCTCGTATTTTCTCAGTAACCAAACAAAAAGTAACGGTAAACATAATTACAAAAGATTTTTTTTTTTTTTTAAAGTACCAGAATCAGAGAGAGGGTCAAGGTTGAGGATGGGAAGAGAGGAGGAGAAGGAGGTTTCGGTTGAGCGAGAGGAGAAGGATTTGGGGGACTTGGCTTTGACGTAGCGTCGTTTGATGAAGTTGGAAATGGAGGCGGTGGGAGACGACGAGGTGTCGAGCGAGGATACGAAGTGTTTGAGAGTAGCGTCCTGGGCGGGTGTAGAAAAAGAAGAAGAAGAAGTGGTGGTGGCGGTGGCGGTGGCGGCGGTGTTGGTGGTGGTTTTGACGGCAGTGCGGAATAGTGAGCTTAGGTTTTTGGCCGTGGAGGCGGGCATTGCATTGGAGACTTAAGGGAGTGACGTTGCTCTCCGTTTCTTACTTAAATGATTCTATCATCTATCTATCTATTTTGTCATAAAATCTTTTTGTGTTTTCCCTCTCTCTATATACTTTTTTTTTTTTTTTTCTGTTTCTTTTTTTGAGACAAACTATAGAAAAAATATATATTGATTTCATTTTTCCTTTTTTGTTCTATTTCTAATTTGTGCTTGGCTTGCAAGAATTTTTTTTTTTTTTTTTAAGTTTCTTAAGTAATGAAATACTCACATGTTCCTTACATACATTATCACATAACTGAAATCATATTTTAAAAACATGACTTCACAATTTTAGAAACAAGAATAAAGTATGTAATAAGATTTTTTTTATTTAAAAAAAGCTGTCTTTTGTTTTTTTTTTTTTCTTCTTTTTTAATATACTTCTATCTATTTAGTCAAAAAAATCAAGTAAGTATTATTCGAAGTATGTAATTAAATAATTAAATTTATCATATCTAAATAGGTTAAACTTTTGGCACAATTAGTTATTTAACAAGTGTATATGGTAGGGTTTAATTTGAAATCCAATATATTTGATTTATTAAAATACTATTTTTTTTTTCTTTTTAGTAAAGTAGTAATAGTTTTATTAATTTTTATTTGTAATCTCCTGCTGTACAATAGTCCATAGGAACTGTGGTCTGGCCCGCACGAGGGGCTACTCTTTAATCCATAAATCAAACTACCAATTACCAAAGCCCCGGTGGCTTTGTCCTTTGTGATTTTCGGGAAAGGAAAGGGTCCCCGTTACCCCTATAGGATGCTTTAGGTTTCTAGCAGTGGTGCTAGTTGCTTTGTCCTCTTAAACTGTTTTCTATGTTAAAATGTGTTGGGCTATATATTTTCAAAAGCTATTTTAAAAAACAAGAATTCAAAAACTGGGTTTATCTAACCGAAATTTGTAAATATTGTATGAGACCTATGAGACGTAACTATCTCATTTAAAAAAAATTTCCTGGTTAAGAACATGTTGTTGGAGTTTGTAACAACCTTTAAAAACAAACAATCTACAGTGCCTTGAATTAACTTTATGTATATGAGGCATAAAAACCTGGCTTGGAGATCCCAATTCCAAAAATCAATAGCATGATTCCTAAAAAGGGAGGCATTAACACAGGCAGGGGTTAAGGGCTACGTAAACTAACAAAAAATAAATAAATTGGTTCATTTTGTCACACTGCGACACTGCTTCAAACCCTTTACTAACTGCAATTATCAAGTGATTCCAAATCAAATATAGAAAGAATTTCAGGCATTACTTAATGCATTAAAAACTTTTGGAAAACCTCACCAACTAAAAACCTGAGCAAATAATAGAAATGTGAATAAGTTCATGACATATTAATTACTCGAACTAAAATCATTTTATTATTTCATTATTAATAATTAGCATAAATTTGTAAAGTTGTGAAAAAAATGAATTCTAGTGTTTACTATATACTAGTCGCAAACTCGCTCGATGCGTGAAAGTATATATTGTATGTGTTTTTGAAAATGCAAAATTTAGTTACAATATTGATTGTAGTTTAAGGCTAAAGGCATAAAAACCTGGCTTGGAGATCCCAATTCCAAAAATCAATAGCATGATTCCTAAAAAGGGAGGCATTAACACAGGCAGGGGTTAAGGGCTACGTAAACTAACAAAAAATAAATAAATTGGTTCATTTTGTCACACTGCGACACTGCTTCAAACCCTTTACTAACTGCAATTATCAAGTGATTCCAAATCAAATATAGAAAGAATTTCAGGCATTACTTAATGCATTAAAAACTTTTGGAAAACCTCACCAACTAAAAACCTGAGCAAATAATAGAAATGTGAATAAGTTCATGACATATTAATTACTCGAACTAAAATCATTTTATTATTTCATTATTAATAATTAGCATAAATTTGTAAAGTTGTGAAAAAAATGAATTCTAGTGTTTACTATATACTAGTCGCAAACTCGCTCGATGCGTGAAAGTATATATTGTATGTGTTTTTGAAAATGCAAAATTTAGTTACAATATTGATTGTAGTTTAAGGCTAAAACTGTACTCAATATCTTTTTATTGAAAATGAATTTTGACAAATTCATCATTAGATTACATCTTTTTATCCTCTATGCTTACAAAATTTCTAAAAAATTAAATATTTATAACTATGTCATCAATAAATTGTTTAAATTGCAAGCTTTTATAGTTTAAAATCATGCATAAAATATAATTTTACAAATCATATAGCAAATAATATTTGATTGACATCAGATTTGACATTTGTATTAAGAGCGTAAAGAACATTCAATTTAACGGTTAGATTTTCAAAATATGTAGTAATATTTATTTTATTGAGAACCAATTTTGTAGTTAAACTTTGTCCCATTTGAAATTTGAATTTTCTTTACAAAGTAATTGTTAAAAATATTTATTGGGAACAAAATATGTTTTTTCAATGAATATGAAATCAGCGACATGATGATTTTGTATTAACCTTTAAATCTATTCTCAATTAACATTTTTATAGTTAATAAGATATTTTGCACATGTTTGTTACAAAAACACTTTAAAAATTAATAATGTTATTCAAATAGATATAGGGAAGCCAAATGAGTAATTTTAGAGCAACTCTTCCAAGTTTCCCAATGCCTAAGTTCATTCCTATTTGTCCAAATCGCCCATGCTAGGTCACATGTCACAGCCAAGGAGTCAAGGACAATTTGTCTCTATCCCAATGATCAACCATAATCACGTACCACAGCAAATCAAGGAACGATTGGAAGGTATTGGTGGATGTCAAGCCGTCAAGGTAGTTAATATAAGATATAAATATATTATTTAACCTAAAAAGTCTGAAATATAATGGGAATGACTTTAACTATGTTATACTAGTATGTAACCCATGCTACCGCATGGAAATGGATATATTATTAATCATGAGTTTATTCATGTTTAAAATGCTCAGTTAAGTCTAAATTCATATTATTAACCATAAAATTATTAACAGAACTTAGCAGTATATATATATATATATGTGTGTGTGTGTGTGTATGTGTGTGTGTGTGTATAAAAGAAAGCGAGTTGAACCACAATAGATTGATATAGTATACAAGTTACAGTTGCAGTCATGCGTATATTGAAAAGATAATTAAAGGGCAATTAAGCCCATACGATTAATTGGTTTTTAAGTAAATAAAACTTTAGAGACATTTGGCACAGTAATCAAACTTAAGTAAAAAAATGTTCAAAAGTAGCACAACTATAAGCCAAAATAGAGTAATATGAAACTAAATTGGCAGCCATGAATCTACTAAGAGAGAGGTGTTTGCTATAAAGGAGACTAATTAATAGGTTTAAGAATTCACAAAGTTGACATTGGATATTCTTCCCATGTGCTAAATATTGTTTTCAGTAAGGTCACACCAAATAGGTTGAAAGCCATCTTTGTGCAAGATTGATATATGCAAGAGAAGTCAATCATCAAGCAAGGACTAAAGGATTTAAAAAAATGTTAATATTGACTCAATGTATGCACATACACACAAACCCATCACTATATCAATTAAGGGAATCAAATTTAAATGGAAATATTACATAGAAAGATGAACCTTGGTGATGATGTTTATCCAAAAGATCCATTCACGCTTTTGAATCTTCAATCTCTATTGATGATTGAAATTTTCGTAGCTTAAAAAATTAAAAAAAATTAAAAAAAAAACTCTCAGAGTTGTACTCATTTTGTAGTTTTACAATGGATCATTTTGTAACATGATGGGCATTTGTGTGAAGAAAAAACCTCTAAAATTGCATGGTTGATAAAAGAAATTCTCTCCAATCTCTTTTTATAAAGAGATGGATTTGTGCGTGTTTTTATACATCCTTCATAGTTGTATAATCACGAAACAAGTCCAATGAATTTAGATTGGTACTACCAATTCCCAAAGTATGAGTGTATAATGTGTTATTAATTTCATCTCATCTCATTATCAAGTCCAATGAATTTCAATTGGAATTCAATTTTTCCAAGTGGTGCATCTCTTGCAATATTCTTTGATTTTTGATTTTTAATTAATTTTTTGAAATTTATTTTCAATTCCCAAGGCCACTTTCCATATTTGGCTTCTTGTTATAATTCCCTAGGCATTTTGAAGTTTGAACCAAGAGAACAATGAACCTACGTAAAAATAAATAAAAACAATGAATCAAAGTAATGGTTCTCTCGAAAACAACCTCAAATCATATTATATTCTTCTGATTATTTTCTTTGTACACGTGTATAGTAAAATTGGACTCCAATTTCAGATTCTAATTGAACAATTGGAATGACACATGACACAAAATTAAAACTCTAATTTGAAATTCTATTTGAGTTTCTCTCTGCTTCACCTATTATTAGATATATAGATATATAGATTAATCATTCATTCTTCTCGTCATTATTTGATGTGAGATTTTATTCACACGTGTATAACTAACACTTTACAAGTTAAAATTATCAAAGATTGGTGTAATAGTCATTTTATAAGTATAAATACTTGTGGGGTGTGAGAGGTAAAGGGTGGGATTCAAGTCTCTAGAAGAGAATTTCACACACATATACACTTAAATTTAGCTAGAGTAGAATTTTTATTTTGTATAAAAAAAAAAAATCAAAGGTAAGATTATTTTAGATTTTAAGGTTTTCTTTTTCTTTTTCATTTTTGGTCAAGAGATACAATTTTGATAAAAACAATGTTGTTTTAATAGGAAGAATTCTGAGTGCCGAGTGAGTAAAGACTTTCAGATCATAGCATGAGCTAGCTTATATACGAAACACCATTATTCAGTTTTGCATTGAGTAATTGTCCTTTAAAAAAAAGTACTATTTTTGTTTTATTAGTTAAGGCATCCAAGTGTTTGAATTTTATTGGAAAACATAATGTACTATACCAAAAGTAATACAAATAAATTTTGTTCTTATAAAAAATGCAAATATGTAAGGAATTGCAAATTTGGTTTATTCAACAGTGATCTAGATCTCATGTAATACTTGGCTTTTGCACATTGCAATAGTTTTGAAAGAGTTTAGATTGAAAGTTGTTTTTGTAACTTTGAATCTGAACCTTTGAATAAAAAGAGTTGAAAAATAGTTTTTTAAAAAAGTATGGTAAAATACTATTTAGGTCTCTAAAATTTATCAAGTGTTTGTTTTAAATTCCTAAATTTCTTTTTTTTTTCTTTAAATTATTGGAAATATTTTAATTTTGTCCTTAAACTTAAAATATATATATATATATATTATTTCCTAAACTATTGAAAGCAGTTCTTTTTTCGTCCCTATTTTTATCTCAAACTATTAAAAAAAAAATTTGTTTCGAAAGTTTAGAGATTAAAAAAAAAAATAGTTTTGTTTTAAAAATAAACTTTTAATAAAATTTGGAAACCAAAATAATATTTTAAAAAAAGAGGAAAATAATAGGAAAATATTACGAGAGAATATTGGCACCTTGTAAATACCCTACTGGTTTTGAGATCCCAACTATCCCAAGTTCCCAACACCCAAGGTTGTCAAAATTGGGATCCTACAAAGAATTGTGGGATAGTGGGATTGTGGATCATAAGATTGGATTGTGGATCATAAGATCCTACACTATTTGAGAAAAAAAATAAAAAATATACTGGTATGTTAAATAATTACATAAATTATACATTCATTCATAAAAAACCAAAAATTTGCATCTATTTGATGTAATTACCATACATCATTACATCCATATGTGTGTATATATATATATATAAACCTTAATAGCTAAAAAATTCCTTTCTTGTCCATTAACACGAAATTTCTAAGAAACCATTTTTTTTTCATGGAAGATGGAGAGAAGACATCCTAGTATTTTGATGAGTTCTTATTTTTAGTTTTTAAAATTTAAAGCATGCCAAATTTAAGTAAAGTGTCAATGTTTCAATATTAGTAATGGGATTGTGTTGTAGTCAGTGATAAAACTAAGATTTGATACCCACAAAAAATAATAAACACATATAATGTATGCACGCATTCACATTGCAATTGCATAAATATAATACTTAAGACCAATTTGAACACAAAAGTGTGACTTGTAAATATAAATTGGTATTTTAATATTAGAAAACCCAAAAAAGAGAAAATATTTATCATATTTTGTTTACTTGGAGAGTTTAATAAGTAAACGAATTAAATAAAAATATTGTGACAGAATTGCAATCGGAAAGTTCAGGGATGAAAAAAAATAAAATTTTAAAGTTTTTGAATAAAAATAAACTTTTGATAAATTTAGAAATCAGAAAAAATATTTTATCAAAAAATATAAATAAATAAAAAATTAAAATTAGAGAAGAATTTGGACTTTTAGATTTCCAAGTGAGTTTCAAAACGTTTCAAATTATTAATATACCGTTGACATCGTTGGATTATCACAACTCTCTGTTCCTTTCTTTTTTTCAAGTAATCACTCTCTTTTTTTCAGTTTCTTACTTCATTCCCTAATTTCAAACGGGTACTTCTGTAACCCTAAATCTTCGGAGACAACTATCTTGTCTTTTGATTCCATCGCTCCTCTCCAAGTTTTGTATTCCAAGCGATGCCAAAAATTACAATACACAATATCTCATTCCTAATCGAAGATATTAATTAGAAATTATCCATATTTATAAAACGGGATTTTTGGTTTCCTCTAATGTCTCAAAAGAATTGTAACTATATTATCAACTACTTCACCCATAATACGTTGCCGTTAATGTTTTCCCCATATTTCATTTGGCCCATTCTATGAATGTCATCTTGTACTTTAAACATTCAAAAGTACTTCACAAAATAGTTAACAATCCTAATTAAATTAAAACCTAATTCAATTAATATTCTAATTCTAAACTTGCTTAAAATTGTGAATAAACTCACAATTATAAGGGGTTATAATCACCTTTAAGTAAGAAAATTTTCAGAGGGCTATTCCCATAAAGTTCTTTTATAGTCTCAAGTGATACACATATCATGAGTTGAAGGTGTTGTTTCATCCGTATTGCATGTCCCTCGTATGATTAGCAAGTTAAACAAGAATAAACTATACATTACAATGATAGACATGCATTATAGAAACAACAACAATCAACTGTTCTAAAAATATATAGAACAAAATTAAGTATATACAATTTCTTTTTTTCTTTTTTCTTTTTAACTTTTCCAAATGAATTAAGAGTTGGATGATTTAAAATATTATATATCAACATAGTATTTTGAAAGACTTGTTAGAGTTTGTTGAGGGTCATTTTTTTGAAATAGGTAGAAGGCGGCCCAACCCAGAAATACGGGCAGCAGAGAGGCGGCAGACTAAGTAAAACCATTAGGCTCAAGCGGCAGGAATAATGGATCACGGGCCCTTAATATAAATAAATGGGTCTTGAAGAAGTAAGTGGGCCTAAAAGGCCTGGAAATAGAGAAAACAGCATCCATGGGGAGTATGTGGTATGGAAAAGCAAGAATGGGTCGTGGCAGGCCCAAAGAAATGTAAACAAAGAAAGTAGGGGATAATGGCGAGCCCATGAACCCCAAGGATGAGAATGAGGAAATTGGGCCAGGAAAGCCCAATTGAGTTAGTAAATACCCATGGGATGCGGAGTTAGTAAATGGACCGAGGAAGTCCAAAGGAAGTGAATGGGCTGGATAGGCCCAAGTGAAAAGAAAGGGACATTGGAGCCCATAAGTGAGAACACCAGTGACCATATTAAGCCACTAGGGAAAAGAAAGGAACGGCAGGCCTGAAGAGAGGCCCAGCAGGAACAAATCGCCGTGGCAGGAAAGGCCAAGTAACGCGGTAGGAAGCCAAGGTAATTAAAGAATTGGGTTGAAGAGAACGCAAAGCCTAATACTCGGTAAAGCCCAGACTCTATGGGAGCGGGAAATCAGAGTAGCAGCTCGTGAAAAGCCAAAAATGGACGGCAAACAATATAAGCAAAGTCTCCAGTCCACGGCAGATGCATGAACAGCAGGCAGATTTTAGACATATGCACGCGCAAGGCCCAGGCACCACCAGCCTGTACCCAGCCAATACGGGACGTGGTGGGGTCGTGGGTCAGAGGTAAAAGGGCATGGTTTGGAGGTGGGGAGAGGGGAAGACCTGTTTTAAGGTTCTTGCTTAAGCTCTTTTAGGGGATATGTCCTGCTGGGATGACATACCACTCAAAAGAGGCAAGGCTGAGCTGGAACCAATAGGTGCATGCCATGAGGGATAGAGAGAGAAACATCACCGTGGCAGGAAGAGGTGCCATGGTAGACTAACAGACAAAAAAGTTGTCTTTGTCTATAACAGGGGAACTCGCAGACGGAACAGTAACGGTCGGCAAGTATGCCCAGACCGGACAAAAGTGGTTAGGGGGTAGAATAGTACAATTCAGTCGTGACAGGCACTATAAGAAGGAAGCCTCTGCCGTGTACAGGAACAACAAGAAGGAAGAGAGCAATACAACACAATGTAAAGAAAAAGACTTTGAAACATACTTAGAAAAACAGGGGAGCACAATACTAAAAACTACAATTGTGGAAATCACTAAGAAAAGACTAGAAAAGAGAGAAAGACAGAGAGAAAAGAGCAAGTGTTAGTGGCATGCACCGATAGGTCCCTTCCCTTCTCTCCCTCTCAAATCCCTGCTCTCTTATATAATCGTCCTGGGCATTGTCTATTCAGGTCCGCCTCCCTCAAACTCATTAATTTCCACGGCAGGAATTCTTTTCCTCGATGGTTAATCGTGTTGAGAAGAGGCGTCTTCCTCCCTGACCTTGCCCCTGCGGACCGAGCTCGGCTTATTTCCTTTATTCGTTGATTAATCTTTATTACCATTTGCCCTTACTATTTTATTTGTTAAAATTGTTCATATTATTGTGATTATGGATCATTTGGTCATTCACTATTAAAAGAACTATCTGGTCATTCCAGAATACATTGCTATATTTTTTGTCAATTATGTCTGCATGCCGCAAGCTCCTCTGAAACAGCTCTGCCTACCACAAGTATTCTCCTGGCAGACAAGGCCTAGTTTGTGTACAACCTGGCCAAGTTGAGTTCCAGTTGGACCGGTCTCGACTCCCGCAACTCAGAACACTTGGGCCTACAACCACAAAGGGGCAGCCTAGCCCAACACGGTAAAAAAGGCCCCTACAGAGTTTAGACCTCTTTTATTATCAAAAGGGTGTAATCATTAGTAATCAACTTGAGTCAATTAACTAATAATGAACTCAATATAAGCATAGGTTAATTGCCATTAGCATGCAATATCACCACATGAAAAGTAATCAACACAACATATGGTTATGAATATTATAATGCCACAGTGGGTTGATTTATTTTGTGGTTTCAAGCTTTGATCACAAGTATGAGAACATGCACTAATAAAAATAAGCTATTTTGTGGTCACATGTTAACCAGGATGGAGGCTTGGATTTTCTCTCTAAATAGTTTGAGGCTTTTGCCTTTCTTGGCCTCCCAAAAGTTGTGTTTATGTGGCTTTATAAAGTAGACTTATGTAGGGTTTAAAATAGATTACCAAAAACTGATATGATACATTTTGCTTAAAACAAGGTCCTTGATTCTTGATCCAACAAGAGTGAGTCAAAATTTGGCGCTGCTTATATTCAACATTTATATACCAACTTCAATTGGTCATAACTCACTTGTCTCAAATCTAAATTGGATCATATTTGCTTTAGTTTTAAAGCTCTAGATGCCTACTTTCTAATGAAATAAGTTTCACTCATGAATCTATTATAGTGCAAAATATATGGGGTACTTAACTACCCATTCTGAGCATTGTTGAGGGTCATTTTTTGAAATAGGCAGAAGGCGGCCCAACCTAGAAATACGGGCAGCAGAGAAGTGGCAGACTAAGTAAAACCATTAGGCTCAAGCGGCAGGAATAATGGATCATAGGCCCTTAATATAAATAAATGGGTCTTGAGGAAGTAAGTGGGTCTAAAAGGCCCGGAAAGAGAGAAAACAGCACCCATGGGTAGTATGTGGTATAGAAAAGCAAGAATGTGCCGTGGCAGGCCCAAAGTAATGTAAACAAAGAAAGTAGGGGATAATGGCAAGCCCATGAACCCCAAGGATGAAAATGAAGAAATTGGATCAGGGAAGCCCAATTGAGTTAGTAAATACCCATGGGATGCGGAGTTAGTAAATAGACCGAGGAAGTCCAAAGGAAGTGAATGGGCTGGGTAGGCCCAAATGAAAAGAAAGGGATACTGGAGCCCATAAGTGAGAACACCAGTGGCCATATTAAGCCACTGGGGGAAAGAAAGGAACGGCAGGCCTGAAAAGAGGCCTAGCAGGAACAAATCGCCGCGGTGGGAAAGGCTAAGTAACGCGGTAGGAAGCCAAGGCAATTAAAGAATTAGGTTAAAGAGAACGCAAAGCCCAGTACGTGATAAAGCCCAAACCCTATGGGAGCGAAAAATCAGAGTAGCAGCTCGTGAAAGGCCAGAAACGGATGGTAGGCAATACAAGCAAAGTCTTTAGTCCACGGCAGATGCATGAACAGCAGACAGATTTCAGACATATGCACGCATAAGGCTCAGGCACCACCAGCCTGTACCCAGCCAATACGGGACATGGTGGGGTCGTGGGTCAGAGGTAAGAGGGCATGGTTTGAAGGTGGGGAGAGGGGAAGACCTGTTTTAAGGTTCTTGCTCAAGCTCTTTTTAGGGATACGTCCTACTGGGATGACATACCACCCAAAAGAGACAAGGCTGAGTTGGAACCAATAGGTGCATGCCATGAGGGATAAAGAGAGAGAGAAACATCACCGCGGCAGGAAGAGGTGCCTCGGTAGACTAATAGACAAAAAAGTTGTCTTTGTCTGTAACAGGGGAACTCGCAGACGGAACAGTGATGGTCAGCAAATACGCCCAGACCAAACAAAGGTGGTTAAGGGGTAGAATAGTAAAATTCGGTCGCGGCAGGCACTATAAGAAGGAAGCCTCTACCGTGTACAGGAACAACAACAGGAAGGAAGAGAGCAATACAACACAACGTAAAGAAAAAGACACTGAAACATACTTAGAAAAACAGGGGAGCACAATACTAAAAACCACAATTGTGGAAATCACTAAGGAAAGACTAGAAAAGAAAGAAGGACAGAGAGAAAAGAGCAAGTGTTAGTGGCATGCACCAATAGGTCCCTTCCCTTCTCTCCTTCTCAAATCCTTGCTCTCTTATATAATCGTCCTGGGTATTGTCCATTCAAGTCCGCCTCCCTCAAACCTATTAATTTCCACGGCAAGAATTCTTTTCGTCGGAGGTTAATCGTGTTGAGAAGAGGCGTTCTTCCTCCCTGACCTTGCCCTTGCGAACCGAACTCGACTTATTTCCTTTATTCATTGATTAATCCTTATTACCATTTGCCCTTACTGTTTTATTTGTTAAAATTGTTCATATTATTGTGATTATGGATCATTTGGTCATTCACTATTAAAAGAACTATCTTATCATTCCAGAATACATTGCTCTATTTTTTATCAATTATGTCTACTTGCCGCAAGCTCCTCTGAAACAGCTCTGCCTGCCACAAGTACTCTTGACAGACAAGGCCTAGTTTGTGCACAACCCGGCCAAGTTGAGTTCCAGTTGATCCGGTCTCGACTCCCGCAACCCAGGACACTTGGGCCTATAACCACAAAGGGGCAGCCCAACATGGTAAAAAAGACCCCTACATTAAATTGGCGACTTCACTGGGGAGTTGAGAAATAGTCCAGGGACAAGAGCCCTCGCAAACAAATGCCTTCGAAGTCCAGGACAACACGGAATATGAGTGCTGTACCCTCACAAGCAGAGTCCAGGCCTACAACGCCCTACCAACCACAGCCTAATCAGGCGGAAGACGAGATGGGGGCTGGACCCCAACCTCCTCTAAGAATCCCCATCGACAATGCCAACACCTTTGTGGAAGTGTTGCAGGCTCTACAGCATTCGCAGCAGCAAATGATGGAGGAAATTCGTCAGTTAAAGACGGATAGAACAAAGGAGAAAGGAAGCCAGCATGATTCAGAGCATGCGGTAGAAGAGACATTAGTAGGAGGTGTCCCATAGAATACGGATCAACGTTTTATTACTATGGCAGAAGTAGCGGCTCTCCTGGAGCAAGAGAGAACCAGAGGACCAAAGGAGATATTCTACGCATGTAGACCCCCCTACCCACTAAGGGTGCTCAGTAAACCATACCCCGAGAGGTATGAACCATGAGTTTTCGCATAATATGATGGCAGGAAGGGAAGTGATGTTGAGCACGTGAGCGAGTTCATCGATACACTTGGCCTTTATGCCGCAAACAAGGACTTGTTTCTTCGAGAATTTTCTAAATCATTGTGTGACCGGGCTTATACCTGGTACATTGGCTTAAAGCCAGGATCGATCCCAACATGGGATGATATGGTAGATGTATTTTGTACCAAGTACTTCCACGGAGAAGAAACGGTGACACTTGCAACACTACAAGCGACCAAACAAAGGAATGGTGAAGACTTGATGGAGTACATCAAGAGATTTAGGGATATAGCACTCGATTGCTATGACCATTGTGAAGAAAGGACGCTAGTAGAGATGTGTATGACGAATATGATCAGGGAGTACAGGGCAGTTCTAGAAAACCTCGAAATCTCCCAGTTCGCGCAGTTATTACAAAAGGCGAGAAAAACTGCCCAGTTCGTAAAGCCAAGCACGGATAAAAGAAGTGCCCTGCAAGCCATGGCGGTGTCCACTGGGGAGCGCAGGAGAAAGACTGACGGGAGGGAGTACGATACTCCCTCACCAATACCATGCACCGCAAAGGAACTAGACGTACTGCTAGACAAATGGATAGCAGATGGCGTTTTCAAACCTAACTAGGTTGCTAGGGAGCCCACAGAAGAGGAAAGGAGGGACCCGCGTTTTTGTCGTCTACACAACTATGTCTAACATTCTACCGTAGAGTGTTGGGCATTCCGCAAATTACTACACCGCAGGATAAAGGAAGGGACTTTAGAATTGTCCCAGCAGGAAGTCCAAAGAAACCCACTCCCAAATCACAAAGGGAAGGGTGTAGCAGCAGTAGTGATTTGTGCAGATCCAGAGGATGATGAAGAAGAGAATACGGCCCTGCCTGCCGCAGCAATTACTAATTTACAGCAGAGTTCCAAATTTTAAAACTTATTTGATCAGCTGGATCTCACAATAAAAGAAAGAAAAGTAGCCACTGAGGCTCTAGTGAGCATTGCCTCTGGGGCAGGGGTAGAATGTCTATCAGCAGAAGTCCAGGATAATAGGGCTCTCTTACAAGAGTCGACCGAAGTCACCTTCAGTGATGAAGATATGGAAGTGGGGTACTTAGACCATAGGAGACCTTTCTACCTGACAGCATCCATAAATCAAATCCCCATAAAAAGAGCCTTAATAGATACATGTGCTTCCTTTAACCTCATCCCGTTGAGCACTCTACAAGCTGCGGGGATTTCCAAAAGAAAGATTCAAGGGTGTCCAATGAAAGTAACAGGATTTGGTGGAAGGGGAGAGTACACCGCAGGCCATATCCAGTTGTGGTTAAAAGTGGGACCTATAGCTTCTCTAGCTCGGTTCCACGTGGTAAAAATAGAAATCTCATACCACGTGCTCTTGGGGCGACCGTGGTTACATAAAACAGGCTAGTTCCATCTACATACCATCTGAAAGGATGGATAAACGGCAGAATGATACGTATAGCAGCGAACCACTCACCATATGAGCAGGCCGAAACTCATTTAGTAGAAACCATGTTCTACGATCAATGGGCTCCATCCGAGGAAAGTTAAGTATCAAGACCACAAGGTACCTTCGTGCCAAAATTGAGAAACATCCAGGATGATCCCGAGCCTGACCTGAGGGAGTTGCTGGCCCGAAAAAGGAAGAGGAAGGAAGTGCTAACTGCAGGATCAGAGGATATACCTCACTGTGTCAAGGTCCGAGGTCTAGACAGCAAGATTGTTTGTAAATTATGAAGGTGCGAGAGGCCCACGAGTAAAACACTAGAGGGCCCCACCCATGAACGGCAGCATGAGAACTTGGGGTGTTGCGTGGTTCAAGAAAAGTCAGAGGAAGAAAGTAATGAAAATAAGGGAGTTATGATAGAAAAGTAAGTGCAGGTTGCGGTAGAAGAAGAAATGGAAGAAGTTGACTTGGGATCTGTTTCACAGGGACCAAGACCTATCTTAATTAGTTCAAGTTTGACAGAAATGGAAAAGCAGAACTGATGTTGCTCTTGAAAGAATTCAAAGACGTCTTCGTATGGGAATACAATGAAATGCCGGGGTTAGATCCGGGGCTAGTTGCATACACGCTGAATGTGGACCCAGAGGCCAGGCCAATAGCCCAGCCTGCCAGAACATTCCACATGGAGATAGAAGGGCAAATAATCAAAGAAATACAGAAATTGCTTGTCGCAGGATTCATTAAGCCTATCCAACACCCACGATGGCTATCCAACATCATACCCGTGAAGAAGAAGAGCGGCCAGATAAGATGTTGCATAGATTTCAGGAATCTCAACAAAGCCTGCCCAAAGGATGAGTTTCCCTTGCCAAACATGGATTTACTTATAGATTTCGCAGCAGGAAATGCCATGTTTTCATTTATGGATGGGTTCAACGGGTACAACCAAATCAGGATGGCACCGAGAGATGCAGAGAAAACCGCTTTCAGAACGCCCATGGGCAACTTCTACTACACTGTAATGCCTTTTGGATTGAAAAATGCAGGTGCCACTTATCAGCGGGCGATGACGGCCATATTTCATGACGTGATGTATCGTGAGCTGAAAGACTATGTGGATGACATAGTAGTAAAATCAAGGAAGAGAGAGGAACACTTTCAAGTGTTGAGGAGAGTATTCAAGAGGTGCAGAGCCTTTAAACTGAGAATGAACCTGCTCAAATGTGCATTCGGAGTGTCCTCTGGGAAGTTCCTAGGCTTCTTAGTTCACAGTAGGGGAATAGACGTGGACCCGGCCAAAGTTACGACCATCGCAACCATGAGACCTCCAAGTACGGTAAAGGAGTTAAAAAGCTTCTTGGGGAAAGTCTCGTACATCCGAAGATTTATCCCCGGATTGGCATCAATCACCTCTGCTTTCACCAGGCTGCTCAAGAAATGGCAGGATTTTGAGTGGGGGGAATTGCAGCAGGCAGCCTTCAAAAGGCTACAGCAGATCATGATGAACTTCCCCATAGTGCAGGCCCCGATTCACAAGAAGCTATTATTGCTCTACTTGGCCACCAATTCGTATGCCATTGGTGCGTTAATCGCCCAAGAGGATGGGGGTAGCATCGAACAACCAGTATATTATATCAGTCGTGCCTTGAAAGATGCAGAAACCCGTTACCCAAAGGCAGAGAGGGTGTGTTTAGCCATTGTATATGCTTCACAGAGGTTGCACCGTTATTTCTTGGCCTACGAAGTGTGGCTGATGACCAAATCTCATGCCATCAAAGCTTTACTACAGCAACTGATCCTCTCTGGCAGGATATCCTAATGGTTGCTACAATTGTCGCAATATGATTTAAGAATGAGAACACCTAAGGCGGTAAAAAGCCAAGCTATAGCGGACTTATTGGCATAATTCTCGGGCGAGGAAGAGTTCCCTCTGGATGATGAAGTTCCGGGGGAAGTAGCCATAGTAGAAGAAACCGGAGAGCAATGGGTAATGAAATTTGATGGGTCCTCTATCACCCAATCATGAGGGGTGGGAGTAGTTTTGTACCATGGAGAAGACGAAGCGGTAGCACTGTCATTCAAATTGGAATTCCCCTGTTCAAACAATACCGCAGAATACAAAGCCTATCTAACTAGGCTGGCCAGGGCTCTCGAAATGGGAGTCAAACACTTAAGGGTATTAGGTGATTTGAATTTGGTGGTCTGTCAGGCCAATGGGAGCTTCTCCTTGAAAGAACCTAACCTAGCTCCATACAGAGCAATGGCCCAGAAAATGGAGGAAAAGTTTTCAACTTTTAAAATAGAGCACACTCCCAGGAATGAAAATCGGTTTGCAGACGCGTTAGCCATGTTAGGCTCACAAATATATTCGAAGGAGATAGCACCAGAGTAGAGGTCAGAAAAAGGAGAGAATCGATAATTGATATGTTGAGGGAGAAATTTCGAGAAGAACAGTGCGACGGGGAGTGGCAGATTCCCATAAAAGAAGCCCTGGTAAATGAAGATGATGCTGCAGGACTGAAGGCGCTAAAAGACTACGCGCTAGTAAAGGGGGAATTGTACTGCAGCATGCCAGGTGAGGGTCTTAGCCAGATGTGTAAGAATGGAGGAGGCCCATAAAAAGCTGAAAGAAGTACACGACAAAACTCGCGGATCCTGCGGAGAGGTCAGCCTTTACCGCAGACTTCAAAGGGTAGGCTTTTATTGGCCAAACATGGGCAAAGACGCGGACCAAGTCCAAACTCAGTGTGAGGCCTGCCAACTTACGGTAGATAGAGAAGAAAGTTACGTTGTGTTTGCCTGCGAAGACTGGAGAAGCCCATTTATAAAGTACCTGACGGAAGGCATCCTGCCACAGAAGCACAGTGAAAAATATAAACTCAAGAGGTTGGCAACACGCTACTTCAAGCACAATATGGTCCTTTTCAAAAAGGGGTATGATGGGGACCCCTTGAGGTGTCTGGGCCCTGAAGAAGCAAGGGAAATGGTGAAAGAAGTACACTCAGGAGAATGCGGGGAACACCAGGGAAAGAAAAAACTTTATAGGTACCTACTGAAAATGGGCTATTACTGGCCTACCATGAAGAAACATGCGGCAGAATTTGTAAAAAAGTGCTACAGTTGCCAAGTACAAGCCAACTTAATTCACACCTATCCACAGGATTTGCACAGCATGGTGACCCCATGGCCTTTCCACACTTGGGGGCTTGATTTGGTAGGATCAGTTAACCCACCGTCACAAGGATATATATGGATATTGGTGGCTACAGTATATTTTACTAAATGGGCAGAGGCAGTACCATTACGCAAAGCCACCGGAGGAGCGGTGGCAAACTTTATCAAGGAAAATATAATCATAAGGTTCGGGGTACACCACAGAATCATTAGTGACAATGGCACACCTTTTATCAACAATGAAGGAAGAAAGATGCTAGAATTCTACCAAGTCAAACACCACCGGTCATCACCTTATTATCCTTAAGGGAATGGGCAAGCGGAGGAAACAAACAAAACCCTTATAAAAATTATCAGTAAAATGAGCCAGAAATACACAGGAGGATGGACAATGCACCTGCCAAACGCTCTTTGGGCTTACAGGAATTCGCCTAAGTCAGCCATAGGTTTTTCACCTTTTTCCTTGGTCTATGGGACTGAAGTGGTGAGCCCAGCAGAGATAATGACCCTGTCCCTAAAGGTCATGCAGATGTAAGAAAAAGGAAGGGAAGAAGAAGAAGTCTTTGCGGCAGAAAGGTGTGAAGACCTAGATGGACTCGATGAAAAAAGAGAAAAGGCCTAGGAATGCAACCGCAGATATAGGCAAAAAATGACTGAAGCTTACTGCAGGATGACTAGAGAGAGAGTATTCGTGGAAGGACAACTTGTTCTGAAAGTGGCAGACTATGTTAGAAGAGGCCTGGCAAGACCGTCTAAGTTTGCACCAAAGTGGGAAGGACCCTTTGTGATAAGAGAGGCCCACCCAAGCAGGTACTACCGTTTGACTCAGATAGATGGCAGAGATTTAATGGATCCCATCAACGGAAAATGGTTGAAACGATATTATGCCTAAGGAGAAAACTCATATGATTGTCTTTTTCTTCCTTTGTTGTGTTAAAAAAAAAAAAAAAAAAAAAACCTTTATGTTTCCTTTTACCTTCCCATCTTTCAAGTGATTATGTCACAATATGAAATTGTAACTTGCTTTCAGAAGGATTTAATGAAAAGCACTAAGTATTATCATTATATGTCATAGTAAAAATATAGTGTAGCATCACAAGGTTAAGTTACAAATCCAAACCATGGCAAACAAGCCAAATAGGTGTTATAAGAAAGTATAATGTACTAGATAGAGTCATAAGGAAAAGGAAACAACGAAACAAGGAAGAAACTGCATCGTCATCAACGGAGTCCAGAAATAAGAGATTGATCTCCAAAACGATCGGACCCACCAATACTGGAAAGAAGACGCTTGCGACGGCCCTCCAAGTCTACCACCTCCTTTCTCAGGATCTCAAGGCGCGAGTCAATGGCGTCAACAATGGGCCGGACCCTTCTCATGAAAACGGCCCGGGCAATCTCTCGAAGGTAATCCAAAATGAACTCCACAGCAAAACCAACGCTGACAAGCTCCTGCACGCAGCCCTCTACTGCAAGATCCTCTCAGTAGAGATGGTATCAACAAAGCTGTGCTCGATGTCATTCAACACACTCCCCAACATCTTCAAAAAATGCTCTCTAGCGGATCGGCCAAGTCGAAAGCCTTGCATGAAGTCCCCACGGTTGTTATAAATCATCACCAAATGAGAAGCACAGTCCTCAGGGATTCTAAAGCGATGAAAGTCCACATAAGGAGGCCCGGAGCCCCAGAAAGCTGCAGGATCAAGGTCATTAACTTCAGGCTGGTCAAAATGTGCAAAAAAGGAAATAGCCTCGCCCACAGGGTCTGGAAGGGTGGTGGAACTGCTGCCCACTTCGAACGGAGGTGGGACTGTAGGGAACGGTCCTACTAAGAAAAAACACAAGGCGTGAGACGAGGAACTAAAAGAGAAAAGAGGAAAGAAACGAAGCCACGGGGAGCAAATGAAAAATAGACAAAGGAAAGAAAGCTTACCAAGACCAGTAACAATGGGGGCTGTGGGAAGAACCGAAGCAGACACAGATGGAATGGCAGAAACTGGCGTTGTAAATATGGTAGGAGCTAGTACAAAAAATACAATAGGAATGGGAGTTGTGGGCGCAGCAGGAGTGGCTGCTACAGGCACCCTTATACTTGCTGCAATGCCTAGCTCTTCAAAGGTCTTTGCAAGCAAAAAAAAAAAAAAAAAGAAGGGGAAGAGTGGGCCCAGTAAATAAAGAAGGAAATGCAGACTTAATGAAAAAAGGGAGAAGGGACATACCCGTGAATCCAGCCTCGGGTGAAGCACCCTTTTCTTCCTCAGACTTAGAAATCCTCCTCGGTAGGATGGGCTCATCACTAGGATCCTCAAGAATATCCTCGGACTCCTCGGAGGACAAATCAACATCGGGCCCGCGAGTGGCCGAACTGGGGATAGAAGAAGGAGTAACTACCAAGGAAGAACCGTCCTTCACAGCTTGAAACAGAGTCGTAAAAGGATCGCCAGTAGAAATGACAAGAGGAGCGATGGGTGAAACAGCCTCGGTCTGAGTTATGGCAGGAGGAATAGCTTCCTTTGGAGTAGGCACCTCGACCGAAAATGGAGGGGATTCCCTAACCCCCTCAGTGTGAGTACCCTCTTCTCTGGGTATCGATCTAGTGGGAGAGCTAGGAACCCCTGCAGGAATCCCATGTGCAGCAGCAGAAGTTATGGGCGTCAAAAAAGCTTTACTAGCCCCATCGAAAGAACCCACCACGGGTGTGCCCATGGAGGCAGACATCTCCCTGCTGTGGGATGATAGATGGAAAGGGGCTCGGGCTGATCCTGGAGGGCAAAAGAAAAAAAAAAGATGCATATATATATACACGTGGTAAAGAATAAAAGAACCTATGGCTGATCAAGATAGATGAAGGACACGTGGCAGGTGAAATATGTGTAAAATTTAAAAAAAAAAAAAAAAAAAGGAAGAAATTACCTCAAACACAGGCTCGTCAAGTTCGATAGGATGGGCGACTGGCATCCTCCTTATGCTTAGACTGCAAAGAAAAGGGGGGACAAGAGTTAGTGTTAAAGAAAGAAAGCAGTAGGCACGACATGGGTTAGCAGTTAAAATCAAAACACAGAAGACAATGGAAAATTTTCCTAACATAACGTACCCTTCGCTCAGTGGCAAACATAGGATGGGGAGTTGTTTTCATCTTACTACCCCGTGTCCTACTAGAAAGGGGAGCACCTGTGGCTGGCTGCGCAGTAGCAGACTTGGGCTTGCTCGTGGACTTGTGCTTGGCAGGAGTCTTCTTGGTTGCCGCAAGAATATTGGTTACTTTAACTTTCTTCTCCCAACCAGGGGGAAAATCACTAGTGAGCTAACACCATCCTTTCTTCTCATCGTCCCACTCGAAGATGGCAGAACGGCTCTATTTCCTGGCATAAGTTAAAACTGATCTGGAAGGCAGTAGCAACCGAGGGTTGGGAGAGACAAGCATGCTTAGCCTGTCAGGAAGGATAAGGGAAAAGCCACGACTACCTACCAACTCTTGCCTAAACGAGGTCATCATTGCCTGCCAATAGCCATGCATGGCAGGGATGCAAAGGACCTCTCTCGACGAGCCAGGAACGGTAACCGCACTAAAGCACTGTCTCCAAAAGTCAAAAGTAGTCTGCCGCAGGAAAGGCCGAACTGAAGTAGGAGATTCCATGAGATAGGAAAGGTCATCAGGGATGTCCTGGTCCAGCCCAAACTGCCTCCTCACCTGGTTGGCAGGGTAGTGAACAAATCTGATACCCTCATCGGCCAAGTATGGCGGCCATCCAACATTGGTAGCCGCCAAATAAGTGATCCCCATCTCATCAAAACCAGCCAAAGGGGTGGTGGTCCTAATGGTATCAATAAAAGAACCCATAGCAGAATTAATACATGTGTAACCCCTGCCTAAGTTTTTATAAGCTCTCCAAGAAAAATTAGTACCACTATCAAAAGACTCAACGACTAAGTGACCGATGGGTTTTAGACCAGACCAACGAAAAGCCAAAGGGAAATCGGATTCAGACCTGTCGCAGAAGTCAGTGATCACTTGCGGACATGATTGTTACTTCTCCTTTGCGAAACGAACAGGCCTACATTTCACTAAGTATTGGGCATTGCGCTTAAACAACAATTGCTGTAGGATGGTGTTGTGAACAAAGGAAGTGACAATGTGGTAGGAGCCTGTCTGGCTCTCGTCACTCCGCAGGATGTCCAGTTGAACATATAAATGCCCCAAGAACATGGGGGCCAGCGGCAGACTCACTCCAGCGGCAATTTTAATAGCCAAACGAAAATACAAAGGCTTGACGACGTAATGGGGGTGTGAACCAAAAACGAACTTGCAAAGCCAAAAAGCAATAAAGGCTGCACGATGGGCGGCAATAGAAAACTTAGAGGAAGAACTAACCTAGTATGATAATTTTGCATTCCCGACTATCCTCTTCCTCAACTCGGCCTCAATGGCTTCTTCCTCCAAAGAAAGCTCTACAGTGGCAGGATTCGTATCACCAAGTATCGGCAGGAGTAGTTGGTTGGCCACATCTTCAAGAGTCACGGTCAATTCGCCGCAGGAGAAGAAGAATGTGTGGGTGGTGGTGCACCACCGGTGGACCAAGTGATGAAGATTATAAAGGTCTCGAAAATTAGAAAGACTCCGGGATAAAACGATGGCCTTCAGAACGCCGGCCCGCTGCAACAAGCCCATAAAGGCTGTATCGGATAATTCTCGGTCAACCCACTCCTTCCAACCCAAGGCCGTGCCTGATCCAAACTCGAAATGAATCGGCACGGGAAGAGAGACCCCATGACGGATGACCAAATCGAAAATGGAGGAAGACACCGGAGCCCAAGAAATATTAGGGTTCCGTCTACACATGGTGAGCCATACGTGGCCTGGCAGCGGCGGCACATAATCGCTGGGAACCTCGGGGAAGTGAGGATAGGCGTTATACCAAGGGTTGATCAGAGGGGTGCACTCACTGTTTGGGTCGTGCAGCGCGTCTTCCTCATCGGAATGATCAGAGTACATGGCCTCCTTACCCATTTCTTGTTCGGCAGGAGGATCAGGAACTTTCTCTTTCCCTTTGTGGCGGGAGGAACTCTGACTTTTCACCAGCACTATAGTGCGATGGTTCGAGCAAAGTAAGAGGGGTATGGGTGCGCGAAGAAGAGAAGACGGTAAAGGAAGAGGGACGGACACAATGTTTTGGAAAAGAAGGTATTTGTGTTTGATTTTCGAAAGGACTCTCTTCTAATATGATAACCCAAACACAAACTACTAAAATTCACATGCCAAAATTTATGATTAAACCTCAATTTCAATTTATTTTGTTTTACAACAAGAATGAAACAAACAAATATATATATATATATATATATATGAACCTTAATAAAGCTAACAAATTCCTTTTTTATCCATTAGAATGAAATTTCTAAGAAACCAATTTTTTCATGGAAGATGGAGAGAAGACATCCTGTTATTTTGATGAGTTCTTATTTTTAGTTTTTAAAATGGAAAACAAGACCAAATTTAAGTAAAAGTGTCAATGTTTCAATAATAGTAATGGGTTTGTGTTGTAGTCAGTGATAAAACTAAGATTTGATACCCATGAAAAATAATAAACACATATTATATATGCACACATTCAAATTACATAAATATAATACTTAAGACCAATTTAAACACAAAGTGTGACTTAAAAATATAAATTGATATTTTAATATTAGAAAACCCAAAAAAGAGAAGATATTTATCATATTGTGTTTATTTGGAGAGTTTAATAAATAAACGAATTAAAAAATATATATATTGTAAGAGAGTTGGGAAAAAAAATTTGAAGTTTTTTAATAAAAATAAACTTTTGATAATTTTAAAAATCAAAATAATATTTTACTTTTAAAAAAAATATAAAAATATTGCTAGAGAATAATTGCCACCGTGTAAATTTCCTAAATTCAACACTCCAAAATCCGAGAAGAATTCGGATTTTCGGATTTCCGAGTGAGCTTCAGAATATAACTTCATATTAAATATGAATGATGGCAACGTTGGATTATCACAACTCTTTCTTTCAATCCAAGTAATCACTCTCTCTTTCATTGGTTTCTTTCAAATGGCTACTTATGTTACCCTAAATCTCATCGTTGATAACTACCCTGTCTTTCCCATGTCCACTCTTCAAGTTCTATATTCCGAGTGATACCAGAAATTACGTTATGACTCTTCAGTTCCACTTGAAGGTTATGTGACTACTTTGCCCACTCCTCTCTTATTGCTGCAGATTCCACACCAATTTCTCTTACACCCACCTTCTCACCACGCTTACCTTACTTCTGCACTCTCGCACCTCAACCTGCCTCCTTAGTTTCTCCACCAAATCATATCGTTGGCTCTCAACTTGGCCACCAGCAATAGCCTTTTTGGGTCTTATTTCATTGTGGCTGGATTGGAGTACCTCCATGTTGAACAAACAAACGACGACGATGAGATTCTTCGTGCCGAATTCAGGGACATGGTGAATGCTGGGGTGGCACCAAGTGTCGATATTGATTATTTACTAAACGATTTTACGAACTTGTTGAATGGTTTCCGTTGGGAGTCGGAATCAACTGAGGAAGGTGCATCAACAAGCACAATTGACGAGAACAAGTTGGTCAAAAACGGTGGCTTTGTTGCGAGTAGCAGTCAAGAAAGGCAAGGATTTGATGTGGGTTTTACTTGCAGTGTGTGTTTGGAGGGACCGCAAGCAGGGGATAAGCTCATACGTATGAACTGCTCTCATATATATCACCAATCTTGTCTACTTCCATGGCTTCAGAAGCATAACACCTGTCCTAATTGCCGTTGCAAACTCGATGAACAATGATGATTATCTTGCAATTTTTTTTCCTTTTTAGTGTTAGAAATTTCTTTTAGTTGTATTTGGATTCTTTGAAATTAATGTAAAGTGTTGGAATGGCTTGAATTGTCAAAATTGGTGGCTTAACAATTAGACAACAAACCATCAGAAAGTTGCATAATTGCAACACGTGAAGAAATGCAAAGAAGTTGCATGAAATTGTTGCATGGACTCAGTCGAGTATATTGACTTCTTGGTTGATAGAAGTCTTGCATTCCCATTGGTCTAGAACACTTGACATACAGCCGAAATATATGACTTCATTGAATTCATGAATTGTCAAGAAGAGTGTGCTAGCTGAATTGGGTGAATTCTTTGGCAATAAATGCTTGGCCACTATTGTTGACTTCCTTAACAATTGGTGTTTCACGTTGGTGACATTTCGGCTGAATCCTTGGCTATAAATAGAGGTGGATCAAATGAGGAAGCATGCAAGTGAGCTATGAATAGCAATTAGTGTCTTGCAACTTTTGTCAAAAAACAATAAGGTGTTCTCTATTTATTTGTGAGAGAATCAATGGTGTATTTGGGGTTTGGTTTTGTGTGAAAGTGTCTTCAAGTCATTGTTGTAATCTCCACAATTATAGTGAAAATTAAATTCTATTTCACCTCTGGAACATGTCGTACCTCTCCTAATGTCCTCACCACATTATCAAACATCTTTATGTTAATTGTTCCTATTCCAACAACTTTGCAAGTAGCATTTTTGCCCATTAGAATAGAACCACAATTAATTGACTTAAGTGTTGAACCAATCTCTATGAGGAGTCACATGGAAAGAACATGCTGAATCTAGAATCCAAGAATCAACTAGCCTATTGGCACTAGATGAAATAGAAAGCATATCTCCATCTGAATCTGAATCTACTGCCACAATGTTTGCAGATCTTGATGACCCTTCCTTATCTTTGTCCTTGCCTCTTTTCCACTCTGGACAATCTCGCTTAATATGCCCATTTTTTGGCATTTATAGCATTTCACTGTTTTGCTTTTGGATTTGGATCTACTATGTCTCCTAGCAGAACTGTCATCTTTGTCTTTCTTCCTTCCACGATCTTGATTACCCTTTACCATAAGCCCTTCACCAGAACTTTCATCCAAATTCAGCTTCCGTTGGTAGTGATCCAACAGGGCTCCTGAGATCTCTTCAAATTCCAGAGTCTCTTTTCCCCAAAGCAGGGTTGTAACCAAGTGTTCGTAAGATGCCGGGAGGGAGGACAGAAGCATCATCGCCTTGTTTTCATCATCGAATTTTATATCAATCTGCAACAAGTCACTGATAATTTTATTGAAAGTGTGGACGTGTTGAGCCAAATCTACACCCTCTGTCATCTTAAGCTCATACAGTTTTCGCTTAAGATTAAGTATATTTGTGAGGGATTTAGACATATACCGGCTCTCCAACTTCAACCATATAGCCGCAGTAGACATGTCATCCAAGACATCGTACATAAGCTCATCTGCCAGACATAGTCGAATTGTACTGACCGCCTTCATATTGAGTTCTTCCCATTCGTCATCCGTCATCGTCTCTGGTTTCTTTGCTTTCCCGTACAAAGCCTTCACTAAACCTTGTTGTACCAACAATTCTTTTACCTTTCTTTGCCATGACCCGAAGTTACCAGTTCCGTCGAACTTAACTACGTCTACTTTGGCAATAGAAGCGTTGATCTCCATTGAATAAATCAACCTGGAGCTCTGATACCAGTTGTTGAGAGAATTGGGTGAAAGTTCTGGTGAAAGGCTTATGGTAAAGGGTAATCAAGATTGTGGAAGGAAGAAGACAGAGAAGACAATTTTGCTAGGAGACATAGCAGATCCAAATTCAAAAGTAAGACAGTGAAATGCTATAAATGCCAAAAGAATGGGCATATTAAGCGAGATTGTCCAGAGTGGAAAAGAGGCAAGGACAAAGACAAGGAAAGGTCATCAAGATTTGTAAACATTGTGGCAGCAGATTCATATTCAGATGGAGATATGCTTTCTATTTCATCCAGTGCCAACAGGCTAATTGATTCTTGGATTTTAGATTCAGCATGTTCTTTCCACATGACTCCTCATAGAGATTGGTTCGACACTTACAAGTCAGTTAATTGTGGTTCTATTATAATGGGCAATGATGCTACATGCAAAGTTGTTGGAATAGGAACAATTAAGATAAAGATGTTCGATAATGTGATGAGGACTTTAGGAGAGGTACGACATGTTCCAGAGGTGAAAAAGAATTTAATTTCATTAGGAACCCTAGGCTCTCATGGCTATTGCTATAAGTCTAAGAATGGGTTAATGAAGGTTTCAAAGGGCGCTATGGTTGTGATGAAGGGGCACAAAGTAGAAGGTAATATCTACAAGCTACTCGGCAATACCATTGTAGGTGGAGCTACTACAGTGACTGAATTTGAGTAAGATGATACACTCTTGTGGCATATGCGACTAGGGCATATGAATGAGCATGGTACGCAGGAATTACAGAAGAGAAATCTGTTGGCTGGAGTTAAGTCATGTAAGTTAGATTTCTGCAAATACTGTGTCATAGGAAAGCAGTGTAGGATGCGATTCAAAACAGCCATGCACAAGACAGAAGGTATATTGGATTACGTACACTCTGATATTTGGAGGCCAGTGCAAGTGGTCTCTAAAGGTGGAGCTCGGTATTTTATGAGTTTCATTGATGATTATTCTAGAAAGGTTTGGGTTTACTTCTTGAAAAACAAGTCTAAGGCATTTGCAAAGTTCAAGAAATGGAAAGCCAAAGTGGAAAACCAGACTGGAAGGAAGATCAAGTGCCTAAGATCTGATAATGGCACTTAGTACAAGGATAGGGAGTTCTTGAAGTTTTGTGAAGAGCATGGTATCAAGAGGCACTTTACAATATGAAGAACACCTCAACAGAATGGAATGGCTGAGAGACTTAACCAGACAATCGGTGAGATAGCTAGATGCATAAGACTGAATGCTGGGCTTCCTAAAGTGTTTTGGGTTGAAGCAATGAACATGGCTTGTTACATTCTTAACTGATCACCTAGAGTTGCGCTTGATGGGAAAGTTGCTGAAGAAGTATGGATAGGGAAAGAAGTTGATTACTCGTTAATGAGGATATTCGGGTGTCCAGCCTATGTTCATATTCCTATCGAAGAAAGGTCAAAGCTTGATTCAAAATCCAAGAAATGTATTTTTCTCAGGTTCGAGAAAGGAGTAAAAGGTTACAAGCTTTGGGATCTAGTGGCACAAAAGGTGGTGATTAGCAGGGATGTGGTTTTTGACGAGAAGTCCATGATAAAAGATTTTAGAAAGGAAGAAAAGTATCAAGAAAAAGGAACCAGTAGTGACAACAATAGATCAGTGGTGCAAGTGGAGCTAGATGAAGTGGAGTTTCAGCTAGAGAAGGAACCTTACAATAGTGATCAAGAAGATCACAACATGATATCAGAACGGCCTAAACGCAACATAAGACCACCGGTTAGGTATGGTTTCGAGGATATTGCTTCTTATTGCTTAGTAATCAGTAGTAGGGACCCTTCCACTCTTAGGAAGCAATTGATAGCTCTGAAAGGGACAAGTGGATGGAAGCTATGGTGGAGGAGTTGGAATCCTTGAATAAGAACAAGACTTGAGAGTTGTCAAAACTTCCAAAGGGAAAGAAACCAATAGGTTGCAAGTAGGTATTCAGAAAGAAGGAAGCAGTATCAGAAAAGGAAGAAGAACGGTTCAAAGCAAGATTGGTAGCAAAAGGATATTCACAAAGACATGGGATTAACTAAATGTTAGGGGTATTTTTTTGATAGAAAAAAAGAAGAAGGTAAAAACCGTAAAATATTAATAGATTACCAAGGAAATTTGTTTTGTGCATTCTAGTCGGGTGTGTTAAAATGCACTGAAATTGTGTATATATATATATATTATTCAAACTAGGGTATCCTAACATTTTTGAGTATTTGACTATTTTCTTGGGTGTATGGAGTCTCCATCCCATATGCACATAAACACACACACACACGCACACACAAAATGCACTAAAATTGTATCTTTTTTTTTTTTTTTTTTGGGATAAATGAGAATATCTAGACTTTTTTCAAGTATTTAACTAAGTATTCTATTTTCTCCTAGGTGATGTTTCTAACCTAGGATCTAATGAATATCATTAGGCCTTTGGAACTACTAAACTCTCGATTGTATGCAGTCCCTCTGTCCCATCGAAATTGTATCTTAGAGTTATGATTTTGGTGCATTTTTTGCTTGTGTTCATAGATGTGTAAAATAGTATGTAATAACATTTATCATTTGGCAATGCAAATTGCTCATTCTAAGTCTAATTGAAATTTATTTCAATTTTCTAATTTTACTTTCATTCAAGTGAGTCCTTTAAGTTTTAAATTTATTCAATTCAGTCATTATGTCCAATCTCATTAAAAAACTACTGTTAAGTATGCAATAACTAAAGAAAAAAATTGAAACAAAAATCTCTTATAAAATAATTTTATTAATTTTAAGAATTTTTTTTTTCATGTGATTTTTTTTTAATAAAATGAGATAAAAGACCTTAGTAAAACTCAATTAAACAAAAATAAAGATAAATTACTGAAATTTAGATGGTGTGATTTGCATTTTAGTTTTATGCGGCATTTGGTACGGGAAAATTTACATTACTCTTAGCATCTTGATTCTTAGGAATGTGATTCCTTACAATCTGGATGCCTAAGAATGCAGCTATTCCTGTGTTTAGTTTCATTAAAAATTCTTAAGGTTCCTAGGAATGTAATATGATAATATTTGGTTTATTCCTAGGAATTTTAAATGAATTGTTTATTTTTTTATTCTATTTTTAGATTTGAATGTGAACTACTAAGTTCTTTTAAAAAAAATCTTCATCTAAATAAATAATGAAAAACAAAATATAAACTATTAATAATTTATTACTGAATACTTGGCAATAGTGAAAGGTTCCTTTCAAACCTTTTTTTTTTTTTACACGTAAAACTTAAATAGAACTTTATTAAAGAATGTATCAACAGAATAATCTATCCTAAGGAAAAATATAAAAACAAAAGAAAAAATATTGATGATTTGTTTTATATTTTATCTTAATTATTTAAATGATAAAAAAAAATTAAAATTGCCAATTTATAAAAAATAAAATTTTCTATCACGAAATACCTACCTTTAAAGAGAATCTATATTCCTACCGGAGGGTTTAGAGGAGAATCTAAATCCCCTTTACATTTGATTGCCGGACATAATTTACAACCAACATGAGAATTTTTAAATATTTTAGAGAATCCTAAAACATTTCCCGCATGAAAAGCCACTTTACGGTTTTCTTTTCACCCGAGTCGAACGGTATTTACACTTTGGTCTGTGAGTTTGTGCAGTCAAAGTGTTTGATAGTGGTCTTTGGACTAAAATTAGTGCACGCCCATTTTATATATATATCATCGTAATCTTAGCAGCAACTGATCAATCTCCATCATGCTTGTTTGTTTCTCAGCATTTATAACAATCATTTTGTACTCCATACTTTCCTTTCTCTACTCTGTAACTGTAATGTCCTCCAAACCTGAATCTTTCTCTCCTTCAGTTAAGCCTTCATTGTTGTACCCAGAAAAAACCATAATTCAATGCTCCAAACCCATTTACCATCATCATCACTGCCTTGCATGGAAGTTTTCGTACAATTCCAGCACACCCAGGTTCAAAAAACCCAAAAAGGTACTTTACTGGCCTTAATTTGCAATTGCTTGTGTATTTTAAGATTGAATTAAATTGCTTTCCTGTTCTAGGACAATGTTATCCTTTTTGTAAAAACTAAGAAATCAAAGTATTTGGTAGTTTCTGCCTTTCTGGTTCAGGTTGATTTTTTTTTTTTT